>NC_084465.1:37641093-37952632 GCF_027409185.1 Cynocephalus volans
CCTTTAGACATGGCTCAGATTCTCCTAGAAGCCTTCTCTTGCCCCTTTGTACCCCTTGCAGTAAGATCGCTTACTTCTCAGATTCTCTTTTGTATTTCTATAACATCTTGTGCCTATGGCTATGAGAGCATTTCTTTCACTGTATGGGAATGTAATCACTATAATGTTATTACTGCCTGTCTCTGTTAGTAGACCACGTACTCACTGAAGACAGGTAGTAAGTATTGTTTATTTTTTACATGTCTACTACCCAGTATATCCTATAATGCAAATTTTACAATAAATTAATAAAAAATGAGAACCGTAAATTAGCTATGATAGTGAATAATGAAAATTAATTTGTATATTATTAGAGCATGCTACATAAACTTTTACAATTGGTTTATCATTGGTGGCAAGCTTTTCATTACGTTCTTACTCTAGAATTAAATGCTCAGATACTATAAGTTCATTCTCAGAAATCCAACTCCATTCAGCAAACATGTATTAAGTCCTCTTTATATGTCAGACATTGTGGTGGCTACTGGGGAAACAGGGACAAATGAGACACACCCTGCACTTGGGAACACGTCAGTGAACTAAAGGGTGTGTAGATGATGCCAGAAACATCAGGATGGATATAGACAGGGAGAACACAAAGACAGGAGAGGTCAGAAGAACATGGGCTTGGGAGAGTTTCCAGAAGAGGTGACACCTGAGCAGATGATGGCAAGATTGGGCAAAGGGCAGGGTTTGTGATCAGGGGCATGATTGCTGACACGGCATTCTGTCTTGCTTCTCGTGTTTACCATGGAAGATACCTCAAAACCACTGTAATAATGTCCAGAAGCCCATTCAAACATTTTAGAAAATATCTCATCTCTTCAATCTCTCCTTTTCATCATTAGCTCTTTCCTCTCATAAGCCAACCATGCTCAAGTGTCTCCCATCTTTAAAAATACGTATTAGGTATAAATTGTTCCCTGGCAACTAAAGTATAAGAAATGCCCCATTTATTTATTTTCCTGAATCAAATTAATTTCGGCTGGAGGTCTCATGTGTCAAAGTTGGGGATAAGTCCAAAACCAGTCATTAGGCACAGCTCCCTCCTCTCACCTCAGGTCCAGAGAGTTAAAGAAGACCTTGATGGTGTTATTCTTCCAGCCCTGGATGGTCCATTCACAGGCCAGTGCCTCCACTAATGGCAGCACTGTTTTCTTGTCCAGCTTAGCCACTGAACACTCTGAGGTTCTCAAGGCCTCAATTTTTAGTGCTCATCCTTTATATAGGCTCCACCATCTTAGGATACAGCAATTCTCTTCCCAATCTTCAAGATCCAACACCTCCGTGAAGTTAAAGTCCCTTCCTTCCCTTTACCCTTGAAATACAAAACCTTCAAATGTGTGGTTATCAAACCACCTCAGTCAGAATCACTGGGGGTGCTTGTTAAGAAGAGGATGCCATGATCGCTTCAGGCCCTCTCCTTTAGAATCTCTTTGTGGAAACTGAGCAAACCTGCCCTCAGTGACTCTTCAGGAGTGTCTTAAGGACCCACTGATCTATATTCCGAACACCAAGGCCTGTGAAGGGATTGTCTCCAGAGCAGCCTGTCCCTAACTCCACCCCTCCACCATCTCCAATTATTCTTTTATTCTCATATACTCACATATATGTCTGTTTCTTTTCCATGGGCAAAAAGTTCTGACTCGGGGCCAAACTCTCTTGAGATATTTGTTATGGGCAATGGAAAAGGAAAGATAAACATTGTATTTCTTTTATGTTGGGTGTATGGTAGTAAACAAAAACTACAAAACAAAACCAAAAACCCAAAGCACCAATACAATTTTTAGGAAGTCAATCTATAATAGAAAAGTATTCCAACCCTTTCTAGATCTTCCTCTCTTCTCCCCCTAATCCCATACCATCTTCTCTCCATATCCAAGATTTCAGAAAGATAGTTTCTATTCACTCTCTCCACTTGACTTAACTCTTTAACTCATCTCAGTCGGTCTTCTGATCCATTAAGGGGTCTTGAAATGAAAGGAGAGGTTTGCCACCTTTGAAGTAGTCATGTAGGCCTGAAAAATGACTACCTAAATGGAAACCACAATAAACTAAAGACTAGAAGCTCTTCCACCAGGTTTCCAAATATTTATGGACTAAGGTTCATATTCAAAATATTCAAAACAGTGGTAGGTGCTATAATATATAAAGCGCACTCAGGAGTCAAAAGTAAGTTATCAACTCTATCTAGAGTAAAGGAAAGCTTAAAGAGGAGGACGCTTGTGGCACACCTTAAAACATCATAAACTGTGTGCTACTGAACTTCTGGTTGACAAATTTAGTGTTTTCTTTCCATTGCTTATCATTATGGTCTTCATACCAGCATTTGTTACAGCTTATCCCATTTTCCCTCTTTTCACTACTAGACAATCTTTCCTCTGTTCATTTTTAAGATGCCAGTATCTCTTGTAAGCATTTTCCTAAATTGCATCCTCATTCTTCCTCTCTTCTAAACCCATATTATTTCAAGATAATTTCATCTAAAATTGTGGACTTACCTAACACCTAGACAGTGATTCTCAAATCTATATGCCTAGCCCAGCTGATTTCTCCATTCATGACCTGTGTGTCCACCCAGTCAACCAAGCCAGAAACCTGGAATTCATCCAAGACTCACTCCTAGCAAAGCCTGGTGATTCATCTTCTAAGAACAGCTTGAATTCATCATTTCCTCTGTCGCCACTACCACTGACTTGCCTTAAGTTTTCATTATTTCTTACTTTATCTACTGAAGTTCCTCCCTAATTCGTCTTTCTACTTCCAGACTTGCTCTCTTTCCAACACATTTTTCAGTTGCCAGTGCCAGTGCCAGTTATTTAAGTGAAAGTCAAATGGAATAAGTCCCTTTTTTAAAAGCCTTACTTATTCCTGTATCTCTCAAGACTCTTGGTAGCATCAACAGAAATGCAATTCAAATTGGCTTATACAAAGATGAGAATTTGCTGGCTTAAGTACCTGGCAAGTTCAGAGGTCCCTTCAACCAGGACGTCAGGACTCTCTTCCTCTGCACCCCCTTACCTTGCTTTCTTTCTGTTGACTTTATCCTTAGGCAGGCACTCCCAAGTGGTAGCAGAATGAGTGCAAGCAGCTCTAAAATAAAAGTTTCTACCATTTTAGCCCTCCAGCAGAAAGAATGCACCTCCTTTCTAATATTTTGAATTAAACTTAGGGGTTAAGTCTTGTTGGTCTATCTTGTGTCAAATGAACACCTCTGTGGTAGACAGAATAATGTCCCCAAAGACGCTGATGTTTAAATCCTCAAAATGTGTGGATATGTTACCTTGCATGGCACAAGGAACTTTACAAATGTATTAAGTTAAGGATCTTGAGATGTAGAGCTTTTTCTGGATTATTTAAATGGGACCAATGTAATCACAAGGGTACTTATAAGAGGTTGGGGGGGTCACAGTCATAGTAGAAGATGTGATAACAGGAGCAGAGGTCAGAGAAAGATTTGAGAGATTCTATGCTGCTGGTCTTTCAGTTAGAGATGGGGCCATGAGACAAGTAATGCAGGTTGTTTCTAGAAGCTGGAAAAGGCAAGGAAACTAATTCTTTAATTCTTTCCTGGAACCCCCAGAAGGAATGCAACCCTGATGACACCTTGATTTTAGGACTTCTGACCTCCAGAATTATATGGTAATAACTTTATACTTAAGCTACTACGTTTGTGGTAATTTGTTATAGCAGCAATAGGAAACTAATACAACCCTTTAACCAATTACTGTGATTATGATAATGGAATTCTTTGGCCAGGCCTAAGCCAGGTGCCCATGAAGGTTGGACTATTTGATTCATCCAAACCTGACAGGAAATGGGGATGTATGTTTCTCCAAGTAAACTCGGAGTGCAATTACCTTCAGAAAAAACAGATGCCTGATGTGTTAAAGTAACAGATGTCCTTTACAGATATTCATTGTCTTCCAGATAAAGATTCTCAGTGAGGCAATCAATGGCACTGAAGATCTTGTTCTTACTTCTTCCTCTACTGTTTTCTAATCCCTCTTTTGTACCCTCTGCCTGCACAACCCATTTTTCACTCTTTACTTAACTCATACTTGTCCTTGAAGACAGCTCAGGAATCACCTCCTCCAGGAAGTCTTCCTTGATAGCCTGAGATGGGTGACCCTACTCTGCACTCCCGGCATACTCCTACCACAGCACTGTTATACTTGCTTAGATGTGATATTAAATATAATGATAATTCTCATAACCAATAATAGTAATTGTGCTGGAGGAAAACTTGATTTCCTAAACAAAACAGAATTTTAGCTATTTTTGTAAACCTTTGTTTCCATGGAAACAAACATCAACTTGGCAGTAGGGATTCATTGTGACTATATTTGATATAGTTCAATAAACTGGTATTTTTTCCCATTTCGTTCTCTAAAAAGATTCAAGATTCACTTAGAAATCTACTCTTTATATGATAATTGCTAAAATTATTACATGAATTTGATGGAACTGGAAACTATTGCTGTCCATGGATAAAATAGCTTTTATTTTCTGTCATAACTCCTAGACACAATTGCCATGTGCTTTATAATGTAATTTAAGAAAAAATAATTCTAATGTTAATATTGAGGGTTCTGATTAGATAGTACTTCAGTCATCTCTGCTTATAACAGGAGAATATAGTAAGTCAGAAAGGAGATGTTTTAGTTCTTGTTCCTATTTTTTAATATGAATTGATCTGCTTCATGCCAATAAATCCTCCTGACATTTTACAGTCATGGCACTAAATCACTAAAGCATCATGTCAAATGAAAGAGCTTCTGAAAGTAATGGTATTAAATGATGATTTTTAGGTCCTGTCACCAACTTTAAAGCATTTTCTTGATAAGGTATTGGATTTATATGTTAATTGCTGTATATTTCACCAATCCTGCCTAATACGACTCTGCTACAGTCTATAGCAAAAAGTTATTAAAACTCCAAGGACCCTTTGACTAAGAAGTTTTGAAATAAATCAATGAAAATGAGCACAGCCTATTTTCTGAGCATGGCACATCACGGCTGTTTGACAGAATGAGCACAGTGTTTGCTTGTTTTTAATCCAATAATATCCCTTAATTTTTGCAAGCTGTGGAGAGCAGTTTGATGGTCCACAAAAAATATATTCAGTTATTTCATGCACAGAATGAGGCATGAAAGGCTACAAGGGAATAAGGGGTGTTTTTCAAGAGCCAGTTGTCCTGCTTTTTCAAAAATGAGGCTTTCCTCTCTTCCTTTTATTTTAACATCAAACCTAGATTTCTCTAAGGAGTTTTATATAACAGCAGTGCCAATTAGTCTGATGTGGCTGTTCTTTTCCATATTTGTTCTGTGTTATTATTATTTAATTTGTAACCCGAAAAAAGTTTAAAGTAGTGAATGAATAAGCAGTTATATTTCCCCATGCTAGCTCTGAAGCAACTCTAAAGAGCATAAAGTAATTGTTTATGCAGTTGTTCAATGCTGGTGCCTAAAGATGGCTTAAGATCATTCCCTTCCTGTTACAGAGCCCTACCTTTCTTCCATCCCAAGCCTGGCCTACTTGCCCTAATCAGCTGCTGTACACATTCTGCTCTGTACCTCTGCTGCAGGAGAGAACAGCTTGACCTGGGCTGTGGCACAGCTCCCTCAGCCTCTTGATAATTATTTTGATGTTTAAATGCTTTGCAACGTTAAAAAGGATTTTATGATGTTTTTCTGTAAAGATTTCAGGCAACATTGGCTGTGTGGTTCCTTGCCTAAGAAGCCTATGGATAATTTTTATGAAATTTCCAGACACCTCTAATGGTACACTTGTAAAAACCTTGCAGCATTTGCTTATTCCTACAGAGAAATTCTGCTAGAAACACACACTCATCATCACAGAGAAACATTCCATTTGGTGTCAAGAATGAGCTCTTCCCTTGATGAGGGGGTTATCTTGGATTCAGGATCAGCATATTCTCACAAATATCAACTTGATCAAACCCATTATTTTCATTCCGTGTAACATGATGGAAAATATGCTTAATTTTTGGTTTAATTGACATGTCCTAGTTCAAAGTATGTCCATGCCACATGCACATTTATAGTTTAAAAGTTGTTTATCCAAGGGTCAGTTTTCCTGAGGTTACAACGTAGATGCTATTAAAAAGTGATGGAACCCAGTTTAGCAAAAGCATTAACACCATTTGAGGCATAATTTATGAAAGCAGCCTTGCTGGAGAGCTCTGTGTGGGTAGAAGCTGGACACTTGTAAACATGGTTGGAAGTTTCTGTGGACGATGCACCTGAGTCAGGCAGAAGTCACAGTGGGGATGCCCAGTCTGGAAAGGGGGTTGGGCAACCTCAGGAAGGACAGTGAAATTTGAGAGGGAGCCCTGAGTCAAGGTCGTACTTCTAAAGCTGTAAGGGAGGTTATTTCAGAAGCAAGTGAGACTCTGTTACTTGGAAACAGGCAGAGCCTCCTGAAACTGAAAAGACTAGCTACTCCCAAACAGCATAGCTGTGACCTCTTCTCCCAGGATCCTTTACCCCACTGTCAGGGGTTGCAACTTCCCAAAGCAATGGCAGAGTATAGGTTATTGAATTTCTCCCATGTGGAGTTCCATGATCCTCCAGGTCCAGATTTAAATAAAGGAATGCTAGTTCAGGCAGAGAGTAGAATGTGAGTAGAGTCCTGGCAGCAAGTAATACGTGGGGTCCCAGAACTGAAGCAGCTGTAGATGGCTGGAATGTTGGTCACCAGTGGGGCAGGGTACAAGCAGAGCCTAGGGAAGAAGACAGGGGACAGGCTCCATATACAGTATAGGATTGCCAGAAAAAATATAGGATGCCCAGTTAGATTTGGATTTTAGATAAACAGTGAATAATTTTTTTTTAGAGGTATAAGTGTGTCCTACATATTGCACAAGACATATTTATACTTTTAAAAAAATCCATTGTTTAAAATTCAAATTCAGCTGCATGGCCTGTATTTTTTATTTGCTATTCTGACAACCCTACTCATATGCCATACCCAGGGCATGGACCTCTCCTACAGGAAGTGGAAAAGCACTGGTGGATTTAAAACAAGGGAATATCTTGATTAAATCTGAGCATTCTGTCAGCAGAGGAGAAGGTGGATCAGGGGTATGAGACTAAAGCTAATGCGGAGGATTTGGGGGAAATAAAAAAAAGTGAAAAACTTCCTCAAGTCATTTTGGACAGAACAGTTATCAATTCAGTCCAATTTTCTGTCCTCCAGTAGCACCAAGCCATGCTTTGTAAGAAAAAAGAATGGCATGGCAAGAAAAACATCAGTCTCAAGTCTGGAGACCCAGCTTTTCGTCTTTATAGGCCATTTGAACTTGTACAAATCAAGTACAAATCTCCCAAGTATCAGAACCCTCAATTTACATAGGCTTCTATACACAAGTTTCTATTCTAATCTCAAATATTGGGGATATTTCCCAAAAGCCCTAACACATTTAGAAGTTTTCCTGGTCTAAAAGCACAAATGATATAAGGTTAGGAGAAAGCTGTTTATTGCACCCTCAGAATCCTTTTTGTCTTCCAAATCAAATCTCTTCCTAGCTTTGATTCAGGACTCTGAACTGGGTTTCTGTCTCTCCCACCTTCCCCTCTGCTTTGTAATTGATTCTCTTCTCTTTGCTCCTGCCTAGTAAGTCTATTTGCTCTTTACTTCGTGTAACTTTAAGATTCCGTGTGTGCTTTTCCCTTATCTGGAAATATCATTTTACCCCTCCCTCTCCACTGAAGCTGGTCCCTTTCTTCTGCTTAAAGCTCACTTTTTTCATGAAGTGTTTCTCAAGCATTCTCACCTAGTTACAATACTGGTCTGTTCACAAACTTATCTCAGGATGTAATGTGCTCACACAGCGCTTAAGGGTAAATCCCTCTGTGTGACTGGCTTTTCTTCTACAGTTATTACCCATGTCTTTCTGTGTTGTCCCTTGAAGGCCAATGGTCTTCGTCCCCCCATCACCAGGTAGGGTATGCATGCGCTGCTCCACATCTCTTTTCCCATAATGTGTACGAGAATTACAGAGCTGTAGGCTGTTGGCACCACATAAATGTTGTCAATCCCCTAATAGTGATGGTTCATTTATGGAGTCAAAAGTGTTCCCTGGCTTGAATGCGTTAAACAAAGCCTAACATAGTCCAAAAAGCTGTTTTTCTTTAAGATTGACTTATGAAAAGAAGACTTATTAGCAAACAGAGAAAGGGAAGCTTGGGCCACAGATAAGATGGCTATGAGTAAAAACATAATAATAGTTTGAAACATCTGAAAACTGCAATGTCAATTTTTGTACCTCCTCGAGAGAAATTAAAAGGCTGGTATAAAATTTCAATGTTGTGGACATACTGTTAAGAGAGAGCAATATCAAAAACATTAAACCATAGATGGAAAAAAATGGAAAAAGTTTTCAGGTGATTTTAATCTCGAATTCAACAGATTAAACAAACAAATGATGTTGGCTTTTATTTTTTTAGTGGTACACTCAGATTTTTTCTCTGTCCATCAAAAAATACAAGAGACCTTCCAAAAGTTGATGCAAAGATTTGTATTATCTTTTAATTCTATTTTTCCACAAACTTTTGAAGTACCCTTGTATAAATCTGGAAGAACCAGAAAGAATCATTGCATTATTTGGACTTTTCTCAATATCTAGGATGTGTCTGTTGTGATCCAACCATGAGACAGAAGCCACTTTAAATATTTAAAGCAGATGGAATTAAATACAAGAAATTAGTTACACAGGGAATAAGACTGAGAAGAACCAATAAGGCAACCCAAGGGCTAACCACCTCAGGAAGCCATTCTCACCCATGAAGGGACAAAGGAAAGCCTCAGTGTTAGCAAAGCCCAAGGGAAGGGACACCCAGAGGATGCTGGGACCATGGTGCTTTGCCCAACAGAAACTGGAGCCATGAAAGGAAAGTGATATCTAATTTGTCCTCAAAGCAAAATGGGCAGGGAAGAGAAATGCCTCGTTTCTTCCTTCCTCCTGCCCTCTAGGCTCCTGCCCGTGCCTCCCACTGCCTAGATCCATCCATAAGCCAGTGGAGACAAGAGCCTAGCAAATGTTCTGTATTAGTCTGTTTCTGTTGCTTATAACAAAAATACCTGAAACTGGGTGATTTGTTTGAAAACAAAATTTATTTCTTACAGTTTCAGAGGCTGGCAAGTCCAAAGTCCAGGTAACACACCTGGTGAGGATCTTCCTTGGTGGCTTCAGTGACACAAAGTATCACATTGTGAGACAGCAGAAGCAGAGAGAGAGACTTTTACATGCTGTCCTTTTGAAACCCTCAGAACCATATTCTTGACCACCATTCTCAGTCCATTCCTGAGGGCACAATCCTCAGAATGTTATCACCTCTTCAAGGCCCCACCTTTCAATTACCATAATAGGATTTCCCATCCTCTTCACAGTCACAGTAGGGATCAAACTTCTAATGCATGAAAGTTGGGGGACACAATCCAATCCATATTGTGTTCCCATACATATGACACAGATCTGACCAGGAAAAGTACAGGAAATTGATCTAAGCACAAACAGGCCCAGGACTGACATACAGGGTTTCTCATGTAGATAAGAATTACTTAATGACTTAACTTCATTACTTAACTATTTTTTTATTTACTTCATTTCTCATTTCTCAGAGCATTATAGGCAGAATCAACTAATACTCCCCCCTCCATTTGCATATCGCATCAAAGAGACATAGCTTAAAACCATAAGGGGAAAAAAGAACAGACAGAAATGCAGTCACCTATAGATAAAGCACAATTACTTTAAAAGTAATCCTTGTTTGCACAAAGGAAGCTTCAGCATGTGTTAGGTTTAATTTATGCAGTTACTTACATTTGAAAATAGGTTTTTAGGTCTTTAATCCTCTGGCTGCTCCTATACAGAAGATTGTTTTTGAATGTTTCATGTCTCTGAGTTTGTGCATGTTCATGTGTGTCAGGAGCAGCAATGCTGGGGAAGGTGGTAATGCAACTGGCTTTCAAAACAAAGGGAATATGGAATTCTAGGGAGGAGTGAGCAATTGGATATACATGTGCCTTTGATAATAAGATGTTTTTATCCTGTTTTCATTAAGTATCAGTAATACATGAAGTCCTGAAAATAAAAACTTCTGGCTAAGTACATTTCCATTTTCCACTGGAGGGGAGAAAGGCTACTATATGTGAAACTTGAGACACATATGACAGGGAGTCTGTGTAATCACGGCAGACAAAGGTCTGCCCATATCATGTTGTGGTGTATAATGGTGCCTTTAACTGCTTACAAAGATTATTTTAAAAAGTCACATTTTCACATGATGATGTGATATAGAGCAGGAAACCTTCCCCAAATGCCACAGAAGTTGATTTTCAGTGAACAGGGCAGAATACAGTTGTTAGGGGACTGGGGGAGGGTCAAAAATGGGGCAGAAACCAAAGCCAAATATTACTTGCTTTTTAGATCCATGCTCATGAAGAATTCCACGTTAAAAATATTCATTTATCCCTAATATGGTTCAATTTGACACTATTGGGGGAAAATATCCTGCAAATATTCATTAAACTAGGATGATTGGTTAGCATAGAATAGCTACTCAATAAATGTGGCTCTTAGTATTGCTGCAGAAAGAAATCAGAAATAATAGGAACTAATAAAATATCACTGAATGTTTTGATTAGGACACCATACACTTTAGCAATGTGGGTAGGGAAGAAGATCAGGGCACAATCTAGGATGTAAAGGACGGAATAGACGGGAAGAAAAGATAGGAAGCTACTGTAAGTGATTTATTCTAAAAGTTTATTTAGGTAAGCAAGGAACAAACAGAACAGTCCAGCACTAGCAGCAAAATCAAGAGACTGTTTTTTTTTTTTCCTCTCAAGCCTAGAAAAACCAGTGCGTATTGAGTCTGAAGGCAGAGTTGAATAGTTCCACAGAAAAAGTAAGAATGAGAGAGTGAATAATTGACAATCACAACTATGGATAAGCTCAAAGAAGTAGGATGTGAGGGGATTAAAGGCACTGGTTTTAAGAATTCTAAGAATTGGCCTTCGAAAAATATGAAAACACTTTTTCCTCTGATACATGATGAAAAGGAAAAAGAATGAGCTTATAGTATGTAATGTTTCAGAGCAGAGCTTATTACCTGAGTCTTGACCCCATCAAGAGCTTGGATATTGGACATGACGACAAGGGTAGACTAGGACTGGGAGTCAGAACCAGATTCAGGTAGAGGGAGAAAGTCTATGTGGGAGAGAAAAGTATGGTACCCAATCTATGGTGACGAGAAAAAGGTGATGTTCCAGCACATGCCACCCTCAGGGCAGTGCAGCAAGGGAGAGGAGAGGGGAGTCCAGGTTTATAGAGAACACTGGTGGAGAGTCTGGGAGAGGTGTTAAATGGCAGTTTATATGCCAGCATTGGGGAATCTAGAAGCAAATGACAAGGTTCTAGCATTAGGGTAGAGATTTGGACAAAACTTCCATAATAGAGGCTGGTAGGAAGAAGATATTGCTGAGTAAGATAATGCCTGCCATGGATCAAAAGAACAAAGCAGACACTCAATCATTAAAATTAGCCACAAAGCCAGAATAGGATTGACAGTACATATATCCTGGTGAGCCATAGCTTAAGCTACTTCCTTTGCCTGGAGCAAGATCTAGTCCAGAGCCTCAGTTTGGGCTGAGCTAGATCACATGACCCTTCATGAAGGCAGAAGAAGGGGTTAGGGACAAGTGAAGTCAGAGCAAGCAGGCAAAAAAGAGTTCAGAGCTCATGGATTTTATTTGGTCAGAAAAGTAAGAAGAGGTGCCAATTGCCAAGACCTGGGTAAGTAGGTGGGGTTCAGGTTTAAAACCAGGGATAATCTGGAAACAGCTCTTATAGCTAGAGAGCATAAGCAACCTACAAGAGTCCTGAAAAGATTGCCAAACAGCAGAGACATTCAGTTAAAGTAAGATGCAAGAATTCTTAGTGGAGCAAATCACCATCCTTTCACAGACTAAAATAAATAAATATATATATGTATAATTTTTTTTATCAATGACAAAAAAATTATCAAGATTGTGGCAGCACCACATCACTAATTGACTAATATTTATTAAAAACAAAAACAGAGTAAACAGGAAACTGGCTAACTCGGTCATGTTGAATGTTATATACATTCAACCTACATCTTAATTTCCTTGTCATTAAACAAAATGGCACTTTGTGTTAGTGAAGTCTTCTAAAATCTTTTGTAAAAAGCCTATGTAAAAATACCAAAAGTTGTTAGGAGAAACACAATTTTGACTCTCTTTCGACATTTTTAATAATAACACTTTGTACTTACATTAAAACTTTCTTCTGGGGAATTGAGGAACTAATGAATAATAATTTGCCTATTTCTCAGAGAAAAGTGCATATAAAATTACTCTTAATTTCTTGTGTCAACCCAGTTAACTAACTCTATTGTTTGAGAAATGACCCAAGGGAATATTAAGAACAAGAATGAATATTAAATTGGATTTAAGCTATCATTTTGTGGTAAATGTCAGGAAATCCCTTTTAAGGGACATCAACAGACAGATAATGGAAGCCAATAGGTCATGAGGGCCTTTTTGTCCCACTCACTAAATGTTCTAAAAAATGTATATTTTCCAGACTGAAGGTTTAAGTTAATAATGTTTGCATTGAAAGCAGGCCCACTTTCATGCAGAAATGATTTATTATCTACATTACATAAAGATGAATTCGTCAATTTTACTTATCTTTTTAAAAAACCAACTTTTTGATTCATTGATCTTTTGTATCATTTTTTGGGTTTCAATAATTGACAAACCATTAGCCCAGCTAACTAAAAAAAGAAGAGAGAAACCCAAATAACAAAAATTAGAAATGAAAAAGGTGATATTACAACTGATACCTCTGAATCCTCTGGTATTACAAGATGATTCCTCTTGTATTATGAATCATTAGAGAATACTACAAACAACTATATGCCAACAAATTTGAAAATCTGGAGGGAATGGATACATTTCTGGACACACACAAACTACCAAAACTGAGCCAAGACAATGTAGAAAATCTGAACAGATCAATAACAATAAAAGAGATTGAAGCTGTTATCAGAAGGCTCCTACAAAGAAAAGCCCAGGACCAGGTGGATTCACAACAGAATTCTACCAAACATTCAAGGAGGAATTGATACCAATTCTCTACAAACTATTCCAAAAGATTGAAACAGAGGCAATAATCCCAAAATCATTCTTTGAAGCAAACATCACCCTGATACCAAAACCAGGTAAAGATAAAACTAAAAAAGAAAACTACAGGCCAATATCCTTGATGAATATAGATGCGAAAATCCTCAAAAAAATACTAGCTAACAGAATACAGCAGCACATATGCAAAATCATACACCATGATCAAGTGGGATTCATCCCAGGGATGCAAGGTTGGTTCGACATATGCAAATCAAAAAATGTGATACACCATATCAAGAAAATCAAACCCAAGGACCATATGATCACCTCTATAGATGCTGAAAAAGCATTTGATAAAATTCAACATGCATTCATGATAAAGACTCCCTACAAGTTAGGTACAGACAGAAAGTATCTCAACATAATTAAAGCCATATATGATAAACCCACTGCCAATATCATCCTGAATCAGGAAAAGCTGAAAGCTTTTCCCTTAAGAACAGGCAATAGACAAGGATGCCCACTCTCACCACTCCTATTCAACATAGTGTTGGAAGTACTAGCCAGAGCAATCAGAGAAGAGAAGGGAATAAAGGGCATCCAGATTGGAAAAGATGATGTCAAACTATTCCTGTTTGCAGATGACATGATCCTATATATCGAACAGCCTAAAGTCTCTACATAAAAAACTCTTGGAGTTCATAAATGATTTCAGCAAAGTTGCAGGATACAAAATCAACACACAAAAATCAGTAGCATTTCTATTCTCCAATAGTGAACTTGCAGAAAGAGAAATCAAAAAAGCTTGTCCATTTAGAATAGCCACCAAAAAAATAAAATACTTAGGAATAGACTTAACCAAGGATGTGAAAAATCTCTATAATGAGAACTACAAACCACTGCTGAAAGAAATTAAAGAGGACACAAGAAGATGGAAAGATATCCCATGCTCTTGGATTGGAAGAATCAACATCGTGAAAATGTCCATACTACCCAAAGCGATATACAAATTCAATGCAATCCCCATCAAAATTCCAATGGCATTTTTCTCAGAAATGGAAAAAACTATCCAGACATTTATATGGAATAACAAAAGACCACACACCGACAGCGCAATTCTGAGCAAAAAAAATAAAGCTGGAGGCAGAACACTACCTGACTTTAAACTATATTACAAAGCTATAACAACCAAAACAGCATGGTACTGGCATAAAAGCAGACACACTGATCAATGGAATAGAATAGAGAATCCAGAAATCAACCCACACACCTACAGCTATCTGATCTTTGACAAAGGTGCCAAGCCTATACACTGGGGAAGAGACCGCCTCTTCAGCAAATGGTGCTGGGGTAAATGGATATCAATATGCAGGAGAATGAAACTAGACCCATACCTCTCACCATGTACTAAAATCAACTCAAAACGGATTGAAGAATTAAATACACACCCTGAAACAATAAAACTTCTCAAAGAAAACATAGGAGAAACATTTCAGGAAGTAGGACTGGGCATAGACTTCATGAATATGACTCCAAAAGCATGGGCAACCATAGGAAAAATAAACAAATGGGATTATATCAAACTGAAGAGCTTCTGCACAGCAAAAGAAACAACTAACAGAGTTAAAAGACAACCAACAGAGTGAGAGAAAATATTTGCAAAATATACATCTGACAAAGGATTAATATCCAGAATATACAAGGAACTGAAACAACTTTACAACAAAAGAACAAGTAACCCAATTTAAAAAGGGCAAAAGAGCTAAATAGTCATTTCTCAAAGGAAGATATACAAATGGCCAACAGACAGATGAAAAAATGTTCAACATCACTCAGCATCCGGGAAATGCAAATCAAAACCACAGTGAGGTATCATCTCACTCCAGTAAGACTGGCTATTATCAAAGACAGAGAATATCAAACACTGGTGAGGATGAAGAGAAAAAGGAACCCTCCTACACTGTTGCTGGGAGTGCAAAATGGTGCAGCCTCTATGGAAAATGGTATGGAGGTTCCTCAAACAATTACAGATAGATCTACCACATGACCCAGCTATTCCGCTGCTGGGAATACACCCAGAGGAATGGAAATCATCAAGTCGAAGGTATATCTATTCCCCAATGTTTTTTGCAGCACTATTTACTATAGCTAAGAGGTGGAACCAGCCCAAAAGTCCATCATCAGATGAGTGGATACAGAAAATGTGATATATCTACACAATGGGATACTACTCTGCTATAAAAAAGAATGAAATGCTGCCATTTTCAACAACATGGATGGACCTAGAGAGAATTATATTAAGTGAAATGAGTCAGGCACAGAAAGAAATATCACATGTTCTCACTTATTTGTGGAAGCTAAAAATAAATAGATAAATACACAAATAAACTGGTGGGGGGAGGGAAGAAGACACAACAATTACAATTCCTTGAAGTTGATATGACAAGTGAACAGATATGAGGTTGTTGGGAGGGGGAAGAGAGAGGGGAAGGGAGGTTTTAGTAATGGGCAACAATAATCAGTCACATTGTATATTGACAAAATAAAATAAAATTTTTAAAAAAGATGAATTTGTGATCATGAGACATTGGTTTGAATGTAATTCTCAAAATTTCAAATTGTTCTTGGTATTGCTTGGTACTGGTTATACTTTATTTTTTTAATATGGTATAAACATTCTCTTTCCTTGCTTAAATAACTCCATTGTTTCCTCTTGCCTATCAGACAAAGGTTAAAATATTTGACTTTAGATTCTTCATGGTCTGCCTATGACTTACATGTCTGGCATGGACTTGTGCCACTACCTCCACAGAGAATGTTAGTTTTTCTCAATATCCATTATTTTCTTTCCATTAGTAATAGAACCTTGAGTTCTAGCTGGTTCATGGCCACCCAGCAGTCTTTCAATCGCAGCAACTAAATCTATATCCCAACTAATACAGATGTCACATTTTTAAGACAGAGAAAGAAGTATACATGGAGGAAAAAATGCCTGGAATTTTAACCCAAAACTTACCTACAGCATCCTTATTACACTGCCCTAGGATCAGATCATGGCCTTGTTTCTTTTCTAAGAAAACCCAAGAGGCAGTTATAATTCTTCTCACCTTAGCGATACATGAAATGTATTTTGAATAAAGTAAATTGAGTGTGAGGCAGTTGCCAAGTTATTACACTTCAAGCACATGCACAATATATGAAGTAACAAAAGCAGCAGAATAGCTAGACCTTTGGCCTATAGTCAAAGGAGAATAAAATCAGATCCATTACAAACCTAAACACTGCAAGTTCTCAGTGACTGAGATATCCAGCATTAGTAAAATGCTGGACTAGCATTAGTAAAAGGGAAAAATTAGCAGGCACTGTAGAATCATGATAACTAGAGACTCTTTCAAGAGAGTAAGAGTCTGGGTAAGAGCTCACTATGGTATTACTCTCCAGCTTTATCTGTACACTTTTCATTTGTTTGTACATATGTTTATATTTAAGCCAAGCACTTAGAAAACACTGTATAGTTCTTAATCTTCTTATACTTATCAAGGCCAGATTTGAAACCTACTCCACTAGTTATCCTTAAGAAAATGTATCTGAGCTTCTATTTGCAACATTTGGGATAGACTAGATATCTCAAAAAACTGCCAGTACAAAATACTGAAATTCAGCATAAAATATTTTATAAACATCCTTTCCAAGTCATATATGAATTTGCAAGAAAATAAGAAAAACCCTCTGAGGCAGAAATGTGAAGCAGGAGCATAACACAGGAGAGATAAGAGACCCTTGAGGCCATACAGCCCTCAGGAGGGGCTAGCATCATTCTTAGGGACCAAAGGTGTGGCTTTCAATGCACATGTACTAGGGAGTCAGGTTGGAGGCCAGTAATGTAGAGTAGAAACCCAAGAAGGACTATATCCTCCAGGAGGAAAGGGTGAGTTAGGAATGAACAACAGCAAACAAAACCCACCTATGGAGCCTTGTCAACCTTGATTTTGGATAAAAGGGAAATATATCTTTCTTGAGAATTCATATAAGGGCCAGCATTTACAGGGATTGGAGCCTGATATTACATTATTTGTCCTCTACAACCTGAATTCAATAATTGTAACAGAGAGTACCAAAGTTTGCAGTGCCTCCATATGTCTAGTAGAAACAAATCCTTTCTGGAAGAATGCCTCCTCAATCCAGGCCTCAAAAATATTCCCATATATAACATACCAATGAATATAAACTCATAATAAAACACCAAAATTCTAAAACATACCAAGTAGTAGCATCATAACTAAGAATTGGCAAAAAAAGAACAAACATCAGAACTACACATTTTTAGACTTCATATATGGAAGTTATTGGACAAAGCACATGAAATACATTTAATATGCTTGGGACATATAATAGAGAATTGAAACTATGAATAAGGAGCAAGAGATTTTTTTTTTAAAAAGTCATATTTGAAAAAAAATCAAATAGGATTTTTGTAATGAAAAATACAACAGCAAATCAGACTTAGTTGAAAAGGTAAATCACAAACTAGAAGATAGATCCTAAAAAGTTTTCCAGAATGCACCACAAACAGAAAAAGATAGAAACTATGAAGGAGAGGTTGAGATATGGAGTATAAATGCCTAAAATATGTCCCACTAAAGCTGAGGAGGAGAGAATAAAAAGAAAAGGGAAGAGAAGGTATTTTATTTTTTTATTATTTTTTTGTTTTGTTTTGTTTTGTTTTTTTTAAATTTTATTTTGTCGATATACTGTGGCTGATTATTGCTCCCCATCACCAAAACCTCCCTCCCTTCTCCCTCCCCCCCTCCCCCCCAACAATGTCCTTTCTGTTTGCTTGTCATATCAACTTCAAATAATTGTAGTTGTTATATCTTCTTCCCCGCCCCCGGTTTGTGTGTGTGTGTGTGTGTGTGTGTGTGTGTGTGTGTGTGTGAATTTATATATTAATTTTTAGCTCCCACCAATAAGTGAGAACATGTGGTATTTCTCTTTCTGTGCCTGACTTGTTTCACTTAATATAATTCTCTCAAGGTCCATCCATGTTGTTGCAAATGGCAGTATTTCATTCGTTTTTATAGCTGAGTAGTATTCCATTGTGTAGATGTGCCACATTTTCCGTATCCACTCATCTGATGATGGGCATTTGGGCTGGTTCCAACTCTTGGCTATTGTAAAGAGTGCTGCGATGAACATTGGGGAACAGGTATACCTTCGACTTGATGATTTCCATTCCTCTGGGTATATTCCCAACAGTGGGATAGCTGGGTCATATGGTAGATCTATCTGCAATTGTTTGAGGAACCTCCATACCATTTTCCATAGAGGCTGCACCATTTTGCAGTCCCACCAACAATGTATGAGAGTTCCTTTTTCTCCGCAGCCTCGCCAGCATTTATCGTTCATAGTCTTTTGCATTTTAGCCATCCTAACTGGGGTTAGATGGTATCTCAATGTGGTTTTGATTTGCATTTCCCGGATGCTGAGTGATGTTGAGCACTTTTTCATATGTCTGTTAGCCATTTGTATATCTTCCTTAGAGAAATGCCTACTTAGCTCTTTTGCCCATTTTTTAATTGGGTTGCTTGTTTTCTTCTTGTAAAGTTGTTTGAGTTCCTTATATATTCTGGATATTAATCCTTTGTCAGATATATATTTTGCAAATATTTTCTCCCACTCTGTTGGTTGTCTTTTAACTCTTTTAATTGTTTCTTTTGCTGTGCAGAAGCTTTTTAGTTTGATATAATCCCATTTGTTTATTTTTCCTTTGGTTGCCTGTGCTTTTGGGGTCGTATTCATGAAGTCTGTGCCCAGTCCTATTTCCTGAAGTGTTTCTCCTATGTTTTCTTTAAGAAGTTTTATTGTTTCAGGGTGTATATTTAAATCCTTAATCCATTTTGAGTTGATTTTAGTATACGGCGAGAGGTATGGATCTAGTTTCATTCTCCTGCATATGGATATCCAGTTATCCCAGCACCATTTGCTGAAGAGGCAGTCCCTTCGCCACTGAAAAGGCTTGGTGCCTTTGTCAAAGATCAGCTGACAGTAAGTGTGTGGGTTGATTTCTGGATTCTCTATTCTATTCCATTGGTCAGTGTGTCTGTTTTTATGCCAGTACCATACTGTTTTGGTTATTATAGCTTTGTAGTATAGCTTAAAGTCAGGTAGTGTTATGCCTCCAGCTTTATTTTTTTTGCTCAGCATTGCTTTGGCTATGCGTGGTCTTTTATTGTTAAACTCTATTAGACCTAAAGAAGGAAATAGACACTAATACCATAATAGCAGGGGACCTGAACACCCCACTGTCAATATTAGACAGATCATCTAGGCAAAGAATCAGTAGAGAAACACAAGATCTAAACAATACTCTAGACAAATTGGAATTGGCAGATATCTACAGAACATTCCACCCAACAACCTCAGAATATTCATTCTTCTCATCAGCACATGGATCATTCTCCAGGATAGATCACATATTAGGTCACAAATCAAGTCTCAATAAATTCAAAAAAATTGCAATTATCCCATGTATCTTCTCAGACCACAATGGATTAAAACTAGAAATTAATAACAAACGAAATTCTGGAAACTATACAAACACATGGAAATTAAACAGCATTCTACTTAATGACATATGGGTCCAAGAAGAAATCAAGCAGGAAATCAAAAAATTTATTGAAACTAATGAAAACAATGATACATCATACCAAAACCTGTGGGATACTGCAAAAGCAGTATTGAGGGGAAAATTTATTGCATTAAATGCTCACTTCAGAAGAATAGAAAGATAGCAAGTGAACAACCTAACACTTCACCTTAAAGAACTAGAAAAACAAGAACAATCCAAACCTAAAGTTAGCAGACGGAAAGAAATCATTAAGATCAGAGCAGAACTGAATGAAATTGAAAACCAAAAAACAATTCAAAAGATCAACGAATCAAAAAGTTGGTTTTTTGAAAAGATAAATAAAATTGACAAACCATTAGCATGGCTAACAAAAAAAAGAAGAGAGAAGACTCAAATAACCAAAATTAGAAATGAAAAAGGCGATATTACAACTGATTCATCTGAAATACAAGAAATCATTCAAGACTACTATAAACAACTATACGCCAACAAATTTGAAAATCTGGAGGAAATGGATAAATTTCTGGACACACACAAGCTCCCAAAACTGAACCAGAAGACGTAGAAAATTTGAACAGACCAATAACAATAAAGGAGATTGAAGCTGTTATCAGAAGGCTCCCAACAAAGAAAAGCCCAGGACCAGATGGATTCACAGCAGAATTTTACCAAACATTCAAACAGGAATTGACACCAATTCTTTACAAACTATTCCAAAAGATTGAAACGGACGCAACTCTCCCAAACTCATTCTATGAAGCAAACATCATCCTGATACCAAAACCAGGTAAAGATATAACCAAAAAAGAAAACTACAGGCCGATATCCTTGATGAATATAGATGCAAAAATCCTCACTAAATTACTAGCAAACAGAATGCAGCAACACATACGTAAAATTATTCATCACGATCAAGTGGGATTCATCCCAGGGATGCAAGGTTGGTTCAACATACGCAAATCAATAAATGTGATACACCATATTAATAAACTCAAACACAAGGACCATATGATCATCTCTATAGATGCTGAAAAAGCATTTGATAAAGTTCAGCACTCATTCATGACAAAGACCCTCTATAAGTTAGGTATAGAGGGAAAGTATCTCAACATAATAAAAGCCATATATGCCAAACCCACAGCCAATATCATCCTGAATGGGGAAAAGCTGAAAGCTTTTCCTTTAAGAACAGGAACTAGACAAGGATGCCCACTCTCACCACTCCTATTCAACATAGTGTTGGAAGTACTAGCCAGAGCAATCAGAGAAGAGAAGGAAATAAAGGGCATTCAGATTGGAAAAGATGAAGTCAAACTTTCCCTGTTTGCAGATGACATGATCCTATATATCGAACAGCCTAAAACCTCTACAAAAAAACTGCTGGAATTGATAAATGATTTCATCACAGTAGCAGGATACAAAATCAACACTCAAAAATCAGTAGCATTTCTTTTCTCCAATAGTGAACATGCAGAAAGAGAAATCAAGAAAGCCTGCCCATTTACAATAGCCACCAAAAAAATAAAATACTTAGGAATTGAGTTAACCAAGGAGGTGAAAAATCTCTATAATGAGAACTACAAACCACTGCTGAGAGAAATTAGAGAGGATACAAGAAGATGGAAAGATATCCCATGCTCTTGGATTGGAAGAATCAACATAGTGAAAATGTCCATACTACCCAAAGTGATATACAAATTCAATGCAATCCCCATCAAAATTCCAAAGACATTTTTCTCAGAAATGGAAAAAACTATCCAGAAGAGAAGGTATTTTAAAAGATAATGACTAGGCCTTTTTCAGAATTGAAAATGTATTTATCTTCATTTTGAATAAACCTAATGAATTCAAAATAGGATAAATCAAAAGAAATCCAATATCAAAACAAATCATAGTAAAATCCAAAGAGAAAAATAGTCTTCCAGTCAAGATGACAGAATAGACAGTCCCCAGCATCCCTCTCTCCCACAAATCAACCAATTTACAACTATAAAAAAGCAACAACAGCCAAGCTAGGGCCTCTAGAGCCCAAGGGAAAAGGAGGAGAGAAAGACAGAGTGCATGAAGGTGGGAGAAGCCACAATGAGAGAAAGAAATAACCATTCTAACTGTTTGGAATCCCAGCCACTTCCAGGCTGGAGCTGCTGAGCACACAGAGCAGGAGCTGGCAAAAGCCACAGCTGTGCCCTTCGGATGAAGTTGCTTGGAGGCTGCAGGGGAGAAGAGGGCCTTGGTGGCCCCCAGGTCAGCAAGACCACTGATAGGTTTCCTGTGGACCCACATAGAGGTGAGGAGCCAAAACAACTGAAAAAAAAAAGGAGCCACTCAGAGGCCAGTGAGTCATCACAAGAGACAGAGCATGGCCCGTCCCATGGGAAGTGATTGGAGCAGGGGTGGTGGGGAAGACGGGCCCACCAAGGGAACACTGGGGCACAGCAAGGACAGCTGATCTGCCCCTCAATCAGCACAGGACCCTCAGAGGAGACTGGTCAGGAATGTAGAATTGCATGGGGTGAAGTTTGATGAAAAGACTCAGGCCCAGACCAGAGTTTCTACACAACCCAGGTGCATGGGATCTCACTAGACCCAGAAGTACCTGTAAAGTCAACAATTAAAACCTGAGCTGCACAAAAAGCCTTCCCTAGGGAATCAGCAGCAAAGCAGCAATTGAGCTCAACCACAGAGCTCAAGTACTGGTTCCCACAGGAAGTTCCTGCATTTTAGAAGTAAGCAAAGGACAACAAATTAGTTTCAGCTAGAGTTTAAATGGTGGGAACAGCAAATAATCCAACACAGAACTGGAAGAAAAAACAAAGTACCCACAGCCAGAGACAAAGTTTGACATTAACTAGTAAAGGTCTCATATCACCAAAGAACACCTATAACACCTAGAAGGACCAGAAGTCACCTGGGCTACCAAGCCAGAAAGAGGGGAGGGCCAGGGTCCTCAGCCATGTCCCTAACACCCACAACAAGTCCTGAGGATGGGGGCTGAGGGCCTTGGCCACACCCCCGACATGCCCAACCACCCCAGTGATGACCACTGAGCTGCTGCAGAAAGTGCCCCACGTTCCCCAGGGCCATGGCAATGAGGGGTCAAGGGCCTCAGTCACACCCCTCTGACACGCACAACCAGCCCAGCAACAACCATCAAGCCACCACAGGAAGCATTCTGGGCTCTCCCAAGCCAGGGTGGTAGGGGACCAAGGGCCTCTGCCATGCTCCCCTGACACACACAACCAACCCAGTGATGACCACTGAGCTGCTGCAGGAAGCACTCTGGACTCTCCGGAGCTGGGGCAGTGGGGGTTCAAAGGCCTCAGCCACGCCCCTCCAACACCCACAACCAGCCCAGCAACAACTACCTAGCCACAGCAAGAAGGGCCCCAGGTTCCCAAGCTGGGCTGTTGGGGAACAAGTGCTTTTGCCACACACACCCTGATGTCTTCACCCAGCCTAGTAATGACCAAACCACTGCTGGATGCCCACTGGTCTCCCTTGTGGGAATGAGATGGGTGCCACAGGCC
Organism: Cynocephalus volans; assembly: GCF_027409185.1. Classification (NCBI taxonomy): domain Eukaryota; kingdom Metazoa; phylum Chordata; class Mammalia; order Dermoptera; family Cynocephalidae; genus Cynocephalus; species Cynocephalus volans. Next base: position 37,664,465 of record NC_084465.1, read on the forward strand.
TCAATCCCTCCCCTCCTCCTTCCTCCTTCTTTCATCACATTTCTATCCCCTTTCCCCTGTCCCCCTCCCTCCCAAATGCTCTGCAACAACATCATAGAATGTAAAATAATAATAATAATAAAAAGAGAAAATTAAAGATCTTAGAAGCAGCCAGAGAGCAAAGACAGGCTAGCTAAACAGGAGCAATACTGAATCTACTGTCTGCCTTCTCAGTAGCAGAAATGCAAGGCAGAAGACGGGAGAATTAGTAGCACCAATCTGCTGAAAGAAACTATCAACTTAGGTTTGTATATTTTAAAAAAACTCAAAAAGGAGAGTAAAATAAACTTTAAGGTAAACAAAAAACTATGAGTTTACTACGAACAGATTCTCAGTAAAGGAAAATCTAAAAGATGGATTTCAGAAAAATAAAAGTTTTCCCAGGAAGAAGATCTGAGATGTGAAGGACTAGTGAATTAAGAAAATGTTAAAGATGAGAATAAATCTAAACAAACATTGAACAAACCAATAATAACTTTGTTCAATTTTGAGAATGAAAAACTTGAAAGCTGCAAAGAACTGTAAAATAATGAACAAAACAGCATGAAGCCCACAAGGTACTTATGTGGTTTATGGAGTTAAATATTCATAAGTCCTGGAACTATTCAGGAGGAGGATAAATATATTCATTAAGCCTTGTTAAGTAAGCACAGTAAAATTTCAAGGGTTTGACTTAGAATAAAAATAGCATCAGGAACATGCAAACCAGTAGAGGGAAAAAAACTGAATGATAAAATTTTGTGAACTTAAAAGAATACAAGAAAGGAGACAAAAAGAAAAAGGACCAAGAAAGCCCAAAGTGTTGTTAGAAATTAACCAAAATAAATGTAAATGGACTGATTCCTCTCCTGTTAAAATATATATTATTAGACTGGATTTCTAAAAAAATAGCTGGGTGCTGTGTATAAGAGCTATAGTTAAAACAAAACACAGAAAAGTTGGAAAGAATAGAAAAAAGATATATCTGAACAATGCTGATTAAAGAAAATTGATGTAGTTAACTTTTAATACATTAATACAATTTAAGGTAAAAAACACTTTTAGAGATAAAGAAGTTCACTACATAATGATCATAATTTCAATTCACCAGAAAGATATAACAATTCTAAGTTTTGAACAATAAGAACATAACTTGAATAATATTGTACCACTAATAAAACATATTATATAGCACAAATAAACTAATTATATTATAGCAGTAATAAAATCAGTAAACATAACTTGGCAGTCAAACAAAATCAGCGGATCAATATTCATAAGTGAGACTGGCAACTAAGTGCCTTTTCATATGTTGTCATTATCTGGTTTGGTCATCAAAGTTATCAAGCCTCATAAGATGAGTTGCGGAATATTCTCTCTCTTTCTATGCCAGATTTAGAAGCATCTCCCTTGGTTGTTTGGTAGAGTTTATTTCTGAAATCATGTGTGCATGGCATCTTCCTTCTGGGGAGATTTTTCAAAATACTTATTTAATGACTTTAATAGTTGTGGAGTTACATTTTCTATTTCATCTTGAGTCAATTTTGATGAATTTTATTATTCTATAAAAATATCTATTTCTTCAAACTTTTCAAAATTTTTGACATCAGAGCATGATTGTTTTCTTTGATCTCTGCAGTATTTGTAGTTTTTCATTATTTGCACCTTATCTCTTGTTATCTTGCTCAAACTCTGTAGAGTTGTCCATTTTTTTGATCTCTTCAAAAACAGATTTTAGCACTGATGATCCTCTCATGTTTACCATTGCATTATTTTCTGCCTTTATTTTTACTCTTTTCTTCTACTTTCTTTGAGTTTATTTTGTTCTTTACCAACTTTTTAAGATAGGTGCCTAGCTCATTTTCAGAATCTCGTTTCTAATAAAGCATTTAAACCTAGAAAATATCCCTCTCCATATCACTCACCTACATCTTTTTTGAGTTGTATTTTTTTGTTGTTCAATTCTAAGTATTTATTTTCCTTTCAACCACTAGTTATTTAAAAATATATTTTTAAATTTCCAAAATTTTTTTTGTTCTGCATGTGTATGTGTGAATGTAAAATTAAGTTTATTATTTTTATTTCAATTTAATTTAGTTTTGGTCAGAGATGAAATTCCATGATTATTTTTGTAATTTACTTCAACTTGCCATATGGTCTAGAGTACTGACATGTGTTGGTAAATGTTTCAAATTTTTGATAAATGTTCCTTTTAACTTGAAAAGAACTGGGCCCAGGATTTTTATGTATTTATTAAATCAGTGTTTACCAAACCTCCTGTATGATAAGAATCATATGAGGTAGTTTTTAAGAACACAGCTTTCTGAGACTCTTTCCAGGAGATTCTCTTTCAATAGGTCTTAGTATAGAGCCATCAGGGAGGTTTGAGAAATCCTGCAGTAAACTGGGAAATTTTATTATTCCATTCAAATCATTCTTATTTGTGCTGATTTATGTCTATTTCATCTATCATTTAATGGGGGAGTTGTGTTCTTTTCTTCCAGTATGATGGTGAATTTTTCATTTTTTCTTTTAATTTTGGCAGATTTTTATGTACATATATACACACACAGCTTTGGCAGTTATATTAAATTCTCTTCAGCTTCTATGTCCTCATTTTGTAAAATGTAGAAGAGGGAAGTAATAACAATTATTTTAAAGTCTTAAGATGAATAAATGGAATAATGCATGTAAACAAAGTGCCCAGTCTGTGGTAGCTGCTCAGTAGGTCATAACTATTGTTTCTATAAGGTCACTTTCAAAACTGGAATTATCTATATATGTGTGCATGCAGTCCATCTATTTAACTACAGGCATAGTATGTTTTATCCTCAGACCAAATCACCCATCAAAACTCTTTGTGCATGAACTGTATCATCTTTTCTCCTCATGAACACGTGATGAACTGTTTTCCCTGAACTGAGAAGAGAGACGATGTTGTGGACTTTCCTCAGGACACCCTATCGGACATGGATTTGTTGTGGCAATGTTCCTGAGGACATTGTCCACTGCCTCTACCAGTGTCTCCAACACAAAGACCTGTGAGAGAATACCTTAGGAGCTCACTGTTAAGTAGAAGCTATGATCCTCATGAGGACCTTGGGTGCCTTTTTTCTGACATTCATGTATAAAATGAAAACAATTTGTTTTCAATGTTGCTTTATCAGTCATAAAGTTGAGAACTGAGTTCATGGCTCAGCTCTGACAACTGAATAGAAACGTGAAGCCTTCTTAGGCATAACACACTCTTTCTAACACTTCCCACAGCCCATTTATGTCTCTTATGCTAATTTAGATTTTCCTTGTCCTATTGCTTAATTTTTTTATTTTTGCTTTGCAAATTTATTGCATGTATTTACTGTTAGCACCTAAAGTCTTTGTGGAATAAGTCAGGATATAAGCACATGCATAGATACATAAATGATAAATACTTATAATATATAGAAAGATGCATATCTTTCTGTATATGTATGAATTTAATCTGTAGACCAAATGCAGAAGATGGCTGAAACTGAGGCCTTCGTGTCAATATCAAAGACCCTATACCAGAAAAGACAAACCATAGAGATATTATATGAAATATTATTCAGAGAGATAGAAAAGAAGTGTCTCCCTTAATTCAGTGATATACTGATATAACTATACTTTTTAGAGGAAGGTTAAAAATGTACAGGATTTATGGATTTTCTGCTTCTGTAGGTACTGCTTCTAGAGTTGTAGGAAGATTATGTCACCTTTTATATTGAAGCCTTACTTATTGCTCTGTGTTTAGTCAAAATGTCATTTCCAGAATAGTATCTTGCTCCCATAAATTTATCTGCTGGGAAAAAGAAGGAAAGCTTGGGTACATGAGTAGAGTCTGCATTATTCTGGCAATTTCTGTAAATGCATTCTTGGAAGACTGCTGAGCCTGCTTCTCTTGTTACAAGTCTAAGATACTCTCTTCCGAAATGTCCTGGTAGTGATTATGCAGGCCCAGCTTTTTAGGGTGGTTTACTGGAAATGTTTGTGAAACAATTAAAACTTTCTTCATGTCTCCTAACCTTCTGTCTTCTTAACACCAAAACTACCCTTTGTAATTTCCCTGTTTTTCTCACATTGACTGAATCTGAAGGGAACATTTATTTATGCCATAGCAAACACAGCTTAACTGGTATTTTGGCTGACAGAGCAGCTTTGTTTATGTGCTTGTATAACCTCCTCTTCTGACAGAACTTGGAGGGGTTGCCTTCTAAAGAAACTGCCTGTGCAATGACAGGGGAAGACATAGCAATCCTGTTATTACAGGAACACAAAATTGGTTGAGGGTTACTTCATTTTTCACTTATTGACGTAAGGAAAAATAACCTAATGTTAAAACCCAAATATTACTTCAGAAATCAATAGTGAACACACTGTAGTTAGCTTGCAACTTAAGGACGGTTCTTTCATCTGGTAGTGGTAGCCTTAGGGCGCTATAAATCTTCTTCCAGGTTCTTCATATGGTCCACAAGGCTGAGAAGGGCAATGAAGCATGTCAGTCCTGCGGGAGGCTAGATAAACATGGTTTAAGATTAAATTGTTTCTTAGCAAAACAAGAATTATTAGATCACAGCTTGCAGAATCAACCATTTTTATAGATACGTGTGTGGGACAAATAAAATTGTGGGTATTCTTCCCCAGCTGGAAACAACCGTAGTTTTTAATTTCTGTTAAAAAGGATCTTGATTTTAAAAGAGACAAAAAAATAAAAATCCTAACAAACAAATGAAAACTGTGAAGGTAGGCATTGCTCTTCTTCATTGACATAATGCTGTCTCGGATACTTCTGGAATATTTATGGGAAACAATATTCTGTTTTGAAGTCCTTTGTTGGGCTGTTCTTCATCTTGTTTATAATTTCCCCATGGCATTGCTCAGATTACTGTCCCAAGAACAAAAGGGAAGATATAATACCACTTTTAAAATGACAATATCTCTCTAATTCTGTTATAACCATAGCAATATATACTATATTCTTTTTCTATATTTTGAACAGAAAATTAATGGAGTGGGAGAAAATATTTGCAAAATATGCATCCAACAAAGGATTAATATCTAGAATATACAAGGAACTCAAACAACTTCACAGTATAAAAACAAGTAACCCAATTAAAAAATGGGCAAAGGAGCTGAATAGCCATTTCTCAAAGGAAGATATAGGAATGGCCAACAGACACATGAAAAAATGCTCAACATTACTCAGCCTCCAGGAAATGCAAATCAAAACCACACTGAGATATCACTCCAGTTAGCCTGGCTATTATCAAAAAGACTGAGAACAACAAATGCGGGCAAAGATGTGAAGAAAGGGGAATTCTCTTGTACTGTTGCTGGGACTGTAAAATGGTGCAGCCATTATGGACAGTGGTACGGAGGTTCCTCAAACAACTGCAGATGGATCTGCCATATGACCCAGCAATCCCACTGCTGGGTATTTATAAATATATACCCACACACATGTACCCAAAGGAATGGAAATCATCATGTCAAAGGGATACCTGTATTCCCATGTTTTATTGCAGCACTATTTATAACACCTGAGTTGAAACCAGCCAAAATGCCCATCATCAGACAAGTGGATAAGGAAAATGTGGTGTATTTACACAATGGAATACTATTCTGCTATAAAAAAGAATGATATACTGCCATTTGCAGCAACATAGATGAACTTAGGGAAAATTATGTTAAGTGAAATAAACCAGGCACAGAAAGAGAAATACTGCATGTCCTCACTTATATGTGGGAGCTAATATAAATAAATAAATAAATAAATCAGCAAACAACAAAAAGGATACAACAATCACAATAATTCATTGAACTTTTTAAGAGAAGAGAACAGAACTGAGGTTGCCGGGGGTGTATAGGGGGAGAGGGAGTGGGGAAAGGGCCACGAAAATCTATTACATTGTATAACGATAAATTTAATATATATATATATTTTTTTAAAAGGAGTCAATGGCCTTTGTAGCCCCAATGAATTCAGATCTGAAGTGGCACTTGAAGCCACTTAGAGCTCCTTTGGTAGCAATCTTCATTGTAAACTGTACTGTTGTGACAAAAGGCAGGAGGAGAGTGAGAGGAAGGTAGCCTCTGGGTCCTTCTAACTGACCTTACAGGTAGACAGCAGAGCTGTGGGTTCATTTTAGTCCCTGTTTTTCCCATAATACTGCAAGCTTGTTATCACATTTGTCATGTGCTTGATGAGTGTCTGTCTTTCTACCAGAGACACTTAATAGGATTCTACAGGAAGACAAATGACCCAGGAGACAGGTTATATTAATTTAGGAGTTTGCAAGCTTGGCTCTGTCCTGACTCTATCCCTGTACAAACATGAACCTCACATTCTCCAAAGATAGGGAGCTAATCCTTACCAGCTGCTTACAAGGAATGGAAGCTCAAATTTACAAAGTAATTTGAAATTCTCATTAAGAAAAATTATCTATCACTGTACGTACTCATCATGAAAAAGAATTAACCAGTCCACAATTCACTTTCATTTTGCTTTTGATTAATTGCATCCTGTATTGACAATCAAGACTGCAGAAGAAAATACAATTAGGATTATCTATATTAGTGATAACTGAGGGTTGAAAGGGAGCCAGATGTCTATGCAGAATTCAGAAAAAATCTTTCCAACTCTAATAGCCTGATCTAAAAACAAGTAACAATTTTCCAATTTCCCTGAAATTTTTATTTTACAAGAGCTAATTTATAAAGCAAACAGAAATAAGAAGTAAAGATGACAAAGGAGTTAAGAAATGTATGTATGAAGATAAGTTAAAGAAATGAAATATTTGACAGGAGAAATGGAGAAAGTAATAACAACTTGCAGGCTTGTAATGATTCCATGCTTTGGGCCAAAGTTGAGTAACTCTGAGCTAGTTTCTCTTGGTTACTCTCATCTCATGCTCATCCTTTTGACTAGACCCAAACCCCCACCTTCACTTATCCATTTATGCACATATTATATACATCTTTATTAGCTACTGTTCATTAAAAACTGTGCTAGGTGTCGTGAGTGATAGGAAAATGCATAAAACATAGTCACCTGTTCTCAAAGAAGTAAGATAAGGTAAGACATACACAAATCACTGCTGTTTAAAGAAGTGTGCTAAAAACTAATATAAGAAAGTAAAGAAAGGGAAAGGATCCATTTTCAGCTACTGTGATCAGGAAAGCCTTTTGAGAAGGTTGTTTCCATCTGACTCATGCTCTTTGCCATCACTGCTGAAAAACTCATTACCTCTTATACAGATAAATTGAGAAATGCCAAAATTAAGATAAATTGGTATGACAACACCAAGTCTCAGACCATCTCTACTTCTTCCAAACAGCAAAAACATTCTTTCCCCTTGGCTGCTCTCTATTCTGTGAAGTCAGTCTTCAGCTCCCCCAGCTATGTCTCAGTAAACAAGTGTTGCTTCTGGCCCGGGGGGCTGGGTTGCTACCCTTTTAGACCCGAATGCTTTAGCGGCTTCTTGCTCCCTACTGGATCTTGTTTGGAAACTAACTTAAAAGGTTAATGTTACTTGCCATCTGGATTAATCATTATTTAGCGTTGTGCTGAATGCCTAAATGACAGAGTCAGATTTTGCCTATGATGGCATGAGGGACAAAGGAAGTTGTTTAGCCACTAAGCGTCTGGAGGAGGATAGGACCTGGAAAAATGAAGACCCCAAGGATGGTGACTCAGACTGCATATCAAGTATCCAGTGATTACAATTTTTTCTCCCTTAAAAAAGTCTTTGTGGCTCCCTTTTAACAGGAAAAAAAAATGGCAAGAGAAAAAATTCAGTACAATGATCTTTCCAGAGTAAAAATAACGTGGTTTCTTTGGACCTAGTTCATATGCTCACTCAACACTCGGGCCAATAAACTGGCAGACAAAATCTTCTCGTAGGAAAAATATACAGTGTGATCTGAAAGGTGCTGGAAAAAAAAAAAAAATGCCAGAAAAGCAGAGAAAATTATTGACAGAACAATCACTGTTAACTATTCGAGCAGGATATTTTTTCCGTGGAAGGGTCATGCCTCTTTTTTTTGTTTTGTTTTGTTTTTGTTTTTGTTTTTGAAGTTAGTATTCCTTCTCTTTGAGGAAAATGAGAAACTTCTGACGTCTTAGAGACAAAGACCTACTTTCTGTTACATGCCTACTTTATACAAAACTGTGCAATATTATCCTCATTTTACAGGTGAGAAAATAGAGGCTCAGAGAACGAGTGTCTTGATTCAGGGTTCCCAGTAAGTAAGAGTCAAAGACTGCTGGAAATCTGTCTCACTCAAAACCTAGATATGTTCCCATTGGCCGCCATGCCACAGACACTCTTAAGGATAACAGCTATACCTAAATACCTGCCTTGCCGGGAATAGCGTTCTTCCAGATCAAAAATACAACAGCATTGCCTTTGCTAAATGTGTTGCGAGTAAGATCTTGGAGGAACATAACTTAAAGAATCAAAGAAAATCATTCAGCCCACCAAAAGTGGAAATAAAACCAAAGAAATGGCTTCCTAGCATACTATAATAATTTGATGCTTGTGAAAATATTGTACCGCATTTCTATGTTTTTCTATGGCTAAAATGTTGAAGTGTAGTGTTCACATGCTCCTATATTTCCCTGTGGCCTTATGTATTTATTCTGGAATGTTTCCAGGACTAGCTGAAGACCTCTGATGTTTGTGATGTTTCTGAGGAGTTTGGCAAGGCTGCAGTTTATGAGCAGGCTGTGTCTCAGCTGACCCTGCTCCTGTCCTGACTGGCTTTTGACATTCCTGCCTTGACTTTCAGCTTCTCCTCGGCATACGTGTGACTTTACCCAAATCATTTAACCTTTTATCATTTCAGTTCCTTAACTGTAAAAGAGAACGTAAATCATCTTTAAAGTTTCTGCAGCTCTAACATTTCATCAGTTGTAACTTAAAGTTCTCTTTATACTCATATTTTTATAAAACAAATATTTATGTTTTAATTTCAGCTGAGTAACCAGTTACTTTGAAAATTATTAGTGAAATTTCAGTAACCCTGGAATCACTGTGAAGATTCTTAAATTGTTCATCAATTATCCAAAAAAATTCATCAATTGTCAAAAAAAATTATCTAAAAAATCCATTAAATAGGATTTAAACTAAATTTATTATTTAAAAACTAACGTGTAAATTACTAAATATATAACATTGTATTAATATTAAGGCACTGTTTTTAAGCCTATAAAGATTTATCTGAATACAAATCCCCTTCTTGAGAATTAAACACAGCACACTCTAAACTGCAATATTATTTAACCTAAACATAACACCAGAGGCAATTAAGAAAAATAATGTGAGAAAATCTTTATATAAGGTTTTTATTTGATTTCTTTCTTTTATTCTTTTATTGTTGTTGTTGTATTTTGGTTTTCCTTCTAAATGAAACTAAAAATATCAATAACATCTTATACCTGCATGGTCTTTATGGATTGCAAAACACTTTCATATGTAGTGGAGTTACATCTTATATGGGGATTATATTCTGAAGTCATTTCATTAGGTGAAACTCACATATGGATAAAATTACCCATCTCCCATAAAGAATAGCATGCATGGTTTTATACAACCTTTTAAAATATAGATATGTATGAAGATAATAAGATCTACAGTATAAAGTATAGTATGCAAAATTCATTTCTCAAAATATTAATTGCATAAAAGAGGGCACGTATTTATGCATTTTAATTTCATGGGAGAATGCACATTATTTGTATAACAAATGCAAACGTGATGCTAATCCACTGTATGGATCTCTCAACATTCCTTGTGAGCCAGAGATTGTTATTTCTTTATTTCAGGAAAATAATGCTTGGAGTAGCTTTAGAACTTATTTAAAGCCTCAGAGGTTATAAGTGGCAAAGCTATAATTCAAACCTTTAAAACTTCAGGTCCAGTTGTCTGTCTACTTCCTCATTGGCTCTGAATTTATGTTTCTCTTCTGCTTAAGCATATAAACTTTTTTTTCAACTTCACTAAACTGTGTGGTTTTGAAAACAATTAATTTTCCCAGCTAGAATTATATTCAAATCGCTCATTTCACTGATAGAATGAGAGAAAAATGCTATTATATTTGACTGGAAAATTATCTTTTAATTAAACGTAATCTGACCAGCTCACTCATGAACTCACATTTTAAATTTGCTACTAGGCTGTGTGAGACTTTATTCAGAAAAGGTTTCACTAATTACATTTCCACTTTAGAAGAGATAGCAGTTAAAGTAGATTTTTAACTGCAAATAAGGCGGTCACTGTTTTCCTCCTTGGCTCTGGCCCAAAAATGAATTTTAGTATTTTCAGGAGAATCTGAATCAGCTGATATGGGTAATGGTGATTAATATTTTGATTCATGTCTGATACATAAAGCACCATTGCAAGAGAAACTTCGTGTTTAATCTCTGTACTGAATCCTGTTCGCTGTCATTTGCTTTCTTGGTCATTTGCTTTCTTTCATTGCTATTTCTCTTGGAAATAACAGCTGTTTGTATGCTTTGGGGGTGCACATTGTACTTAAAGAGATGGCTCATGAGGACAATGAATTTCAGTCTGGCCAAAGACCAAGACACAGGGTTACAAAACTTGACCTCAAATTTTTATTCAATTAATAGTCTGAATGTAAAACCAAATAGTCACACCCTAACCTCTTTAGCCATATCCTCCACACAAGAAATTGCATAGAGGCAAATTTAGACATGTAGAATAAATTTAAAATAAATAAATAATGCAGTTGTGAATGTATTAATGTGGAAGTTATATATACATACATTAACTGATTATGACTGGAAATTGAGAAATTGTGTTTATGTAATTTCTTCTGTTCTAACAGCTTGTATGTTGCTTTTCCAAAGCAGAGAACACCTGCTATAAATAATTCCTTACCATCCTCTCAGCTTCTTTTTTCAAATTTTACTACGCATTGAACCACATGGACGGTTTTTAACATGATAATTACCTCAACCCATTATTGTTCAGAAGAAAAATCAAAGCCTCCCAATGTGAAATGACTTCTCCAGGAACAATCAGAACTGGGACTAGAATCAAATTTGTATTAATTTATTGATATATTAAAGTTATTGAGACCCTACTGCATGCCAAGAATTTCTGCTCTTTTCACCACACTGCCCCTATAACAATCAGGTTAAGACTGTAGTGGTATAATTTGAAATCAGTGTATGAGAGATTTCAGATCTCAGTCCATGTGAGAGTCTTGCTAATGGTAATTCCCAGGACGAGAATTTATAGGAGCTGCCTTCTAAGCTTCCTGGCTGAAAAAAAGCAAGGAAAGATGGTAAACAAAGAGATCTGGGGTGAGTAAACCTTTACTGTCTCACCATGTGTTTCCTTTAGAAGAAAAGAGACATTTCCCCAAAAAAGTCAGCATTAAGAAAACAGAGAGAAAAACAGACAACGAGGCACAGGAGTTTCACATTGTGTCCTCCTACTCTCAGGCATGTAATCAGTTTAGTCCCACAAAACCCAGGACTTAGAAGGGCCCTGTCCATGACAGAATGCTCTGCAGTTGCCATCTTGGAATTCTTACTCATTTTTTAACAAGTGGTCCCTGATTTTCATTTTTCACTGGGCTGTGCAAATTTTCCTGCCCCTGCTTCTCTTAGTAGTGTCTGTTCTGCCTCTCTCCTCCACAACTCTGACTTTCTTTACCCTCTCCTGCACTCTTTCTACATGGGCCCCACTGTTAGGACCTGTTTATCCTATCTGAACACATCTTTAATATAGATCGGATTTGTATAATAAATTCTCCTTCTGGAATTCAACTTCCAGTGGACTTGTTTGGAAAAATGGAATACTGTTATACAACTTGCTTTTTCTATTTAATAATATTTTGAGGACATGTTTTTATATCAGTAAGTATAAATCTGCCCTGTTCTTTTTTATAGCAGTAAAATCTATATGTATCCCAGATATCCCCATTGGGGGCCCCCTTGACCCGAAGAGATCTGGTTAAACTTGGTCCAAAGCCAATTCCACAGTCCTGTGACAGAAATTCATGGTTTCTGCTAGTTCCTGTGCTGACTGCCTCAGGATCCTCTGCTGCCATGCATATGCCATCTGGATATATGCATGGATATAATGCCTCTTTACACTATGTTAGTCCAGGATGGAGGTCTCAGCTTTTTCACCAGTTCCACAACATATACAGTAATATATACATTTTGTTGGTTTTATGTGCATTTTTCTGAAGATTTGAGGATAACCAGTCTGAGAGACAAGTTCATATCAGGGATGGATGGTTGTCTGCAACATAGCTGATCTCTGTTTTCTTTCTCCCTCATCCCCCTGTTTTCTCCAAAGTAACAAGTGAGTTTTTGCTCTTGTTTTGCATAAAAGTTTTCACTGCCGTCAGGTTTCTATCAGGGTCTCACATTCTACCGGAAGCATCTCCCCAATCAAAAGTAGTGCTCCTCTTAAGAGAAATGGCAATTAAAACTATTTTATAACAGTAGTTTAAATTTTAGCAGTGGTTTTCCAAAAAAAGGTAAAAATACAGAGACTTTTTCCTTATAATTTACATTTCATGATTTTTGGAATTTTTATACAAAAGACAAAGTGGCATTAAAATTACCTGCATTTTTCAAACTGGCCATGAGTATACATCCCAGATATTACTGCCTCATTCTGAAGTCCTTTGTTTTCCTTTTTTTCTCTCTCCTCTAAAAATATTTGTTAGTTATAAAAGAAACTATTTTTTAGGTCACAGAGAAACTTATTTTCTATTTTCTATTTTTAAAAGTGTGAATGAAATGCTGCTTTTTTTTAATATTAGGAGCCTGGTGGGAAAATATATTAAAATTCAAAACAAAAATATTATAAAACCCTTTACCCATTAGTTTCCATCATAACATGTATATTGATTAAATATTTTCATAAATATTGTATTTTAAAAAGATGCTCTCATGAGCTGACAGCATAGTTTCAATTTGCTAATCACCTTTGCACTGATTTATTTAGACCTCATTGATACATACTACGTAATTACAAATAGGTATTTGATAATATATGGGTTTGATCTCATTATGCAAATAACTTTCCAAATGCAATTGGTTAGGAGAGTCAGGCAGTCTGCTGAGAGTCAGGATGAATGATTTACATACTGTTCTGCATTAACCAGAACTTCATGCATGACCAGTCATTTCCTTCTTTTAATTGAAAACTAGCCAATTAGCCTATATATAATTAGTTTGCATATCAAGCAAATGAACCATTGAATAAAAACACTTTCTAATGTAGCACCAATTAGGTCAATCTGCTGGAGTAAAGAAGCTCATACCCAATCCCCCTCAGCTCCAAATAAAAAGGAAAGTGAAAATATTTTTTAAAGTATTAAAAATATATAACCTTACGTGATCTCTAAAAATTAATTCAAAATGGATCATAGGTCTAAAATTATAAAACTTAATAAAAAAACAAGAGAAAATTTTTGTGACCTTGAGTTAGGCAAAGATTTCCTAGATACAACATTAAAAGCACAAGCTATAAAAGAAAAAAATTCAACTTCATCAAAATTTTTAAATTATGCTCTTTGAAAGACATGAGCAAGAGAATGAAAAGACAAGCCATAGTTGGGAATAAACATGCACAAATCATATAGCTGATAATGGACTAGAATATAGAATTTGAAAGAACACTAAAATCTCAATAATAAGAAAACAAATAACCCGAATCTTTAATAATGTGCAAAAGATCTGAGCAGATATTTTACAAAAAAAAAGTGCAAAGAATGCAAATTAGCACACAGAAAGATTTTCAGCATCATTAGTTACTAGGAAATGCAAATTAAAACCACAATGCACTTCTACTGTACACCTATAAGGATGAGTAAAATTAAAATGTGCCACTTATCTGTAGCCAAAGCAGAAACCCTTCAATACAATTGTAACTGGAGCTGTATTGCAAGAGGGCTAAACATCTAGAATTTTTCTACCCACGTAGAACAGAAACTCCAAAACCCTAATTCATAGTTCTTAACCAAAGGTCTAAATACTTCTGTAGAATCTATGACCAGACTTTGAGGGGCCCATAAACTTCCTTAAGTTATAAATAAAATGGTATGTTATATGTGTATTATGCATTTCATGGGGTAGAGGAAATACATATCAAGTTTTCGATGGGATCATTTAACAAAAACAACAAAAAGGCTAATAATCCACACTAAGCAATTACCTAATTGGACCAAACAACACAGAAAGCTGAATTCGGCAGACATGAAACCACTGGATAAGAAAAGTTGCAGGTAAAAATAAGCCTGCTTAGAAGACAAATTCATAATTAAAAATTATGAAGCACACAAGGAAATCCCTGCTATGTGAGACAGTGAAAGACCCATACAGAATTCACAAATGATAAAATATAAATAAGATAGCATTCTTCATTTAGGATAAGTATGTTTAAATTTCTCAGAGATATATTGGAGTAAATACTATCCCCAAAACAAGAACAAAAGGTTATCAAACAGCAGGAATATATAAAATGGCCAAATTGGAAATCACAGAAATAAAATAAAATTACTGAAATTAAAAAGGATCTTAATAGAGGAAATAAAAAGTAAACTAGGCATATCAGAAAAATAAAAGTAATAGAAAGATAGAAGAAATCACCCAGAATACAACATAGGGGAGAAGGAGATTAAAAATGTAAAAGATACAGAAAGGAAAATAGAGGGTAAATTGAGAAGTTCCAAAATATAAGTTAAGAATACAAGAGTAAAAATAATGGAATGAGAAAATGTTTGCAAAAAATAATATCTGAAATATTCTCAAGAACTGAAGATGTGAGTTCTCAGATTTTAAAACTATTTTGAACAGAGTGAATAAATTTTTAAAAAATATACTGCTAAATAAATAAAAATACAGTTCTATGATTCACTCAATATCATGCTGAAATTTCAAATTTTCAAAGATAAAATATAAATATGAAAGCTACTGGAGAGAAATTATATATTTCCTTCAATGCAATGAAACTAGATCGAACACAGTCTTCTTAGCAATAAGTAAAAGCCGAAAATAATGAAATAATAGATTCAAAGTTCTAAAGGAGAGTAATTCTTATTCAATACAGGGCCAAATAAATACATTTTCAGGCATATAAAGGCTATGACCTCGTACTGAAAGAATTAGTAACAAAAGTAACAATAAAATAAATTCAGAAAGAAGATGTAAGAAGCAAACAAATTGTTTAAATATGTAAATTTAAAATAAGTATTCCTTAAACAATATAATAATAATCATCATTTTTGAAGGGTGAAAATAAGCCTGAAGTAAAATTCTAGGTTACCTTCCTATAATTTGTGAGATGGTAGTTTTGTCAGACACTAGAAGTCCTTGTCTTGTATGCGGAAGGCTAGAGATAATTACTAACCTTAGGCTTTTTTATAAAACAAGGTAGTAACTCATATTACATTTATGTAATTTGTGAATACTTGATTTGAAGAAGGGATATTTTTGTACACTCATTTCTAAAAATGTCTTTATTTTGTCCCTTAGAAAACATTCATCTTTTTCCAAGTGAAAGAAACAGTTGCTCAATGGGAAGTGGGATTACCAGGTGAGCTGCCCACACAGAATATGTAATTATTCATTTATCTTCTGGATTTTTCAAGTGCACAGGATGGTGCTATGTTTTAAATATTTATTAAATGAGCTGTCTCTTAACATGAAACAGAATATTTAATCAGAATATATGTTAATCAACAAACTCCTATTGAAGATAATTCCCAAATAGAAAAATTAGTTATAACAATTTATTGACATAAATTGGAAATAATAAATAATTCTGCATAAAATTTCTATACTGTTAATGATCATAATTGCTCCAAATGGCTTTTCTGTTCCTCAAAACCCCACCCCCAGCCCCACCTAGAGGAATAACCAACTTCTGATTTATAATTGACATTCAATAGCATACCTGCTATGTGTAGAGCATTGGGCTAAATAATAGATTAGGGAGAAGAAAGGGGGGGAAAAGGAATCAAACCATGATCCTCTGTAGTATAACTTGATCACCATTAACTCCTAGGAAGGAAAATCTATATGCTTCATCCCAGACCTATAATCCATCAAGAGAGATATTCCTGACCAGAGTGTACTGTCTATCTCTGAGAATTTTATAACTTTTATACATGTGCTCTTTCTCTAGAACGGATTAGTTGGAGTGCAAAACACAAATAAACACCATTCTCTTTTACCTGTCATTGGATAGAATGGGTACCATCCCAGGGGTAATATAAGATAACTTTTTTATAAACCAGAGTGATTTTGGTAATAAAAAAAAGTGGAAAATCAAATCTTTATCCGTGTGTAAAAAAGCACTATGATAATCTCTCTTGATTTTGGAAACCAATAAGAAATTTAACATTTCTGTGTGTGTGCAGACCATGGGGGATAAAGCATTAAGCTGGTTTGATGGCTGGTGGCCACTCAAAATGCATTTTGGACTCTCTGTGGAATGTCAAGAAGATTGGCATTCAGGAAGGGATATTTATCTACTTACAAGCCTACAGTCTGATATCAGAAGCTCTTAGAACGAGATGTGTTTTGAAATGTGGAGTCTGTCAATATTAAAAAGGTAAAACTTACATACAACAGATACCTTCTTCCAGATCTGGGGCAGCATCTCCAAATTAAACACATTCATATTTCTGCTAAGTGTATAAATAATGCACACAGAGTGGGATGAATAAAGACTATAAACAGATTTATATTCTTCCAGACCTGATTTTGCTGCTGAGAGAGTTCAGATCGGGTATTGCCATCAAATGAGTTATGAAAAATTTTTCATTTTCAAAATTATGGATAAAGGATTGTGGTAACTTCACACAACTTAACTTGTATTGACTTAGGGAAATTGGAGGTAACAGAGTTCACACTTTCTTCAGTTTGAGCAAAATTAGTCAGTGAATCTCCTATCATAGAATATTAATTCTCATCCTAAAACAGACCCTCAATGTATTCTGGTGGGCTCTAGTGGAAGCATAAATGTCAACCAATAATTTAACAGTGCAATTTTTTTTTTGTCTTCCTTATTGTTATTATTGTGTAGCCATGCATTGCATTAGTTTTATTCTTACTGATTCCTAATAAATAAATATAACAAAATTAAATGTTGGTATTCACCTGCCTTTTACACTAGGTTAGTTTCCGTTGTCCACATTTAGTGTTATTATCTCATGTGTGCTCATCTGGCTTGCTTCCCGTGTCCCGTGTCAGTTTTGCTTTACCAGATGATGGAGGGAATATCAAGGAGTCCACAAAGCTCCCATCCTATTTATGCCAGATTCCATCTGAATCTTTATTATGTACTTCTCAGGGCATGACAAGGTGTCAAACGCACAAGGCTATAACATACCTATCTTCAGGTCTCCACTCATAGTGTATAAGGTAGTGCAACTTACCAAAGCCAGACCATCTTCCATCCAGTCCTACCTGCACTGGAAGATTCTCCCCGCATCCCAAGCTTTTCTCTCCGAGGACAAATGGGTACTTTTCCTCAGGTAAGTTTTGAGTGATCTCTTCATGGTGCTTCCTTAGGTCCTAAATAAACTCAGACTACCTTGTACTTTGAGTTACCTTAAATTCTAAACATTCAAGGAATGTGCATCTCTTCCAGCTGAGAGCTTATGCCAGGCATCACACTAGCCGGAAGGAGTGACCCTTAGGTTCCTGACAGTTTGTGACAAATCACAATGGGCTATATACAGTTTATTTTTATTGTACACTTTTTTTCATTGCATTGCCTTTATGTATTTATCTGCCTTGCTGTTTGAAGGTCTTAGAGTAAGTAAGAGGATTATGAACTCAGCTCAGGACAACTCTTTCCTAAGAAGGATTATCAATGTGTTTTAATACCAAATACACTTAAAAGGGTTTTCCTCACATTTAAATTTTTCTTGGGAAAATATTTATGTTAACATAGTGTCTTTAATGTATTAAGTCTTATGGGAAGTGACACTAGAAGAATAAAGCACTGTTGTATACTCAAGGAGATTTCAATCGGGGGCGGGGGGGGCAAAGGATGCATAAGTAAAGTTATTATAATGTTACTACACAATGGCGAGAATGGTAGGGCTAGAAGGATGGAAATATGTTTCCAAGGTCTAGAAGGGAGGGAAGGGTATTATGGGCAGCAGGAATAGCATAGGCAAAGCACTAGAGGCAGGAAAGTGCAGCGGGTCATATGGCACAGCTGGAGCGTGGCGTATGGAAGGCTGCAAATGAGCTGAGGCTGGGGATGAGGAATGAATGAGTCAATAGAATAGGTACACAGTGTCAACCACAAGTGAAACCCAATCCAAAGTGAAGTAGTGCTGTTCGGAACTAGCAATTTCATCGTAAGTTTCAGACTTGTAAATTAGCTAAAAGCTGATTAAAGTGCTTTGTATTGGGCCAAGTATTTGTAGTGACCTTTGTGAAGAAATAAGCACATGGTTAACCAAGACTAGAAGTAGGAAGCATGTGCAGTTTCTGATTTTAACTAAATGAATAGCATGAACTCAAGAGCAGGCTGCTTGGGTTTAAATCCCAGCTGCAAGATGTATTTACTGTGTGATCAAGGGTATTTATTTAACTTTTTATGTACCAATCTGCTAATCTATAAAATGAGGATGACAACACACCTATCTCAGGGTTGTTATGAGGTTATGAGGATTAAATAAGTTAGTATGCGTGAGATACTTAGAACTGTGCCTGGTACATATTAAGCATGGGGGAGAGAGGGGAGAGGAGGAAGGAGACAATGAGTTAGCCAAGAAAACAATTGCACATTCCCTGCCTTCCCTGTAAATGATCAGATAGTAGCATCTAAAACATCGCTTCATTCTTTTTCCAAGTAACACCTGAGTTATGACTATGCTAGAATGATTGCATCCAGGCTCTCTGTGGAAAGTGCAATCGGGCAGAATAAACCAATCCATCTAAACCACCACAGGCAAAGAGCTCAGAATGCCCCCTATGACTTGCTCCAATCCACAGAAGCAACTGCATTGCCTTTGTTTGAATTGGGTCTGTATTTCAGTGAGTCCGTCCCCACTCCTGATTTGCGTTCTTATTCTTGGAAGTTTTAAAGGTTTGCAGAGAGAGAGAGAGAGAGACACACACACACACACACACACACAGAGAGAGAGAGAGAGAGAGAGAGAACCATTGCAGGCCTGTAATGAGTTGTTGTTGTTGTTGTTGTTGTTGTCGTTGTTGTTGTTGTTGTTGTTGTTGTTGTTGTTGTTGTTGTTGTTGTTGTTTAAGAGTCAGAAGGAAGCTTGAAGACCCAGGAGCAGTATGTCCTCATTTTACACAGTGAGATACTGGGGCAGGAGGACTTTGGTACCTCTGACCCAGGCAGTGGTGAAGAGATTTAAAATGTGTCTTTCCTAGATGTTGTTGCTCCTATTTATATTGGCATTTTATCGATTCAAACAGAAAGTTGAACTTTTGTTTATTTCGGGCAAGCCATTGTTCTATAGTCTTTGATGCTTTCAACTCATTTCAAATGAGAAGGAAATGGAAACAGCATATGAAAATGAAAATATTTCATTTCTCTTGGCTTCAGAACTCCTTAACTGCTTCACCTCTGCAGTCAGTGTGATGCTGTTTTATGAATATGATATTTGGGGTCAGAAATCAGGGTTTGATTCCAGGAACTACTAATTAATTTGGCCTTGTACAGGCTACTAATAAATTCTCAATTCATAGGAAAAATGATATCTACCTCCTAGGATTTTGTAAAGATTAATCAGTTAATTAGAAGAAATAATGAATGCAAAACCCATGGAACATAATAGGTATTCAGTAAATGTAAGTCTCCACCCATACCTGTCTTTTCCTAAGACATGGAGTTTTAATGAGGACACCACCTAATTTTGACATGAATACAATCACTTTTTTCTTAATCATTTCCTCTTATGTCAAAAGCTGACACAGAACTCATTTTCCCTCTCTGGATTTGCTTCCTAATTTGTGAAGTGAGGTGGTTGGATTATGTTTCGCTTCCAAAGTCCTTCAAAATCTAGGCTTCTATGGCTTTTTCCTAACTTTCTGTTGGCCTGAGAAATTCCTGTTTACACCAGCCATCAAATTCTCCCCTTTGCTGAGAGAAATTAGAGAGGATACAAGAAGATGGAAAGATATTCCATGCTCTTGGATTGGAAGAATCAACATAGTGAAAATGTCCATACTACCCAAAGTGATATACAAATTCAATGCAATCCCCATCAAAATTCCAAAGACATTTTTCTCAGAAATGGAAAAAACTATTCAGACATTTATATGGAACAATAAAAGACCACGCATAGCCAAAGCAATGCTGAGCAAAAAAAAATAAAGCTGGAGGCATAACACTACCTGACTTTAAGCTATACTACAAAGCTATAATAACCAAAACAGTATGGTACTGGCATAAAAACAGACACACTGACCAATGGAATAGAATAGAGAATCCAGAAATCAACCCACACACTTACTGCCATCTGATCTTTGACAAAGGCACCAAGCCTATTCACTGGGGAAGGGACTGCCTCTTCAGCAAATGGTGCTGGGATAACTGGATATCCATATGCAGGAGAATGAAACTAGATCCATCCCTCTCACCATATACTAAAATCAACTCAAAATGGATTAAGGATTTAAATATACACCCTGAAACAATAAAACTTCTTAAAGAAAACATAGGAGAAACACTTCAGGAAATAGGACTGGGCACAGACTTCATGAATACGACCCCAAAAGCACGGGCAACCAAAGGAAAAATAAACAAATGGGATTATATCAAACTAAAAAGCTTCTGCACAGCAAAAGAAACAATTAAAAGAGTTAAAAGACAACCAACAGAGTGGGAGAAAATATTTGCAAAATATACATCTGACAAAGGATTAATATCCAGAATATATAAGGAACTCAAACAACTTTATAAGAAGAAAACAAGCAACCCAATTAAAAAATGGGCAAAAGAGCTAAGCAGGCATTTCTCTAAGGAAGATATACAAATGGCCAACAGACATATGAAAAAATGCTCAACATCACTCAGCATCCGGGAAATGCAAATCAAAACCACATTGAGATACCATCTAACCCCAGTTAGGATGGCTAAAATCCAAAAGACTATGAACGATAAATGCTGGCGAGGCTGCGGAGAAAAAGGAACTCTCATACATTGTTGGTGGGACTGCAAAATGGTGCAGCCTCTATGGAAAATGGTATGGAGGTTCCTCAAACAATTGCAGATAGATCTACCATACGACCCAGCTATCCCACTGTTGGGAATATACCCAGAGGAATGGAAATCATCAAGTCGAAGGTATACCTGTTCCCCAATGTTTATCGCAGCACTCTTTACAATAGCCAAGAGTTGGAACCAGCCCAAATGCCCATCATCAGATGAGTGGATACGGAAAATGTGGTACATCTACACAATGGAATACTACTCAGCTATAAAAACGAATGAAATACTGCCATTTGCAACAACATGGATGGACCTTGAGAGAATTTTATTAAGTGAAACAAGTCAGGCACAGAAAGAGAAATACCACATGTTCTCACTTATTGGTGGGAGCTAAAAATTAATATATAAATTCACACACACACACACACACACACACACACACTCACACACAAAAACCGGGGGGGGGGGAAGAAGATATAACAACC
Source organism: Cynocephalus volans (assembly GCF_027409185.1). Taxonomy (NCBI): domain Eukaryota; kingdom Metazoa; phylum Chordata; class Mammalia; order Dermoptera; family Cynocephalidae; genus Cynocephalus; species Cynocephalus volans. Next base: position 37,686,177 of record NC_084465.1, read on the forward strand.
ATAATTATTTGAAGTTGATACGACAAGCAAACAGAAAGGACATTGTTGGGGGGGAGGAGGGAAGGGAGAAGGGAGGGAGGTTTTGGTGATGGGGAGCAATAATCAGCTACAATGTATATCGACAAAATAAAATTAAAAAAAAAAATTCTCCCCTTTGCTGAAAGATAGAAGTTGAAATGTTTTGGGGGTGACTAAAGGGAAAATGCCTCCCATTCCTTCTCTACGAAAGCGTAGTTATCCATTTTTATTAGCTGCAAAGCACAACACAATCACACAATTTATTATTATTATTATTGCTACTCCTACTACTACTATTATTATTATTATTGTCACTCTCACTAATCTGTTTCCTCCCTCTCCCGCAATTGGATGGAAGAAGTAAGAACTTCATATAAGGATAAATATATAACTATGTCCATCATAAAGAACAATATATATGTATACATTTCTACTGACTGTATTGATCATAGTTTATGTTCCATCCCACTTCTGTTCAGCCCTGTGTATTCAGTCACTTGCTGTCCTTTCGGACAGGAGTGCCTTTCTGATGCTGTTGATGGCTCATGCCATTCCTGTGGTCAGAAATTGTGGCTGCTGCTGCCACCACCATTTAGGAGCCCCCTTGTGAATTCCTGGGTGACAAGGAGAACTCTCTGCACACATGCACTGGCCAGATTGAATAAAAGAAGAATCAGGCTTCCCCAGTAGTCATCTGGAGTGGCTGCCTGACTCAGCTTAGAAATGAGGAGGTGTTGTTTCCCAGTGGGTCAGATTTTGACCAATGCAAGAGAAGAGGTTCCCAGCAGATAAAGTGCAAAGTCTTTCTCTTCTCTGTCCATTCCCCATGATGCAGTCCCTTCATGCAATCTCTCTGGAGATGTCTGATGATAACTGGGCAACCAGGCATGTTTGGTGATAGATGTGGTCACCTCGATAATGCACCCCCTTGTATGTGCTCTCTGTCACAGGTTGTCACCGAGAGTGAGCAGACTCTCTAAGACAAAGCTTGGTGTGCACTATAAAGGGTTAGGGTTAGGGTTAGGGTTAGGGTTAGGGTTAGGATTACCTGTAGAAGGGAAGGAAAAGAAGGAGTTTGAGCAGAGAAAGAAATTGGGCTCTGATGTAGTTTCAGTTAAGACAGGGAGCTTTAAAATTGTGAGGGCCCTCCAGAATTACCCCAAACTGGTGCACAGGGGCTGGGTACTCTTACTCCTGCATCAACCAGTCATTAACCCATGTGCCCTGGGAAGGGAACATGACATTAAGAGAGTCAAAGGATGAAGAGTGTTGTCAGTCAAGGGCTGTTTACTGATAGCGATCCCAGCAATTAAGGGAATAAGTCCACCATACCTGAAGGGAGATCTGGGGGGCACAACACAACATCTACTCCAAAGCACCCCTGTACTATTCAGATCTAATTCTTTGTTCAGCTTCTGGGAGCAGCTCCTTCAGAACTTGGTGGGCTTCTTTTTCTGGGAGAAATTTTAAAAAGGAAGGTTATTAGGGTGAACTACAGTCACCACTGCTGCTACTTGTCAATTGATACTCATCCTATCTCTCCTCTATTGTCCATTTCAGATCCCTTTCACCTTCAGCTAGCACCTCTGCTGTTCACAGTAACTCACCCAGTGGCATGACTCAGTCCCTCATCCCTGAGAAATCTGAGCCCCTTGAACACCAGGCCCTTTGCAAACTATGGCCACTGTCGATCATGTGGAAGCCAAACATATTTCTTCCTGCCCTGATTATATAACATTAGCCCAACCCCAGTCTCAGTTAACCCTGACAAGATGATGACTTCAAAATCCCCAAGTGGCAGTCATAGCTTAGAGTTCAATGTGACTCTTGGTGTGTCCTCTGGTAGATGTGTTCCCCCTTTGGAACCAAGACCTCTAGACACCCAGAGCTCAGAGATGTGGGAATGGGTAGCAAGAATTCCTCGAATGGGTGCTTTGGAGTGATGATAAAAAGGCCACTCCTATTTCCACCTCTGTGTCTTTGACCCATGTACTCTACCTCCTGGAGACAATATCATATCACAATTGTTGATGTAGAGTGTTCACTGTGTCCTGGAGAATGGTTCTCCATCCTGGCAAGGTACCACCATAAGCTGGTGCTTCAGCTGTGCCTTCAGCAGGCTGATCCATTGCTCTTTCAGGCCAGCCCCTTCTGGGTGGTGAAGTACATGATTAGGTCATGTACTTACTCTTGCACCTCTTTTGCTGTAAAGTAGGTCCCTTAATCTAGTGCAATATTATGTGGGATTCCATACTAGTGGATCAAACACTCTATAAGAACTTGGATATGTCCTGTAAGAAGGAAAGGGTAACCCATACCAGGAATATGTGTCTATTCTTGTTAAAATGAATTGCTGGCTTATTTAGACTGAAGGGAACTAATATAGCCAACTAGCTACCAAGTGGTTTGTTCGGTGATGATGCTGTGTCAGGAACATAGAATTGATCTCTGTTGCTGGCAGGTTGGACATTCAGAAATGGCAATAATAAATCAGCCAAGGTCAACAGGAATGAGTGCTATTGGGCCCGTATTGCTGGGCCCTGATACCATGGCTACACCACTCATGTGCTCATTATACCGCTGTTAAGTGCACAATGACAGGTGCTAGTTAATATCAACTGTCTGAGTTGCTTTTTGGCTGTGCTGCTGTTTTGTGCCTCTTCTGTGATGAGTGCTCCCTCGTGGATATTGCATGTGACAGAAAAATCTTCACACATTGTGCCCACTCCTGTATATTCATCCCCATGCCTCCTTATCTTCAACCTTACAAACTCTCTCTTTTTGGACACCTTATCATGGCCAAGACATCTTCCACTGTCCATGTGTCTTGTGCCTATGAAATAGTTCTCTTTTCTCATAAAGTCGATAACCAGAGGCACCAACCAAAGTGCTTCCCATTGACAACACCCTCATCTAGCTATAAAGCAGCCACCATCCACTTCTGACTTATCCCTACATGCTGAGTCATCCATCTGTGAACCAGGCCTGGGATTTTCCTCTTCCATCAGCTGGGCATGAGATCTCTTCTGCAGCTGTAAGACTGAATTCAGGGAGAGGCACTGGAGCAACAGTGGTCGATGACATGGGGGGTCTGGTCTGTGTGGCTTGCATATATATTCTGACATTGCTTGGGCTCAGTTCAGGATGTACCACTTCTATCTTATGATGAATCACTGCTGGGTTCTCCTGAACCTATGACTTATTAGGTTTGACAGACAGAGCCCAGCTCATGATGGCAGTTCTAGCTACATGATCACTTAACATCCCATGGACAGGTGTTCCACCTCTATTCAGTAGTATGATAAGATCTGTTCTTTGATAAGTGTATAATTCTTCTCTGTGCATGGCATGACATTAGTGGTCTGCATTATCATTTCCATTGGGCCTTGCGATAAATTCCATATGGCATCTTTCCCACTATTGATGCCTTTAGCAACATAGGGTCTGCGAAGTTGTATGGTCCATAGAGCAAGTTACTTCCCGGTACAAGCTGAAGACCTCTTTGCTATTCTGGGCCTCAGTCTCCCATGTCACCAGGAATAGAGGTCAGAGCAGTATTCCCAAGTGTGGAACATGCTGTCTCAGAATCTGAGAAGGCCTATCAGACATAGTGATTAACTCTTTGTAGTGAAAGATAAAAGACATAATAACTTCTCCTTTAACTGAAGGGGATGTCTTAAACCAATGGACCCCAAAGTGCTACTGATGAGACAGGTCCTTGAGTCTATGTAGACATTATCTCCCACATCCAAAATATTTACCACTTTTTGCTTTTCTGGCCCAATTGGCATGATGTCCTCAGTACAATGTTCTATAGGATGTTCAGATGATCCAGATCTCTTTGGACTATATTATGCAAAGGACAGGAGAGTTAACGTACCCCTGGTACAGAATATAAATGTATATTATTGCAAATTAAGTTCACTGGGAAGGAGACTGTGACACGGATTAACATGTGGGAAGTTTACTGTGGCATGATCTTGAGAAGGGATAGAAGCAGAGATGGGCAAAGGGAGAAGCTGGGCTATGATGAATGAGCCTCAACAAAGGCCTCAGCTGATGATAGGGGGAACTCTGGAATGAGACGGCCCTTCAAAGTTGTCTCAAACTGAGGGAAAGGGGCCAGGCATTTGTGCTTCTGCATTGACAAGTCACTGGCTGTGGTCTGCTCTGGGAAGCGTGTGTTACCAGCATGAGGCATCTCTCTTCAGCCAAGGCAATTCCTGAAAAGGGCTGGGAGCTGAGGTTTGTCTCCCAGCAGCAGTTCCAGCAGCTGGGGGAGTGATCCTGTCACCCCCAAAGTGAGATCTGGGTGCTGCACCACAGCACCCACTAAACTCTTCTTCCTTCCCTGCCTCACTTCCTTCTTTCTTTTACTCTTGATTTCCTGGGCTTGCACCCCCAATAAAATATTAGTATCTTAGCTTTTCCCTCAGACTCTATTTTCTAGAGGACCTGGGCTAAAAAATCCAAACAGCTATATATGTTTGTTTTGGCTTCTATTTCATAGCCTTAAATGGACCTGCTCCAAAATGGAACTATCTATTATAAACAGAATGTATAGAATTAATACCGCCTCTCAACACACACACACAGAAGGCTTAGTGCCAGATGGATTACGGGTCAGGAAACTTGACTTCTAGTGTAGCTCAACTACTATGGTGACATTAGGAACGAAGCTTGGTGTCTCAGATTTAGTTTCCAATTTAATATAGTGGGCATAATTATGCCTGATTTTTCCAGACCTATAATGCCATCAAGAGTCTGAAAGAATATAATGTATGTCAATCACGCACAATCACAAGATCCCTGGTAAAAATTCTTATCCTTCCCCATCATTTTATCCAGCACATGTGCAGAAGGAGGCTGCTGCGATGCCATGCTCCAGGGATCATGGCCAGGGCCTTGTGGCTCACAGCCCTGACGAATGCAGTGATGTTAGAACACTAGGAAGCTTCCAGTTCAAATGGCTCTCTTGTCCCCCACCAAGTTTTCTGATGCTCCAACACCGGAAGGTGCATTTCTTCACCCTTATGGGCTGTTTGACCTTTCAGTGAATGCAACAGGGCCATAATGTTGCCCAAGTCCAGGCACCATTGCCACGTGAATCTCTGAATGGGCTTCCTGGGGCTAGGCTGGTGGATAAGTACCTGAGAGTGAGACAGGCAGCTTCTCTGTGGGGAAAAGAGGAGAATGGAAGGGGAAACACTGGGCATCAGAGCAATGAAAAGGGAAACTGAAGTGTGAAGTCTGGAGAAAAGTTTTCAATACATCTTCATTCCAATCGAATCTGGCCGTGGTTAAACATAAGTCTAAGTCTCCACCAAGGACCCCAAGAGTTATACACTGCATGCCGCAAGCCAGCTACACCCAGAGCTGTATCCCTCCTGCCTCTGATCCTTGCCTTTCTTCCTCCTTTCCATCTCCTTCCCTCTGAAATCATCAATAGCTTTCCTCAGTGGGATTTGTACAGGTCTCTCTTCTGACCTATGTATGAGAGGATGACATGCATAATTATTAGAATAAAAGTTTTAGTCCCTTAACTTAAACCTTACAATTAAAAAGAGCTTCATTCTGACTAAAGATGGTAAATTAGAACATGACCTGCTCTTGCTTAATTAGCCCCTTCTTTTCCTGCCAATATTAATTCTACAAGTCTTTTGAAATGCAATGTGTTATAACTGAAATAACACAGAATCCTCAAGCACTCTCAGGGGATGAATGGGGAAAAGTCTTTTTAAAAAGGCAAAAAGTAATGGGAAAATAATTAAAGGAAACATCTATGACATATTGAAAACTAGAACAAACCAGATGCTATGGCAGACAATTATTTCCTATAGACCTGGATGAAGGCTAAAAGAGGAGGTTCAGTCTGGACCTAGAGGGCTAGTCTGGACCAGCACCTCCTGGAATCTCAGGACCGTGCTGCCTCTGACTCCAGGGCCCTGGGTGGTTAAGCTGCCCCTCAGTATCTGCTACTGAGCCTGCCACAGAACCAGCAGCAATTACCGGAATGTTGGGAACTGACCTACTTTCCAGTTTTGTGAACCAATAAAGCTAATTTAGTGCTCTCTTTTCAATAGCACAGGCTTCATTGATTTTTCAAAAAGATCAATACCAGCCACCCTAGACCAAGGCAACACTGAACGGTCTCTAAGCAGTTCTGCTATGGTGAACTGAATTGCACAGACAAGTACATGCGTGCTTCTCCAATGTATTCTTTATTGAATCTATGCATTCACTCTGAAAAAATCCACAGAGTTACAGAATGCCATTTATAATTCATCAACTGAAAAGAAATGGTGAGATACCAAGGAGCAAAGCCTAGGGCTTGAGAGTGCTGGCCAAATAGGTCACTGCAAATTTAAGGTAATTTGAAGAGCACCCAAAAATTAATTATGTTCAAAATAGAGAATTTTAAGATGTCCTAGATAGAAGAGACCATAGAAATGATGTAGTTCAGTGATCTTTAGCTGCCAGGTAGGCTGCGGGGCAGGGAGCTATTTGTTGGAATCACTGGGGAGCTTTTTCAAAATATGTAGGTAGACTGAGTTGGGAGGCTCTAGGTAACCTGAGAGTATATTAGAATATAGGAGAGTTGTGAGGTGGTGTCACAAATGTTTTAAAAGTTCACCAGGTAATTCTGATAAATTACTCCCCCATGCTCCCTAGAGACTGGAAGCATCTTTTGGTTTAAGAAAAAAAAAAGGAATTTTAAGAAAAAAGGAAGCAGATTGAAGTAATGTTCAGTCATAATGAGGCAGGGACAGTACTATCATAAGGGCAGTAGAAAGTCACTTAGAATTTGCACAGGGCCAAGCCTCTATGGGATTCAAATCTGAGGCCAGTGGTAAGGACAAAGACCTGACTGTGATTAATAACTGAGATATATGTTTCCCCAAAAGTTCTATGAGACTTTAGGGAGTAATCAAGACCATGTTGACATTTTTTTGACAGACTGTGTCACCAGAACAATTGAGAAACATTGTGTCCAAATTTACACCCATGTGATGATGGTCTAGATTTGTCTGAGTATAGAGGAGACTCATCTGGAATTCCTCCAAAATATTAAATGTATCTTTGCTGAGGGTGAAATTCTACACTAGCTGAAAGGAAGAGCAAATAAGAGCATTTTATTTACTATGGACTTTCGTCATGAATGTGACCAGCATCTTTTGAATTCTCTTTTCATTATTTGAAGTATTTCTCTTATCATGTCTCACCTCTCTAGGGTAGAACAGCCTTTCCTGAAGCTAGTGTGCAAACAGATATACCAGCATGAAACTTCTATACAGAAAGAAGTGACCATGAAGAAGGGGGTACCAAGAGAATCCATTGTCCGGAATGAATGACTAAAGACAGTTTGCTTGCAGAGATAGCAGTGATGGAAATTCTAGAATCAAATGCCAGGAAGCAGTGAAGCAAGTTGTGCATCTGTGCTGAGCAGCAGCAGCAACAGAGTCTCTTGGATTAACCTCAGGTGTGGTTTGAGCGTTGTTCCTGGTTCCATAGCATCTAAGGTCCATTCTCTAGACCTCTCATAGAGTCTGTGAACTCCCTAATATCCTCTAATAAATTCCTTTCCTGTGTAAACTAATATGATAGTAATCTGCTGTCTTCACCTAAGATGCCCAGCTGATACAATTTCTATCGTGTCCTGATTTTCATAGTCATAATCAGTTCCTCCCAAAATATTCCAGCCCTTTCTTATTCCCCAAAGTGCTAAATTCTCAGGATTCTGACTTTTCATACTCACATTCAGCCAACTGGTGGGTAAAATACTTTTCCTAGTGAATTCCTGACACAGCTCCAAGGAGCCTTGTAAATCCCACAAGACCTCAACTTGGCAAAGATTAAGTATTTTTCATAGAGCATCAGGGGAATGTTGGATAAAAGGCATTATTCAGGCAAATCCTCAGGAATCAGATAGTTCCATTTCCTCTACTTAATGGAAAGAGGACCTCTGCTGGGAATTGTATCATTCTCTTGTACACTCAGGATGCTTGGTTAAACCCCATATTCTTTAACATGAACACTCTGCGAATGGTATTAGGAAGAACATTGAATGTTTCGGCCATCTAGGCAGCCACTGTCATTTTACAATGTACACTTTACAAAAAGAGAAGAAGAATTTATAAAGAAATCAATCTGGAGCCCCCACTGCATGAGCAGAAAGGAACCAAGTAATTATGTTGAAAGAAATTGGTGGACTTCCAGTCAAGATGGCAGAATAGACAGTCTACAGTGTCACTCTCTCCCACAAATCAACCAATTTACAACAAAAAAAAAGCAATGACAGCTAAGCTGGGGCTGCTGGAGCTCAGGGGAAGAGGAGGAGAGACCTACAGAGTGCATGAAGGCTAGAGAAGCCATGATGAGAGAAAAAAAGAACCGCTTCAGCTGTTTCAAATCCCAGCCACTTCCAGGATGGAGCTGCTGAGGGCATGGAGCAGGAGCTGGCAAAAGCCACAGCTGTGCCCTTAGCATGAAGTTGCTTGCTGGCAGCAGGGGAGAGGAGGGCCTTGGTGGCCCCCAGACCAGCAAGACCACTAATAGGGTTCCATAGACCCACATATGAGTGAGGAGACACAACAGCTGAAAAAAAAAGGAGCCACTCAGAAGCCAGTGAGTCATCGCAAGGCACTGGCACATGGCCCACCCCATGGGAAGTGTTTGGAGCATGGACAGTCGGGGAAATGAGCCCACTTGGAGAATGCTGGGGCACAGCAAGGACAGCTGATCTTCCCCCTAATCAGCATAGGACTCTCAGAGGAGTCTGGTCAGGAATATAGAATTGCATGGGGTGAAATTTGATGAAAAGACTCAGGCCCAGACCAGAGTTTCTACACAACCCAGGTGCTTGGGATCTCACTAGACCCGAAAGTACCTGTAAAGTCAACCATTAAAACCTGAGCTGCACAAAAAGCCTTCCCTAGGGAATCAGCAGCAAAGCAGCAATTTAGCTCAACCACAGAGCTCAAGTACTGATTCCTCCAGGAAGTTTCCCCATTTTAGAAGTAAGCAAAGGACAACAAATTAGTTCTATCACAGAGTTTAAGTGGTGAGAGCAGCAAATAAACCAACACAGAACTGGGAAAAAAAAAAAAAAAAGTACCCGTAACCAGAGACAGTTTGATATTAACTAGCAAAGGTTTCATTTCACCAAAGAACACCTATAACACCTAGAAGGACCAGAAGTCCTCTGGGCTACCAAGCCAGAAAGAGGGCGGGCTGGGGGCCTCAGCTATGCCCCCCAACACCCGCAAACAGCCCAACAACCACCACCAAGCCACAGCAGGAAGTGCTTCCAAGCTGGGGAGGTGGGGGGGCGAGGGCTTTTGCCACACACCCCTGACATCTGCACCCAGCCAGCAATGACCAAGCCACCACTAGAAGCCCCCCAGTCTCCCCTTGGTAATGAGCGGGGTGCCACATGCCTCAATCCCACCCCTCTCTTTCCTCCTTCTTCCATCATATTTCTTCCCCTTTCCCCTCTCCCCCTCCCTCCCAACTGCTCTGCAGCAACATCCTAGAATATAAAAAAATAATATTAATAAAATTACATTTTCTTTAAAATTAAAAGAAAAAAAATAGCTGTGCAAGTTTGTGATACTACTTAAATTCCTCCTGTATTTTTAGAAATAGTAGAAGATGTCTTGAATATCCAAGTTTTTTCTATCATGTTTAAACTAGGTTTGTAATTTAACATGAATTAATATATGTAGTTGGCACAATAACTGGAATTAGTTTCAGCTTTTAACAGACTTTATATCCTAGAGCCCCTGGGATTGTCTGTCTTTGATTCTTTCACCCTCCTGGGGTTCCCTGGCTCCACTTACCATCCTTCCACTTTCCAGCACTCAGTAGGCCTTTGCCCTTCACACGTTAGTCCTCTGGCAAGAGAGGAGCAGAGGCATTCATGCATACATATGGGATTGCTAATGCACAACTACTAGCTCTCTGATGGGTGCTTGTATTTCAACTTCAAGCCAAAAGGATGGATTGATATGAGAGTCTGCCTATGGTTTTCTTGTCACTTCTGGATTTATATCTCTTATAAAGCTGCCAACACTACTCATGGGCAGTATCTAGGGCAATAACATAGGTCTGTCTTTACCACAGGAGCTGGGCATATGTTTCCAGCTACAAGTCTCTTTCTGAAGCCTTCTTGCTAAATTATGGGCACAAGAAATACCAAATATTGAAAAAAAGTAGAAATAGCAAAACAAGTCTGAGAAGTCATGATAATGTCCATGTGGCACGCCATTCTTGTACACAGCTAGAAGGCACCATCACTATGATGTTACCTGCTGGGAACTGGACCTGCTGCAAGGAGCATTTGCCTTCAGGGATGGCCTGATAGCTAACGTTGGTGAGCCTGTGGCATGCTCAGTGGTCAAGAAAACTCACCAAACATCTTCAGGAGCACAGCATTTCACCCATCCGGACTCCAGGCTTAGAAGAGCCATTACTTTCATTTGTTATCCTGCCTAGTAATGTGCAGTTGCTTTCATATACAGCAGCTTTGACAACAGGAGAGGAATTGTTCCTACTTGATAGGTGGGTATCAAAGTTAAAGGGAGTCATTCAGGTGACACATCTAAGAATGCTAGAGGAGGGACTCAAATGATTTTAAATCTAGCACTCTTTCTACCACATCCCACTCTTTGTCATGCATCTCCCTCCACACACACACACACACACACACACACACACACACACACACACACACACACACGCACACACACAATGTACGAGAAATTAATGAATGCCCAACTAGCTCTTGTACAAAGAATATATTTATAAGGATCTACAGAAGCATTATGATGGTTGGTAAGACAACAAAACTCTTTCTGGAGAAGGAAAGAAACAACAGTCACAGTAATATGTTGAACTTTTAGGAATAGAGAAAAGAACCATGGTTACTAGAGGTGGAAAAGGGGAGAGGAAAGGGAGGGGGGCTAATGAGGAATCGCTCAATGGACACAAAGAATGATTGCGTATTGTAATGATGAATAAGCTAACTATCCTGATCTAACCAACACACATTCTACACAATTATTGAAAATCAATGTTGTACTCCACATGTGTGTATAGTAAATTATCTAAAAACAAACAAAAAAACTCTTGATAGGGAAGGATTCAGCCCTTTATACACAAATATTTATCAAACATGTACTGTGTGTGAGGTGCTGGACTAGGTGCCAGGATACAATAGTACATAGGGTTAATAGGACTCTGGCCCTCCTAGAGCTAATCTAACCATTAAAACTAGAACAGCTGACCACGTTAGCAGCTAAGGTTTAGGCTCATGTTTGCTTATGATCCAAGCTGATTACTTGTACCACTCATTCATCACCAATCACATTCTATTTTATGCTGTAATTTTCTTATTAAAAAAAATCTTTCTTCTAACTCTATAAATCCTAGAGGGCAAAGATCACACATTTTCATAACCACCATGTCACAAGTCAAGGGAGGGGAAGGGAGGATAATGTGTGAAAAATTCCAGGGATAGCTCTCTGTAAAGGGAGTTGATGGCTATCAGATGAACTGTTAGTTTTGGCCTCCCTGAATGACCCCACCAATGCCTACTACCGTCATGTTTTCTTTATGTAAAAAGGGTTACCCACAAAAATGTGGGGGGTTGGGCATTTAAAATATGCTTGGGTCTATCAAAACTGCTTGAATAAAACATTTGAGTCACTCATTCTACACAGGCAAGACATAGATATCTAGAAAACACTACATAAAGATGTCCGTATGCTTCACTGTGACCACACATGACATAAAACACCTATGTGTGCAGCTTTCATTTCCCTGAAAGCAGGTGATAGCAAACAGAGTCCAGATACATAATCATGAGATAGCACTGGCTTGCCTTCTGCATCTTTTTCTTTACTGTTTCTGGCATCTGCCATATTCATGTTCTATAACAAAGTAGAAACTAATCTGATATTTTACATTTTAATATTTAATTCAGCAAACATTTATGCATATTTACTAAGTACCAGCAGCCATAATAGTGGTCACTTTCCCTAAGAGCTTCTACTCTGTAAGGGAGATACCTCCACACAAAAGTGTAGTTTGAAAGTGATTAACAAAGTGGCACAGAGACACACAGGAAAGTCATTAGAGGCAAGTAAATTGGGTGATTAATAGATAAATGATTATTTTGTTCAATATATATTTAATCCCATGTTTCAGGAACTTTGGAGATACAGAAGAAAATAAAACAAGCTAACTTTTTGTCCTGATGAAAATTAAATTCGTGGAATAAACAGATAATAAACAAGCAATGAAGTAACTGTCTTAATATATTCCAAACAATCCTAACATGTTCTTCATGCTACATCCCTTATGAGTTGCTAGTTGTCCTCTGTGTGAACCCTCTTCATTCACATCTCTTAAACGTTGTGTCCTTGCTTACAATAATTTCTTCTACTTTCTAATCCAACGTAGAAAGTTCAGTGCCAAGGTTAAGGCTCATCTTAAAGATCAGCGCTCCTTCCAAGCCTTTCTTGATAATTCCAGGAAAAATTAAAACTCCCTTCTTTGGGTTGCCATAACACTCTCTATATTGGGCCTCAGTTTCTGCAGGTGTAACAGTGAAGTGCAAGTATTGGTTTAGATGCCTTTTCTCCCATTAGACGAGTCTCTCAAGAGAAGTGACAGTGGCTGATTTAGTCTTTCTATGCCCTTTGCCTAGGAGATCACATGCACATGGAGCTGAATTATAATATTATCAATTGCAATGATAATGATACAAACTAAAAGTGCCAACAATGCATTGGGCACTCTGCTAAGTGAGTGAATTACCAACAATTCTCTAAGTTATATATTTTATTATTATCTCTATTTTGTAAATGAGAAAACTGAGACCCACAGAGGATATGTGATTTGCCCAGAGTCAGAAAGTTATTAAGGGGTAAATACCTGATGAATGAATAAATAAATTGATTTTTATTTTATTATAAAAATGAACTCTGTGTACATGAGCTCATCCTTCAAAACTAGACATTCATGGGGCATAAGTATTTGCTCAAAACTTTTTTAAGAATTTGAGGAATATTAATCATTATTATCATTATAGCTGCAAAATCCAGTTATTTATCAAGTTTCATGGACCTTAGCAATGTATATAGTTTTAGAACTTAAAGAATAAATGATCTACATGAAGGAACTCTGATGCGTACAATTCCCAGAGAACATTTGAAAACCTTGACCTTTATTTTCTTCTAGACACATATTTTCTTCAGTTTCAAAGACAGCTGTTAGAAGGAAATGAGACAAGGGATTTAGGGCTAGTCATGAACTTAAAAATAGAAAATTGCATTTTTTTTTTTTTATTATGCAGTGTCTCTTTTCCTTTCATAGCACATTATGCCATGTCTGACCACATTGGATCTGGGACAATCTTCATAGTCTCAGTGGCTCATAGTCATAGTTAATACAGAAAAGTTGGATCAAAAATATTCACATCTGGCTTATTCGATTTTTCTGTGTTGCAAAATCCCAGGATTCACCAGATTATTGTGCACTGTTGTGCTGTTGAGTTTGAATGGGGACCATAAGACAAAATCTAAATATGTTAATTCCCATTGGTCTAAAGTACTATATTAAATTGTTTATAAAAGATTTGAGACCCATAAAGTGAAGATATCATTTAAAAAATAGAACATTGCCATATTTCTTTTTAACAAAGTCTTCTTGGTGTTCATTTCTTTGCAATAAAATTATCATTCTTGATATAGAGATAGGGAATCAAGCAAATTTTGACCATTCCCTCTAGGGTCATTTTAATCAGCCTAGTGCCTAAGCATTTATAATACGAACAGCTTTCATTTTGAAAAGTTCCTTTCAGTCATCCTACATAAATGAAGTGCTGGAAATGCAATCAGTGATGATGAGCTTGAGTATTATAAACAGCCATGCTCTGAATTTTGATATTTCAAGAATACATTCATGTTATTGGGGTAGAAAAAAATGTTACTTATTAGCAATCTTAAATTGGTTATCATTCAAAGTCAATATAATTTTGCCTCTCAGCTAAAACACATGAGATAATAGTCAGGGACTGATCCATCTCTTAGGAGGGAGAAGGAGTGGCCACAGAAGACAAAGAGAAATCCATTGCTCTACTTCTGGTCAAACATCAAATTAGTAAGAAAGGGCCTTAAAAAGGGAAAGATTAATAGAAGGGGTATTTAGTAAGACCCTCCCTCAAATAAATAAAGCCCAAAAGGATTCTACTTCTTGATTCAGATAGAGCCAGGACCTGTAATTCATGGACCATGACTATTAAGATTTTGCAACCTTCTCAGAACGTTTGTAAAATCTCTATGTTAGCTACATTTGATATCCCCTATTCATTTTTTAATCTGAGTTATGGCAAAAGCCTTAAAACTTGGTAGACAGCATAAAGGAAGGTGGAAGGCTGTAGAAGAGCCTCAAAGAGAGACCCAGTGGTAGCAGCCACTGAATGGCAAGGAAAGAATGTAAGGCAGGCTATCAGGAAGGGGAAGCTGGAAACTCTGAGCAGGGGCTGATGCTGCAGTCCACAGGTGGAAGTTCTTCCTCAGGAAGCCTCAGTTCTGCTCTTAAGGCCTTCAACTGACTGGATCAGGGCCACACAGATTGTTGAGGATAATCTCCTTTACTTAAAGGCAACTGATCGTTCATGTTGATCAAATCTACAACATACCTTTACAGAAACCCCTAGTTTTGTGTTTGATTGAATACCTGAGTATGATCAAGTTGACACATAAAACTGACCTTTACAGTCCACCCCTTGTCAAGCTGGCACCCATACACATCTCCTTAAACCATACTTAATCTGCAAATAAAGACGGCAGCAAAGTCATACTTCCATCTAACATGATACAATTCTCCTGTATACAAATGAAAATATGATAACCCTTCTCCAGAAGAGGATGAAAAGTTTTTGGGTGATGTTTATTTACTTTTTGCCTTGATCTTCTCTGACTTAAAGTTAACTTATTAATATATCTTATGTTAGATGACAAGTGCATAAGGGAAAAAAGAAAACAAAAATATTTTATATATGTGCAGATACATAGATAGACAGATAGATGGACAGACAGACAGTTGATAGATAGATAGATAGACAGACAGACAGACAGACAGACAGACAGACAGACAGACAGATAGATAGATAGATAGATAGATAGATAGATAGATAGATAGATAGTAGATAGATAGATTTGTATATCTCCTACTAGTTCTGTTTATCTAACAAATCCCTGACTGATACAGCTTTTGGTACTACGTGGGTGCTGGTGTTTAAAATGGTATTAAATTTCCTATAGCCTGATTAAATATATTTATAATTGCAACTTATTGTGTTTCTGGGAGCTTTCACTACTTCCCTATTTTTATGCAATCATTTTAAAGACTGTTGCTGCCTCTCATTTAGGTTTGCTGTTGATCAAATCTAAATTCAAGAGAAGACAGTGGCATTAGTTCCAAAGGAGAATTTTTGTATTTAGAGGTGACCCTGTCATCAAGAAGTTTATTTGTTCATTTGTGTGCCACATTGAACAGCAATGTCTCTCAAAGTTTGTCAACTGGAAAAAAAGTGTTTAAGCATATTTTTCTTAAGGAAATTTGATGATGTCATCAATAATCTGTAATTAGTAAAAGGTCTTGTTTGTTGAGAATTTGAGCTCTCTTTAAGAGTTTATTTTCATGGGCTAACCCCCGTGGCTCACTCGGGAGAGTGCGGCACTGGGTGCACCGAGGCCACGGGTTCGGATCCTATATAGGGATGGCCGGTGCGCTCACTGGCTGAGCGCGGTGTGGGTGACACAATGCCAAGGGTTGCGATCCCCTTACCGGTCACAAAAAAGGGAAAGAAAAGAGTTTATTTTCATTTTAGAAGAATATATACTTTGAATAACAATTATTTAGTCATGTTTAACCTAGGTGAGAAAACATGTACTATTTAATTATAAATAGATACTAGATTTAACCAATACTTGATGAGTATAATTTTAGCATATAGGTTTTTGTGCTTTTTAAAAAATACATACAATTTTTCTCTTTGAGGAAAAAAAAAAACCTAACATTGTAGAAGTGCCTTTGGGTAGAGCCTGGAAGAATTTTGAGAACCATCATAGAAAAAGCCTAGATTACATTGAACAGATTGTTGGTAGAAATATGGGTTTTAAAAATGGTGATGGTGAAGGCTCAGATGGAAGTGAAGAACATCACAGAGAAAGTTTTTATTTTCTTAGATAATACATATATCATCATGTACAGAATATCGGTAGAAGTATGAACATTAAAGGCAGTGTTAGTGAGCACTCAGAAGGAAATAAAAAAATACATCATTGGAAACTGGAGGGAAAATATCTTTGTTATATAGTGATAGAAACTCTAAGTCTGAATTGTATTCTACAGGTCTATATCTGTGTGGAAAGCAGAACTTGAAAACAATGAACTTGAATATTTGGCTGAGGAGATGTCCAAGAAAAGTGTTGACAGTGTGACCTGGTTTCTGCTTGTTACTTACAGCAAAATGTGAGAGGAAAGAGAAATTTGAGGCAAAAACTGCTAAGCAAAAAGGAATTAACACTTGGTGATTTGGGAGGTACTCAACCTATTTAGATTGCACAGGATGTTAATATTAAAAACTTCACTGTTAGGAATGCATTCTCTGGAGAGAATTCTAAGAGTTTGGCTAGAAAACCTTTTGGTGAAGAGATTAGGTATGTGACTCACAGATCCACTCAACCATCTCAGCAAAAGCCAGGAATAGAGACAGGATTATCCAAGAAAGATCTGTGGAATATCCTGTTGTCTAATGTCATAGATCCCCCATGACATACACAGAAGACCCACAAGGTTTTCAAGATTGTTGTATAAGAAGAAACACTGCCAGATGACTGAACGGGACAGACACAGGACAAGTGAAAGAGGATTGTTGGATTTCTAAAATTCTACAATCTGGAAACTGGCTGATAGAGTCATACAACTGCAGACATAAATTTTTCAAAGAAAAAGACAAATGACTCTGGAGGCAGCAGGATGAATGCAGAGGCAGAGGCCACGGCCAGAGACGTAGAGTCAAGACTAGAGCTGCAGGCACAGAGATATGAAGAGCTGCTGCAGGCCCAGAGGACAGAGCCTTGAGCCACAGAAACTGAACAGAACTTGCCCTGCTGGATTTTGAACTTGCTTGAGGTTAGTTACCCCTTTATTACTTTCATCTTCATTATAGAATGGGAATGTCTATTATATGCCTGTCTCACCAATGTACTCATATTTTAGAAACAGTTAACTTGTGTTGTAGTTTCAAAGGTCCACAGATGGTTAGAAATTCTGTCCCAGGATCAAATACCCAGAATCTCACTCATGTCAGATCTGGGTGACTTAGATGATGAGATTTGAAACTTTTTGAGCTGATAATAGTTAAATAAGATTTTGAACTTAGTGTTGATGTTGTAATGGGTTAAGACATTTGGGAGTGTTGGGATGGAGTGAATGTATTTTGCATGTGGGACAGATGTGAATTTGAAAGGCACCAGAGAGTGTAATGTAGTTTGGGGGTTGAATGGTAGTCCCCCAAAAGATACGTCCATATCATAATACCTGGAGCTTGTGAATGTGATATTATTTGGAAAAGGGTCTTTGCAGATGTGATTAATATCCACCTGAATTATCCAGGTAGGCCTTAAATTCATTGATAAGTGTCCTTAAAAGAGACAGAAGAGAGACACACAGGAAAGAGGAGGAGAGCATGTGGAGATGGACACAAATTTGATGATGCAGCCACAACCCAGGAATTCCAATAGCCACAAGAAGCTGGAAGAATGGAAACTTCTCTAGACTCTCTGGAGGAATCAGCCCTGTTGATACCTTGATTTCAGACTTCTTGCACCCATAACTCTGAGAGTATAAATTTTTTTGTCTTAGGGCACCAAGTCTGTGGTAATTTGTTACAGCATCCCTAGGGAACTAATATAGCCACTGCACAGCAGAAAATGTGTATAGGATTTTCTGATGCAATTTTTCAATAACGTGCCAGAATATGTGTACAAGAGTGTTAGAGAAAGCTTAATAGATAAAAGTCACCTTGGATCTCAAAAACATTATGTTAAGGAAAAGAAGCCAGGGTCACTTATGACATTCCATATGATTCCATTGTTATGACAATATGCACTTACTCTGGAGAAAGCCAGTAACACTACAGTGCAAGAAAACAGGTGAGAGGTTGTCAGGGCCTCAGGGTGGGGCAGAGGATTCTCCACAAGGGACACAGGAAATTATTAAGGATGACAGATATATCCTATATCTTGTTACAGTGGTGGCTATACAACTGAACAATTTCATCAAAACTTATAAAACTGTACACCTAGAAAGGGTGTATTTTGCTATATGTAAATTATCCCTCAATAAATCTGACTTAAAAATTTTTATATTCTGGTGCTGTAGGTTTGTGTAACTCTTGCTTTAAACTGCTTGGAGCAAATGTTTTGGAATCATGTGAATGTCAGCCTCATATTTTACAACTGCAACAGATGGTTTTGCATGATTTTTTTTCTGTTTTCTGGTATGAATTCACTCTCAAAGGACAATGATTTTCCCACCATTGAGGATATACAAGAAATAAACACTGCCATTAATTCCTAAAAAACAAAAAAATAATAATATTTTGCTTATTGAAATAAGTGTATAACATCCAAAAGTGACTACAGATGCTCCTCGACTTATGATGGGCTTACATCCTGATAAACTCATCATAAATTGAAAATATTGTTAAGTCAAAAGTGCATTTTAACGCACCTAACCTACCAAACATCGTATCTTAACCTAGTCTACCTTACACGTGCTCAGAATACTTACATTAGCCTAGAGTTAAGCAAAAAGTGTATTTTGTAATAAAGTTTTAGTTATCTCATGTAATTTATTGACTACCATACTGAAAGTGAGAAATGGAAAGGTTGTAAGAGTAGTGAAGAACAGGCTCTACTGAATGCGTCTTGCTTTTTCACCATCATGAAGTCAAAAATCTTAAGTTGAACCATGGTAAGTCTGTGATTCTCTGTACTTTGTTTAGTTTTAAGTATTAAAATTAAATGTTTACTTAAATATTTACTTAGTATCTTATGTGGAAGACACTAAACTAAATGCAGCTGGAAGTAGGGATGGTTACAGAAAAAATTAAGAAACAATTCTGCTATACTTACAAAGAAGTATAAAATAAGAGGTAAGTAATTCTAATAAAAACCAGATTCATACAAAATGTTATAAGGTATTAGAAGAGAAAGCAATCATAACCAATAGGAGTATTTCTTTCAAATAGGTGAGATGGTATTTAAAATGTATAATAGGTGATTGTAGATGTCCATGAAAGAGAGCATTTCAGGTAGAAGGAACTGTATGGGCAAAAGTACAGAAATAGGAACATTATATATTCTATTTTCTATTCTATAAGAAACAGTAAATGGTCTCTTTGACCATTGACTAGACTGCATAAGAAGGAATGGGAGAAAAACTAGAAAGGGAATTTAGGAGGATAATGTTCTGCATGTTCTTAATGTCAAGTTGAGGCACTTATGCTTAATTGAGTGGTCAGTGGAGGAGCCGTTATTGCATCTATTAATGCATGTATTTAGAGCTTGAGAATTTTAAGTCTGGTAGAACCTATGGATGTATTTCTCCAGAAAAATGAACAGGTGTACAAAATGCTGTATACCATCTTAAGACATTCACAGATACCTGGAGCTCCTCCAGAGCCTTCCCTTCATGGGAACCCCTTGATTAAAAAAGTTTTAAGAAGAAGCCCAGTATGAAGGGAACTATCACTGCATGTTATTTTATTTCATTCCTCCATACAGGATCAGAATGAAGAACTAAAAAGAGTGACATAACTTATAAACTCAAATAGGTTTTCTTAAAAATGTGATGTATGTTAGAATCACTTGAAGGGCTTATAAAACATATATGTTCCTAAATCCCACCCCAGATATACCCAACAATCCAGTGGTGGGGTCTGGAGTGATAAATTTCTAACCAGTACCTGGCTGATGGTGATGCACACCTAATTTAGAGAACTGCTGACCTAGAGATGAAGAGGGTAGTGTGATGGACAGCCTTTGCTTTTGACTTTCCAGCACCACATGGAACTGATAGAAAGAATTCAGGCAAAAAAAAAAAAATACACAAGATCTTTTTTCAACTCCACTAATTCTCAAGACATCCCCTGCAGTCAGTGCCAACTTAGACCAGGCATAGGAACATCTTTAGCTACAGTGTGTCAGGCAGGACTGCATTTACCCTGAAGAAAGCTGGCTCCTTTACATTAGCCAGAACATGTAAGAGGGACATTAACATCATATAGTCACAGTGTTGAAAGCTACCGATGGATCCCAGCGGATTAATATAAACAGTCATCATTCTTAACCTTAAAATGACTGCCTGCCACAATAGCCAGGGCAGGTTCTGTTCTGTGTCTTGATCTGAAAAGGATCCACGGTTTCATTCACATATCAGTCAATCTTTCTGGGAAGGATTTTGTAAGATGACAGTAATTGACAAGGTTCTGAAATCAGTAGAGTTTCTTGCTTTTCAGAATCTTATGAGATTCTGTCATCTTTTCATTTTTGTAAAACAATCACCATGACTGTGTTCTAAAAAAATACTATTGATCCCTGACAATTTTTTTTTTATTTAGACATTCCACACATTCATTCCTAGTTAGGAACACAATGTTTTTTGATTTAATATTAAACTACCAAATCAATGTGTTACACTTTCTGCTTGGTTTTTAACAAAGGAACAGAAATAAATGTGAATAAGATGGTGATTTAGGAATTAGGTTTTTGAGAGTTTTTTAAAAATAAATTTTATTGTGTATATTTAAGGTATACAACATGAAATTCTAAGATACATATATCTCGTAAAATGGTTACTGTAGTGGAGCAAATTAATATATCTATCATCTCATGTAGTGATCCATTTTTCCTCTTGTGGCAAGAACAGCTGTAATCTACTCATTTAGCAAAAGTTCTGAATAAAGGAGTTAGTTGTTAAATGAAGCTGTCATTTTTATTTTCCTGCCATTCTAAACCTGCTCACTGGATATTTACATAGCAAGCATACTTACTACTATCTGTAACTGAGTGTTCAGTTCAAACAAGAATAAATGGTCATTGCACCTGCATAAATAGCCATTTTTATTCTTCCTCGGGTATAGTAGTATATATTTATTGTTTCTCACATCCCAGTACCTCTTTTTCTCTTCTGATTACAACCCCTCTTGTTTTGGTGAGCTCTTCCTTCTTCATTCTAGTCTTAAAGTCTTATTGGAAGCCATCAATCACAGAACCCCAGCTTCTGTCTCAGGCTAGACCAAATCATATGACCTCTCCTCATCAAAGGGCCACCTGGTTGGCCTGAAAATGGGCATAGGGTTTCTTCCCAAAGATTTTTTTGAAGTGGAGCTAGGGTAGTTAGGGGAATCGTGATAGAAGAAGAGGCGTTCTCTTTCCTCTGATGGCGATGTTAAGAATGTATGATTCCAGAGAGGCTGGAAGCCATGTGCCCAGGCACACTGAGAAATCAGAAGCATACAAAATTACAAAAATGAAGGCATCATACAGAAAAAGAGGTGGTTGTAAAGCAGCTCCTTCAATTCTAAGACACACCGTAATATCCTTCACTACTATGCTATCTAACAGGGTAGCCATTGGCTACATGTAGCTATTGTGCACTTGAAATGTGGCTAGTTCAAATTTAATTGTTCTGTATATATAAAATAACATCAAATTTTGAAGGTAATATAAAAAATGTAGAATATCTGATTAATGATTTTTATAATGAATACATGTTGAAATTATATTTTGGATATACTAGTTTAAAGTAGACTTTATCATTAATTTTATCTATTTCTTTCTTACTTTTTTAATGTGGCTTTTAGAAATTTTTATCTTACATATGTCCCAAATTATTTTTCTGTTGAAATACCACTGCTTTCTAGGGAATCTGTGTTTTTGGTTTGTCTGGTAACCAGTAGAGCTCTAACTGATGCCAAAATTGGTAACCAGACCACAGGTATTGTGAGGGAGAGAACAGATCCAAAATGAGAACTAGCTATGTCTAGGTGCATAGGGGGCAGAGAGGTTTTCTCCATCTTGAGTTAAGAAACCCAGTAGGAAAAGCAGTTAGTTAATCATTGCAGGTTATTTATTGTTATTCAGATCATATGCTTAGTCCCACTGAGCTTAGAGCTTCAGGATCTGGCAGAAAGAAACAGGATTTTGGAGCTGTTGGCTACTTTTTGCCAACAATAAGTACACCTTCAATGAAGTGTTCTAAGAGGGGAAAAAAAAAAAAGTGGTCCAAGCAGAGCCATCTGAAAGTGGAGCAGGAACAAGGCACAGGTCTACATAAACGCCATTCTGCCACTGGACATGCTCTGGATTTCAAAGGGCAACTCGCTGCACCAAAATCCAGTCAATGTTCATCCAGAATAGAGAAACCAGATTCTCTAAATGTCCCCAGT
This sequence comes from Cynocephalus volans, assembly GCF_027409185.1. Lineage (NCBI taxonomy): Eukaryota > Metazoa > Chordata > Mammalia > Dermoptera > Cynocephalidae > Cynocephalus > Cynocephalus volans. The sequence goes on from NC_084465.1 coordinate 37,708,723, forward strand.
GCATTTCCACCTGTCAAAGGTCATTCTCCTTTCCCCAGGTTACAAAGCAAACTGGGGGCACCTGGACAGAGCAATGCTCAAACCTGCCTCATCACCCAGACTGCCTGCAGAGACAGAAACCAAAGCAAGACGCACTAAGATGAGGCCTTGGAGGATGGGCAGGGCCCCCTGCAGAGTCATCAAAAACTGAAACTGTGCAGGGGCAGGAGCCTAGATTCAAACATCTTGACATGGCAAGATAACTGGCATTAGTTACCAGCAAAAGCAATTCCTGAACACAACCCACTAGGATTGTAAGGAGGTTATATTGTTACTATCACCATCCTCAAACAAACAAAACACAAATGCAGGCCTGGCTGAAAGGAACACAGGATTACTCAGTGCCTGGGACAATTCTTCAGGCTCTATATCACCACCGACAGGAAATGCACTGCTAAGGAGTATAGGATCTGTGGCAAAGATGTCTGGCAGTCCTTCAAAACTATTTCCTTCAGGGGAAAAACTTCAAGGAAAAAGTTCAGGGAAAACTTCAGGGGAAACACTTAGTCTTGGTCCTTTGACCTAGTTATTTCCAATGACATATGAGAAGTGATGTTACAGCATGTCACAGCGAACTCTCAAGCAGAGGCAGGACACCAAGGCTTGAAGCAGGAAGCAGAGTTTATTGGTGCTGGCACCGGCTCAGCAGATTCATGTCACAAAGGCTGAGCCCCGAACACAGTGGGGCTGTTTCTCTGATATTGGAATACTTTCAGCTTTTGCAGTGAAGTAAAGGGTGACCTTATATGGTGATGTTTTTCCCTCATGTGTGGAAAGTCCTGGACTAGCAATGGCTACAGCAGGGCGGGGCATAGCTGGGCATACATGGGTGCCTCAATGTCTTCCTCTTCAAGTCCTAGCCCATTCTCCATACTCTTTCTCCCTTCTAGTTGACAAGGGTGGAGAAGACCTCCAGGACCACTTTGGAAACCATGAGTTGAAGATGGGAAACATAGAGCCTTCCTGGACTATGATGTAAGTGAGATAGAAACTTTTCTCTTCTTGAGCCTTTACATGTTTGCTTCTGTTTGCTAACCTAATGCATCTAACATATCTAACAGCCTAACCTAACGTATCTCCCACTAGAAAAATCCTCCCAAATGTCCCTGATGGCCAAAGTCATGTAGGACACTGAGCAAGTTAAATCTTTGTGGTAGATAGCAGTCAGGCCAGCCAAACTGACCCAGTGGATCATCCATCACCATGGAGGAAAATCTACAAATGGAGGTAACTTACTTCCGTATTTAGCAAGACAAGGATAGTGTCATTGTATGCCACTTCCCTAACCCCCACTCCCATGAAATACTCTTTTTTAAATGGAAGGTTTTGTTAACCAAAGTGTAATGGTTAATTTTATGTATCAGCTTAATGAGGTTAAGGGATGCCCACATGTCTGGTAAAACATTATTTCTGGGTGAGTATTTGAGGGTGTTTTCAGAAGAGATTAGTGTTTGAATCAGTGTACTGAGTAAGGAAGATCTGCTCTCACCGATGTGGGTGGTCATCATCCAACTCTTTGTGAGCCTAGATAGAACAAAAAGGTGGGGAAAACGTGTATTCATTTATCTCTCTTCTTGAGCTGAGACATCCATCTCCTCCAGCCTTTGGATGTATGAACTTCTGGTTCTCAGGCCTTCAGACTCTGGGACTTAACACCAATGGTCACTCCCCACCTTGGTTTTCCAGCCGTCAGCCTCACAGTGAGAGTTATACCATTGGCTCCCCTGGTTGTTAAGGCTTACACTGAATTATATCACTAGCTTTTCTGGCTCACCAGCTTGCAGACAGCATAGCATGGGACATCTCACCCTCCATTATCACATAAGCATGTGAGCCAATAACCAGAATAAATCTCCTCTTATATATCCTATTGGTTCTGTTTCTCTGCAAAACCTTAACTAACACACAATGCTTTTTTTCATTGGTATATTAGATGTGTTAAGGGTGGTAAAATTTCTTATTTGGAACATAAATATCAGGAATCATAAGGATCTATACCCAGACCTGACTAGGGAGAATGAACATCATGGGCTCAGAGATGGCTGCAACATCTGGGAAGAAATGTAGTTGTGTCCCACTGGGGAGATATGTGGAATTGTAGGAGTATTCATTGCAATAGGTAGAAGAGGGGATTTGGAGAATTATTTATAACTATAGAAGAATGTATTTGTGTATTAGAACTAAGTTACACAGAATCCAATCTTAGTAGCAGAGTTAAACTAGCTGGGGAAACCAAATCATTGCATTTAGAACAACTCAGATAACTGCAGATTTCTCGTTAGACAACAAGCTAGATGACAGTGGAACAATATCTTTAAAGTGCAAAATAAAAAAGAATTATCAATACAGAATTTGATAGCCAGTGAAAATATCCTGTGGTAATTAAAGATAAATAAAGACATTCTCAGATAAAGGAAAACTAAGAGAATCCATTGCATCCAACCTGCTCTAAAAGAATTAGTGGAGGAAGTTCTTCAGGCTGAAGTTGAAATGATGTGGGAAAACTGAGCCTGCAGGAGTAAAGGAAGAGTAAGAGAAATAGTAGCTATCTGCGTAAATATAATAGACTATGTTTCTCCTCTTCAGTTCTTTAAAATAGTTAAGACAGTGCAAAGCATCTCTCTGTTGCTCAGCCATTTGGCCATGTGACACCCTGCATTGCTGTAGAAAGCAGCCCTCACCAGAAGTATTCCTTGGACTTTGGACTTCTCAGCCTCTGAAACTGTAAGAAATAAACTCTATTTCCTTATAAACTAAAAAACAAACAAACAAAAAAACCATGTAAAGCAAAAATTACAACATCACCAGGAGGGGTTTCAATATATGTAGATATTATACATACAACAACTGTAGTTTAAAGAGGGTAGAATAAAAAGACCTATATGGTGGTGTCATGTTTTACTTAAAATGATAAAATATTAACCCTGTGTAGACAGTGAAAAGATAAGTGTGTATATTAAAATCACTAAAGCAAACACTAAATAAATACAAAGAAATATAGACAAAAAGCAACAGATAAATTACACAGGAACACTAAGGACAAATTAATAAGTAAATAAAGATTAACATAATTTGAAAGAATATGGAAAATGGAAAGCAGGAAAAAGAAAAAACAGAAAACAGAGGAAAGAAACATTTAAAAAATGGTAGACCTAAGGTCAACATTATCAATAATTCCATCAAATGTAAATGGCATGTGCACACTAATTAAAAGACAAAAATTATCATGATGAATTGTAAAAAGAAAAGCCAAGGATATGCTGTCTATAGAAAAATCTGCTTTAAATATAATGATATGCATAGGTTAAAAGCAAAATGGTGGGAAAATATACCATATAAAACATCAAAAGAAACCTGGAGTTACTATATTAATATCAGCCAAAGCAGATTTCAGCACAATAAAAATGACAAGGAACAAAGAGGGCATTACATAATGATAAAAGAGTTAATTCGTCAAGAAACCATTACCAGCCTACATATGTATGTTCTTAATAGCTACAATATATATATAAGAAATTCTGAAAAAAATTGAAAGGAGAAATAGATCATTCTAAAATTGCACTTGGAGACCAAGTAGACAGAAAATTGGAAAGGATATAGAAGACCTGAAGAGTATCAGCCAACTTGACTTAATCAACATTTAAAGGTTACTTTGACCAACAACAGCAAAATATGCATTATTTTCAAGTGTACATGAAATATTCAACAGAAAAGACCACATTATAGACTACAATACAAAACTTAACAAATTTAAAATAAATGAAATCATACATAGCATGAAACTAAAAATTACGCTGGAAATTAATCACACAAAGATACATGAAAAATGCTAAAATATTTGGAAATTAAACAATACGCTTCTAAATAACCCATTATCAAAGAGGAAGTCTCATGATAAATTTTAAAATATTTTTAACTGAAAGAAAAAAAATAACAAAATCTGTGGGTTACGGCTAAGTAATACTTATGGAAATTTCATGGTAATAAAAGCTTATGTTAGAAAACACAAAAGATTCAAATTAATATTCTAAGCTTCTACTTAAGAAATTAACAAAAGAGGAACCAATTAAACACAAAGAAAACAGAAGGGAAATAATAAACATAAAAGCGGAAATTAATGAAATTGAAAAAGGATAAACAATAGAGAACATCAGTGAAAACAAAAGCTGTTTCTTTGACAAGAAAAAATTGATAAGCCTTTATACAGACTGACCAAGAAAAGAGAGAAAAGACACAAATTACCAATAACAGGAGTAAATAAGGAGATATCACTATAAACCCTGAAGAATTAAAAGGACAATAAGGGAACACAAGTGCAACTCTATGCCCATAAATTTGACAAGTTAAATGAAATGACCATCTCCTTGACAGACACAAATTACCAAAACTCATTCATATAGCCTGAATAGTCCTATGTCCATTAAAGAAATTTAGTTCAAAGTTTCCAGTCTTTCACAAAAGAAAACTCCACGTCCAGGTTGTATTCCTGGTGAATTCTACTGAACATTTAAGAAGAAAAATTACCAACTCCTCATAATCTCTTCCAGAAAATAGAAAAGGAGGAAATGCTTCCTAACTTAACATTGCCCTTTCTATACAACCGAGCAATCCCATTCCTAGATATTTACCTAGATGTTCCCTTCAAAACCTATACATGAATGTTTACGGCAGCTTCATTTGTCGTCTTCAAAAACTGGATACAACACAGATGTCCCTCAACTGGGGAAAAAATAAATAAACTGTGTTACATTTATACAATTGAATACTACTCAACAATAAAAAGAAAGGAAATAATTGATACATGCAAGAAAGTGGATGAATCTCAAATGCATTATGATAAGCAAAAAAAAAATCGTACTCAAAGGGCTAGATACTGCATGATTTCATTTATACAAGACATTTTACAGAAGGCAAAATTATAGGAATGGAGTATAGATTGGTAATTTCCAGGGGATAAGGGTAAAATTCAATATGATCATAAGGGGTTACCACAAGGAAAATGAGGAGGTTTAATTGTTCTGTGTCTTGATTATGATGGTGGTTGTACACTATACGCATTTGTCAGAACTCATAGGACTGTACACCATAAAAAGTGTGAATCTTATTATGTGTAAATTGCAGAAATCTCACCAAAAAGTGTGAAGACTACTGCACAAGGGTACTTCAAAAAGTTTGTGGAAAAGTAGAATAGAAAGATTCTATGAATCTTTCCGTAAACTTTTTGAAGTACCCCTATATGTAAATTTAAAATATATTTAAGTGAAAATTCAAAAACATTAATGTGATTCACCACATTTATAGCTTAGAGAAGACAAACCATATGGTTATCTAAGTAGATGAAGACAGAACTTAATAAAATTCAGCACGTTTTTAAAATATATATTTGCAAACTGGAAATAGAATAGGATTGCATTAATCTAAGAAAGGACATCTTCAAAAGGCATATTGCAAGAATCATACCTAATGGTTAAAAGTCAAAATAGTTTCTTTTAAGATCATGAAAAATACAATGCTCCTCACTATCATCCCACTTACTCAACATTGCACTAAAGTTCTTGGACAGTACAGATAGAGGAAAGTAAAAAAAAGAAATAAAATGTATAAGAACTGAAAAGTATGTGACAATGAAGAAAATCCAAAGATAACTGCAGCTGTGTTATTAATATTAGCAGATTTTAGCAAGCTTTGCTAAATAAAAAGTAAATATATATATAAAGTTAAATGTCTTTTATACATCAGCAGCAATCGGTAGGAAAAACACAATTTAACAAAGCACCTGATTGATATTGAGCAAATGGGAAGGAAAAGTGATAATGATTGCTAATATGAACTGGACACTAACACCAGGCCAGGCATGGGGCCAAGTCCCCCACAAGCCCCTTCCATAATGCCATGAGGTGGTAAGTGCATTGTCACCTTTTACTACCTTTCCAACCTCCCAATGACAGCCTGCAATGAACGTTCTTAGATATGTCCACTTATGAACCTCTGTGAGAATTTCTTGAGGATCTATAGCCAGCAGTGGAGCAGAATGTGATGGCTTTTGATGTGTTAGTTTGGCTTGACTGAACCACCACCCTCAGAATTCCCTTTCTAGGAAGTTGGTGAAAGCAGAGACTCAGAGAAAATGATACATGAAAATGACCTGTGCACAGTGTACACACTGCAATGTTGTTTGAATAGCCAAAGACTGAAGACAACCCAAATGCCCCTCAATAAGGAATTAACTATAGGGAATTATGGAATAACCTCATGATGGACTACTATGCAGCTGTTAAAAAGAACAAGGAAACTATGAACTGATATGAAAAGATCTCCAAGGATAAGTGAAAAAGAAAGATGCGGAATAGTGTGTTTAATATGCTACCTTTAGTGTAAAAAAATGGTTGAAATAGATATATATGTGTGTGTATACGTTTGCAAACAGTTGTCTCATTTAAAAAAAAAAAACAAGTATATCGTGTATAACAGCATCAAAATATAAATTACCTATAAAAAAGTAATAAGAATTATAAGAGAAGAACATTTATTGGACAAAATTGTAAAACTTTATTGAAAAATATAAAATATATAAGTAGATGGAGAAATGGATAACATTCACTTGAATAGGAAGACTCAACAGTAACCAAGATATCGATTGTTTCCAAATTTAGATTGAATGCAATTGCAACCCAAATCTCAGGAGGGCTTTTCACGGAAATTGATAAGCTTATTCTAATATGGATTTGAAAGGACAAAGGGCGAATAGATAAACATTCCTAGGGGAAAAAAATAGAACAAGGTGGGAAGACTCACCCTACCAGATATAAAGATTTAGTATAAAACTTTAGTAGTTGTTTACATGACATTGCACCCTGGCTGGCAAAGAATGAAGAGGCCAGAAACAAACCACAAATACATAAACCCTTAATTTGTGACACAACAGGTTTTGCACATCAGTAGGAAAGATTGATTATTTAATATAATAGTGCTGGAACAACCAATTATCCAAATGGAAAAATGAACTTGTATCCTTACCTCATATACAAAAGTTAATTTGGAGTGGATTAAAAACTTAAATGGCAAAATGGTAAAACTTTTTAGAAAATCATTTTTAAAAATAATTTTATGACCTTCAGGTAGGGAAAGTTTTCTTAAATAAGATTAAAAAAGTATGAATCAATAGGGAGAAGGTTGGCAAATTTGACTGCCTCATAATTAACTCAATTCATCAAAGAACCACCAAAAAAGAGAGTGAAAAGACAAGTAACAAGCTGTAAATATTTTCAATACCTAAATCTAAAAAGAATTATGATCCAGAATGTATTTTTTTAAACTCTTATAGAACAAAAAGTAAAAGACAACCCATTGAAAAAAAAAATGAGCAGACTTTGATAGACATGTCTCAAAGAGGAAATGCAAGTATCTTATAATATATACTTGTATTATATAACATATATAAGATATCTGTACTATATATGTATATAATAAATATATAAGACATACATGCCTCATTAGGGAATTAGGGAAATGCAAATTAAAACTACAATGAGAATCCATTTCAAACGGACAAATTGAGAAAAAAAAATGGTTTAACAATTCCAAGTGTTAGTAAGGATGCAGAGGTAGGAAAATTTTCATTCGCTGCTGATGGTAAAATGGTGCAACTCACTAGGAAGAAGTATGGCATCACCTAGTAAATTTGGATGTGCACAAGAATCTACATACACTTTCTTTCCCTCTTTCTTTCCCTCTTTCTCCCTTTTCCTCTTTCTTTCACACGCACAAACACAAAAAGGCAACATGTTTCCTTAAACAAAGTATCAAATGTATACGATAGGTTTAGGTTTACATATGAATTCTTTTTTAATGATACCAAAATGCCTTAAGAAGGGAATTTCATTTGTTTTTCTGTGACAGAAAGGCTGGGGAAAAGACTGACTGGTAATAAATAATAGTAAGCAGGAGGAAATTGTGTGTGACTACGGGATCAGTTATTTGGAATAGCTGAAAGCCTTCCACCTTAGTATTTGAGTCAGTGTTAGAGTTCAATATCCAGATTCAGTTTTCCTTTTTATTTTATTTGGGGGTAGGGGGGTGAAGTAATTTTATTTATTTATTTATTTATTTTTACAAAGATTCACACGTTAAGACAGAGGAAGTCGAGGGGAACAGGCACATCTTCATTTTTGCAAACAATTGTTGGGAGGTTACCGTGTGCCAGGCCTGCACTATGCACTTTATGTGCAGCTTACAGAGGTTTAAGAATTTGTGCACACAACTAGGAGGTGATGAGTGGAGCTACCAATTCAAACACTTTGTTTCCATAGTCTTCTCTACCATTTCATGTCTATCTAAAAATAACAACAACAACATCTTAGAATAGGCTTGCCATTTTTTAAATAAAGGAAAACTTTATAAAGAGCCATGAAACTGAAATTTGTGTATAGGGCTCTGGTTTTCTTTGTGTCTAATATTTTGGAGAAAAAAATTGCACTTTATCAGTTTAGACAATAAAACTGCTGTGCCCAATTTCAGTTGTTGGTTTCACTGCGAAGATTTACAGTGCCCGTGTTTGCATTATCTGTATCTAGTCTGAATCTAAATCCTCCCAACTAAGATTGCAATTCCAAATTGTATGAACGTAGTTCTGTAGCTGTCGAAAGCTTTTCTAAGCCTTCACAGTTTGATGCCATAAATTGCCAGACAGCCTGCTCTTAGAGTGTAAGTAGATCACCTCCCTTTGAACTTTTATAAAAACATCCAGTTTAAACAGTAGGGCTATAGCTATGTAGCACAAAAAAATAATCTTGATAGGACTAAAATGCTATCACTCTCCTATGATTTATTTACATTTTACTAATCACCTAGGCATTTCCAAATATCTCGATAACACAATGGAAGAAATATATCTGGAGGCTTTAAAGTAAGCATCAACAAACTATGGCCTGTGCGTCAAATCTGTCCTGCCAACTGTTTTTGTAAATAAAGTTTTATTGGAACACAGCCACACTCATTTATCTACATATTATCTATGGCTGCTTTCAAGCTACAACCAAAGAACTGAATAGTTGCAGTAGAGACTGCAAAGTCTTGCAAAGTTCAAAATACTAACTATCTCATCCTTTAAGAAAAAGATTGCCATTGATTCTTTACCTGAAATTTCTGTTTTCTTGGGTTTGGTTTCGTTTCTTTTTTTTTTTTTTTTTTTTATTTCTCAGTAACATGATTAGGAAGGAGAAAACTTCCCTCCCTGTTCCCTTCGTTTTCTTTAGAGAATTTAATCCCTCTTAACCAGTTATTACATCTCACAAACTAGAATCAGCATCACTAGTTATAAAGCTGCCTGCTTTATAAAGTACATGTAAAAGGCAAGGTAATAATAAGGGGATGCGTGGAATTATTGTTAAGCAGAGTGTGAGGTGATTCAAAAGGAACTGGAGTAATTTTCCATCTCACAAACTTTAACTGTGCTTTGGATGAAGTGGGCTACAAAGGATTACAGGCAAGGTTTTGCAATCAGAGCCGGGTTCAGGCCCTGGCTTTACCAATTACGAGTTGTATGGCTTATCCTCTGCCTGTTTCAGCTGTCTCTGTCACTTGAAGATGATAATAATACTGTCCATTTCACTGGCTTCTTAAGAGGATTAAATTCTATTAAAATAACGGTGCTTAAGCTTGTGCCCAGCACATAGTAAGTGCTCACATCCTGCCATGAGCAACTACAGAGGGGAACTGAAGAGACTTAAGAAGGAACTGAATGAAGAAGGCAGGAAAGACAATCCAAACTGCCAAAATGGTGAGGGCATTTATCTGCTTTGTTGTCATACACCTCTGTTTCTAAAGTTAAGAAATACTTCTCTATTTAGGAACAAGAGCAAGTGCCTCAAGTATGAGGTGCCTTCATAACTCAAATTATTTAGAAATGTAAGGGTTTGCTTGTTGATTTGAGGAAATGGAATTTGTGGAACCACGAATATCTTGCTCATACTTAGGGCTCATTTCAAACTTCGCAAATCATAAGATGTGAACTCATCCTCAGTGCATGTGTACACATATGCAATAGCTGATTTCATAAGACTGGGAAGAATATTTACTTTCAACTAGAAGTGAGCTCTTGCTCGCAAAACTGGTCTGAAAACTCATTAGTGAAGTGGATTCATTTTTATTTATTTTCCAATAGGTAATGGAGTTTATTTGGAGTATCGAGAGATAGTGCTTCTCTGAAGCCGGGTGTTGTCTCATTTACATGCAAATATTTTTATCTTCATCTTAGAAAGAAATATGCTCTATAAGGCTTGTTATGCACCCAGAATTTAATGATGTGTCTGCACAGAATCAAAATAAAAAGCTAACATGGAAAAAATTCATGCAGGTATATTTGACATCAACATAGCTTCAAAGCCCTTGACTGTTTTAGTAATTTCACTCATTCAGTTATTCATTGATTTAACAAATATATATTGAGTTCCTACTATATGTTAGACACTTGTATGCAATACAGATACATAGATGGAAAAGCATACCTTTCCCTCCTAGAAGGTTGTATTATAATAGAGAGACAAAGGCAAACAGAAAGGATCCTTCCTGTCATAACAAAAGTCAGACCTAAGTACATTAGAATCATGTGTGCCAGGGGAAGAAAAGGAAAGCTTCACATGAAGACAGTGCCTAACTGAGCCTTGAAAAATGAGCAGACAAGTGTGGAGCATATACCAAGCAAGGAACAGCATGCTCCAAATCCAGCCATGTGCAAACCATGGAATGTATGGGGAATTAGAAGTGGATCCATACTACCAGAATGCAAAGCATTAAGTGGGGAAAGGAGCTGAAGATATAAAAACAGGTGGGAGTGCAGGCTGGACAGGGGCCTGATCATGGAAGACTTTGTCAAGCAAAACATTCCAGATGTTATATGAAGGTGATCAGAAGCCACTGTAGAATTTTCAGCTGCAGACGGAGTGATCCTATTTTCACCTAGGATATTTCAGCAGCTTTATGAAGAACAGTGAGATAATGCCAAAAGAAAAACAATCAGAAAGTGGCCTATTATGCCACGTGTGCAAATGGTGCCATTTGCATGGGCATGAAGCATTCAAGTGAGCGTGGCAACAGACACGGAGGACTGAAATGAGAATTATTTAGGAGGAAGGATCGGTGGAGTACAGGAATTGACAAAATGTGGGCTTTAAAGGAGAAATAGTAATTTGAGATGATACCCTCACTTCTGTTTTGGACAGCTGGGTTAAGAAAGTGTCACTCTTAAGATAATAAATTCCAGAGAGGATTCATGGGGGGCAGGGTGTGTGATCATTGAAGAAGATGATGAATTCTGGTTGAGACACCATTACTATGGTTTATCCAAGCAGAGATGCCTAATGAGCAAGTGAAAACAAATGTTTAGGGATCTAAAATGACGTGTGGACCAAAGCTATAAATCTGAGAATCACAGATATTCGGTGATCATTGATGTTGTGAGTATGAATGAAAACAGGCAAGAAAAATGTAGCATAAGGAGAGAAGAGAAACTAAAATGGAACCCTAAAAGGCCTAAAAAAAATAAAAAACAAATAAGAAGATTGAAAATCACCTGAAGGATAGCATCTGGGAGACCACTGTTGACTTTACAAAGAAAGGTTTTAATGGGAGGTGGGAAGTTGTTGCAGGAGGAAGCGGAGAGAGTGAGGGAATTGACTGTGAAGAGAAGCTCTAGGGGAACAAGAGGGAGAAGAGGATTATTTTGGAGGGGAGAGAAAAGGTCCATGAAGAGGAAGAGCTTAGCTTGGAAAAAATAATATTAAGTCAAATCCTATGTACCTTATTTAACTGCTTTAAAAAAAATAAATACACTCAATTTAAAAAGAAAACATTTTCAACAGAAAGGACATTGTTGGATGGGAGGGGGGAGAGGGAGGAGGGAGGGAGGTTTCGGTAATGGGCCACAATAATCAACCACATTGTATATCGACAAAATAAAATTAAGATAAAAAAATAATAAAAAAAAAAAAAGAAAGAAAAAAGAAAACATTTTCATGGAACAAATGGCGGTAGTTCTACCTGATGTTAAATAATCATACTGAGCACATTCTCACCGTAACTGGAAATTTTTGCCTAATATAAGTTGCATTTTAAAGTTAATTTTGGTGTGATGAAAATGAGAGAGTTGATCTGCCAAACACAAGGAGCATTTGAATGCTGCCGTCTCTCTGAATTGAAAGGGAAGCAGATGTGTTCTTTCTGGAGCTCAGACTCTTTTGATGTTAAACAAAATCCATCATATCCTGTTAATGCATGACGAACTTGCTTTTGATGAAGGGTTATGTTTTCATGAAGTGTGTTTAATGTATGTGATGATGCTTACCTAACACTGGAGGTGAGGTCTATATGTAATTTTAAATATTCTTTATGAACTTAATATTTCTGTTAACACTTGTCTACATTACCTGATGCATTCTATTTGTCATTTCAAAAACAGTTCACCAGAAATAATGAAATCTGCCTCTATTTTAAATTAGGTTAAATATATATTGTCTACTAAAATCCATTTATATGTTTGTTATTTATGGGAGATTCAATAAAGATTAGAAAGCATTTCCAAATCACAACCTTGATCATATTATACTTCATGGCAGGTAAAATATATATATATTTTTTTTTTTTTTTTTTTTTTTATTGCAAGACCAAAAAAGTAAAATATCAACCAAAGTGAGGATCCTACTTTGTTTGTTTTTAGGACTGATTGGATTAATTTTTTTGAAACTGAATTCAAGGATATGTTGAAAATATGAAAAATCTTTAGATGTTAGGGCTGGAACCCAAGCAATATAAGAATCAAATTTACACTCCAGTTATGTATTTTTGGAGGGCAGGTAGCATACATTATTTCAGGAGCTAGAAATACAGAAGCAACTAAAATGGCAACCGAGAAGGGCCGGCCCGTGGCTCACTCGGTAGAGTGCGGTGCTGATAAAATGGCAACCGAGGTTTCTGAGTCCTAGGAAAACTAATCTGAACTGTTCATATTTATTTTTTTGAAAGCTTGGTCATGAAAACAGAAAAAAAATAAAAGGTCTTTGCTATCTACTTCTGAACATTCTGTGCTCTTGCAACAAATCATATCATTAAGACATTTCTCTAAATCACACTCTGACAATTTGAGCATGTGGAGAAAATCACTCTAATTAATGGAAAAACTCAGAAAATCACAATAATATTAAGAGGAAAGATATAGGTTACTTATGCCTCTGTCTTCTTACAGATTTATCAGGCTAAGAAGATAAAGTGAAAAGTATTCAGTTAGGTCCATGTGTAGCATTTTGATTTTCATCAAAGGTCACTGAACCAATTTACAATGCCAGGGTGTCTTATTTCCTAAAGTACCTGAGCATCTTTCTAGTATGTCAAACAGCCTTCCTGACCTTTCTTAGTCAACTCAGAGTGTGTTGAATGGATAACCGCATTTGCCTCATTTTTTCTGTGTGAATGTTACTCTTTCCCCAAATGTGCCAGTATGTAAATTCCCCACTACAGCACATGGCCTAGTAATATATTCCGGTTCCATCATTAGAGAATCTCCCTCCTTGGAGACAAGGATTTCAAGAGCAAGAGGTTCAATCAGAGTATATTGGGTTGATCGAAAACACTAACACCATTTATCTGGTTGAATATGACAAATGGTTAAGTTTTTATTGGTCTTGGAAAGACAAAGAGCTGAATAAAAAAGGGAGGGAAGAAAGAATAGCAAAGAGAAGAAAGAGAAAAAATGCAAATGAGAGAAAGAATGAATCAAGAGCAGAGCAGCAATGCCAAAAAGTATTGAGACTGAATTTATAGAACGCATACCTGCAGATATCATTATGCAGCATCAAACATTTTGAGTTCTCCATACTCATGTCATGTGCCATATTTTGTGCTTCATTTAAATGACTAGAGGAGAATAACAGAGTTGTCTTAGTCTAACAGAAATTAACTTCCAACTTGGTTTGTGATAGGAAGACCCCAATTCAACCTCAACCAACCCTCCTCCTTGGTCAGTTGTTCAAAATAGCCCCATAGTTCTGAAATGTTATATATTTTACAACTACTTTAGGTCAGTTCATTTTTTTTTCGTTATACCTAATGCAACTTAGAGTCACTTTTTAAAATTTACATTACTACCAGTCAGTAGAAAATAATATTGACAATCAGTTGCGTTTTGATGACACCAATTACTGACAAAATATCTAATCTTCTTTTTAAAAAAATTAGCACATTTATACAGAACAAAGCAGTTGCATGAGTTCAAGCCCAGTGCATTAATTTTAGTTTCTCTTGATATTGACAAATTACATTTGTGTAGCACTTTACACTTTACACACCAATCCCCCATGCATGATCTCATTTGTGCCTCACAGCAACGAGTAAGAGCCCCATTTTCCTAATGTGGATATTGAGGTTCAGATAGGGCATGTGAGCTGCCCATGTTCATGAAATCATCAAGTCAAAAAGCCTAAGTTTAAATCTGCTGCTCCCCATTTCCATTCCTAGTTCTTCCTTCCTCCCAGCAGAGCTGGCTTCACTGAAGGCTCAAGCCAGATAACCAGGTAAGGCTTGTTCATGGGTCACAAAAGCCCCTGAAGTCACAGGAGCATGTTCTGGTCACTTCAGGTACCCTCAGTGTCTATATATTAAAACATTGCACTTATAATAACTGTATAATTGAATATCTTTAAAAATGGCAAGTCCACACCAGGACATCTTTCCACTTTCCACTTGCCATTTCATAAAAGGCCATTTTCCTTTGGGTCCCTCATTGTGGCGTTTTCCTGCTCCATTATGCAATTTCACAGCACAGGCTACGAGGCAAAATTTTCCCTATAGGAAACTTCTCAGATCTCACCCAGACTTGTCCTGGTTGCTCAGGTCTGCTGTTCTTTGTCAGCAGCTCTGCAGTTCAGAAAACAGTCCTGGGGACAGGATGGGGTCGGGGAAGAGAGATGTGAGAGGTTGATCATCACAATGGATGGCATGGAGCTCCAGAGCTACCTCCCATATGAAGAAAGGCAGAGTGATGGGGGTGGCGGAAATGCGTGGGAAGCACCACGTGGCAGAGCAGGGAGCTGTGATATGGATCACATTAAGGGAGATCCTTTGTGATTTCTAACACTCCGTACTGTGTATTGTTTCTGTAAGCACAGAGCTACACCAACCATGCAGGCCCCTCTAGGATCCCCAACTCCCCACATGATGACAAAAGCACAGAAAGCCACAGGGGCACATTTTTTCTTAATGTATGTCATTTAACTTTTGCAATTTCACTACTGTAAGTAGGTGCTATGAAGGAATTTTCAAAGCTGTGAGTGGGAGCTGTGAGTACTGGAAACTAAAGAATCAACTCACCCTCTTAACAATTCTATTCTAAACAACCAAGAAGGTGTTTGGAAAGGAACACATAGCTCAGCTTTTAAATTGCCCAATTTTTTATAAACATACAATTTTATTAATAGTCCCTGTGGCTGGACTGTTCTGGCAATAATGCCACCACACTGGGCCTGACTCTGCCCCCAATGTACTACGTTCATTGGACATGTGGCTCAGGAAAGGAGGAGAAAGACTTCTCTGTGATTAAGAAGCTTCCAGAAACCTTTTATCCTTTCAAGGAGCCCCTCAGGTACACAATGTGCAAAATCATTTCAAGACTCCCCACCTTTTACCAAGGAGTATGACAAAATCTGTGAGCAAAAGGAAAAGAACTAATATACACAAGGCAAAGCCACTTCTCGTAGTCAGTAATTTTCTAAAAAATTTGTCAATCAAATATCTGAAGTGTATCAAAGCATGTTTATGTTCAAAGGAACATGCTATTATAAAGAAAGCTTTGAATAATATTTTGTTAATACAGAGTGTCTTTTATGGCACAAATAAAGTCCCATTTTTCTGTTTGGAAAATTCTTATTTGTCCAAATCTCTTTCATTTTTAATAGCAAGGTATGTTTGCAATTTTGTATTACCATTTTACAGACAGTAAACCTGAAGGGACAAAAAGGTTACCTGGCTTAATTTTAGTAACATCCTAGCTCCACAGCCCTTCATTTTGTTGTCACTTGGGGAATTGGTAGGAGGGCAGCTATTTGGGCCTTGCTCCTTGTGTTTTCTGTCACACTGGTATGGCTTCTAATTCACAACTTAAATTGTGATTTAGAAGGATATTGATATTCTCGCCACACTGAAGGATCTTTTTACTCCTCTAAACCAGGACTGCCAGATCCAGTTCAATGTTTGCATTTCAAATTTCAGAGCATGATAAGGTCAGTGAAGCTCAGGAGCCAGAGGGTCCAGGATAGAAACTGACCTTTACCACCCAACAGCTATGTTGCCTTGAGCTGGTTGTGCTTAACTTTTCTGAACTTCATTTCCTTAACCAAAAAATAAGGTGAATGATAGCACCTACTTTATCAGGTTGTTGTATGGATTGCATGAGGTCATCCCTGCAGTCCCGGCATGTCCTATGGGCCCAGTTCACCTGATCGTGCTGCTGCCATCCCTCTGTTCTTTCTCCTACCATAACTCCCTTCTCTCCACTCCAGGCCCACTTAGCTCATTACAGTTCTCTAACCACGCCAAGCCCACTCCTCCCATGTGGTATTTGCAGTTGCTGCTCCAGGTGCCTCATCCCCCGATAGCTCCTGAACTTCCACTGGGTTGTTAATCAAATGTCACCTCATCAGAGAATCCTACTGGAGTAGGTAGAATAATGGCCCCCAAATATGTCCATGTCCTAATCCCTATAACCTGTGACTATGCTACCTTACATGGCAAAAGAGACTTTGCAGCCATGATTAAATAATAGATGTTGAATTGGAGAGAGTATTCTGGATTATCCAGGTGGGCCCAATATAATCACAGGGTCCTTATCAGAAGGAGAACTGAGAGAGAGGGGACAGGAAGATGTGAAGATGTTACACTGCTGGCTTTGCATGTAAACAAATGGATCATGAGCCAAGGAATGCAGACAGCCTCTAGAAGGTGAAAAAGGCAAGGAAATGGATTCTCCCATAGAGCCTCCAGGAGGAATGCAGCCGTGCTGATCCACTTTTAGACTTCTGACCTCCCAAACTGTAAGGTAATAAATGTGTTGTTTTACGCCAGCAAGTTTATGGCAACTTGTTACAGCAGCAGTAGGAAACTAATAGACATTCTCCCCCTCTCTACATCAGATTGCTCACATCTTTGCCCCCACACCATCCCTTTCTATTCTGCTTACTCTGCTGTACTTGCCTCCATAGCACTTTACCAGCACCTGACATAGGTATGTTTTCTGTCTCTCCTTACTAGCATGTGACCTTCATGAGAGAGGGGTCTTTGTTTTATTCAGTTTTGTCCTTTGCATTGGGAAGTGCTGGCACACAGTAAGTGCTCAAGGTATTCCAGGACGCATATAGGACCTAGCATAAAGTAATCCCTCCATGATTGCTGGAAATTGAGAACATCTGCCAGTGCAGAACTTCTTAACAGCGAGTGCAGGCTGATTGCTATATCTCAAATGAGGTCCAGGTGTGCCTGACAGACTGCTCTCCTCTGCCCTCAAGTTGACAGATGAAGCAGCCACGTCTGTTTATCCAAGTGCATCATGCAACTATTATCATTTTTTGTGTTGCATGATGTAAAAAGGATGTTGAAAAGTATATGTGAAGACATCAGCAATGTGAAAACAGGGTTCTCTTTTTTTTTTGAGAGTTAAGTATTCAAGGAAGCTCTCCTCCCCTCCCACTCACAGTTGTATACTGAGCATGAAGCCGGTTTTAGTTTGAAGGTAGTGATGTCAACAGATATCCCTCTTTTAGTCTAGAATCTTTTTACGGTTGGAAGTGGCTTCCTAGAGTACAATGCCTACTTCTGATAGTAGACAAACATGAACTCCAGGGATAGAACTCCCATAGGGCTTTCTAGGCTCACTCTATCTCTTTAGACTCGGCTCCCTGCCTCTGCTATCTTCTCACTGGGTGCCCACATTTGTTGGCTTGCAGAGGCCTCCGTTTACCTATATTGACCAACTATTTCAATCAGGTTCCCTATTACTGGTGGATGGATTTTTTTTTTTTCTTTTTTGTTACTGGCATCTAGAGAGTATAGGCCAGGGATGCTGCTAAACATCCTACAATGCACAAATGTCCCTCCTCAACAAAGAGTTATCTGTCCCCAGATGTCAGTAGCATTGAGGTTGAGAAACTGCATTAGACTTGCCTACCTTTAAAAATTCCTTATGCCCAGTCCACAACACTGATCAATTACTTCAGAGTGTCTGAGGGTGGAACCCAGGCATTGGGATTCTTTAAGCTCTCCTAGTAACCTCAGTGTGCAACCAGGGCTGAGAACCATTGTAGTGAACATAGAATGTTAGAAAGGGAAGCAGTCTCAGGAAACTGGTTTTAAGTTTAAGGTTTGCCACAGATTAGATGGGAAATTAAGCACATAATCTCTGATTTTCTGCTTCTTCATCTGTAAAATAAGAATAACACCTATATCAGATACTTATTATATGGATTAAAGGGATAGTGCATGCAGCAGTGCTTTGTAACTACATATACAAAAGTAAGGTATCATTACTGCTCCCTTTTTGGGCACAAATCCAAGTGGCAGACTGGGTAGGTAACTTGCTCAACACCACAAATACATTCCTAAATGTAAATTCACTCTTGTATTTTTGACTAAAATATGTTCTACACATGTCAAAAAAGTGAGAAAACTCATATGCTGAAGTGCATTTTTTTAATGTAATGAAAAATTTCACTCCACTCTCTACTTGTTCTGTTTGATATATTAGAATTTATATAAGATTTTAATAAAGCAATTCCTATGTTGTTTGGAAATAATACAGTTGGACTTGCAGTCCACCAGCTACCTACGTGTAATCTAGTTACAGAACACATGTGGGAAGGCTGCCACTGATCTTGTATAGCTGAGGTTGGAGCTAAGAGCAGGAGAGGCTAAGGTTGCAGAGACCCCATACGTTTAAGGAGAATGAAGGTTGCAACATTGCTTTGGAGCATGGGTTAAGATTGTTGAGTTTGGCTGTCCCATGGCTCACTTGGGAGAGTGTGGTGCCGATAACACCAAGGCCATGGGTTCGGATCCTATAGAGGGATGGCCGGTTAGCTTACTTGGTAGAGCATGGTGCTGATACCACCAAGTCAAGGGTTAAGATCCCCTTACTAGTCATCTTTTTTTATAAAAAGAATTGTGTGTTAAGCCTCAGAGTCCTCTAGCACCGTATAACTTCAGAGTGTGGTCGATAGACCAGCAGCATCCAAATCAACTTGGTGATTGTTAGAAATGCAAAATCTCAGGACCCATGCAGATATATTGAATCAAGATTTTAGTAAACTCTCCAGGTGATTTGGAGGCACATTAAGTTTATAGAAGCCTTGCTCTAGCAGATCCTACATGGGAAATTAGACAACTCAATTCTCCCAAACATCAGCATGCAATCTTCCTCTGTGAACCCGTGTCAATTTTAGTTCCTTGCCCTTCTCAAATGGAGTCAGACTGCTGCTAACCGCATACTTAGGAATGCTCTCTCAATTTGTTGATTTTCACATTCTTTGCCACCTTTTAAGCAACCATCCTAGTTTATTAGGTAATGATCTTACAGTTTCCAGCATAAGTTTAGCCAGAAGATACAGTAATCACTATTTATTTTTGCCAAATCAAATCATTTGAAACATAGTATTTTGTTTTGTTTTGTTTTCCTTATCATGAAAAATAGTTTACCCGGCAAAAGAAGAGTTAATTCATGAGCTGCAAAACTGGTTTCTTTTGAGCTGAGAAAACTAGATGGCTTATCCTTCTTGCTGAGAGAAGCAGTTAATCAGTATATAAAGGCCTGTGATTGATGTGGTGTAACTTCAAAAGATGCATGGTTTATTTTTCCATGCGAGAGCCTACTCCCTGAGTAGCAGTCCAAGTGAGGGCTGGAGCAGGGCTCTAGGAAGGCCACAGCCTCTCATCTCTTCCTCTTCCTTTGCCTGCTTGGTTCTTTTAATGTCAAATCATCTACAACAATGTAGAAGTCCTACAAATTCTCTGACTTCAGATTCTCAGTATTATTTTAAGAACATGTTTGTGTTTGTGGGGCAGCTTGTTCTAAAATGACACTGGAGGGCCGAGCCCGTGGCGCACTTGGTAGAGTGCTGCGCTGGGAGCGCGGCGACGCTCCCGCCGCGGGTTCGGATCCTATATAGGACTGACCGGTGCACTCACTGGCTGAGTGCCGGTCACGAAAAAAAAAAAAAAACGATAAAATGACACTGGTATCTCAAAAAGAAAAAATTATTCATGACATTTGTTGAAGACAGTAAGAAAAACTTAATTCAGTTCAATTAACTATTGCAATAGGTATAGGAACTACTGCAATGGGGTCTTGCAGAGGAGGAGAGAGATTGGGCTCAACTCTGACTGAAGTAAGAACAAGTGGGGATTTATAGCCAAACAGCAAGGAAGGGGCAGATGGTCAGTAGATAGAAAATTACTAAGAGAAAACATCAGGGATAAGGGGGGATTCTGGCTAAACTGAACTAACAGGATTTTTGATGACCTGGTTGATCAGACGTCAGCTTGGGGATGGTGAAGGATGAAGAACCAGATTAGATATCAAGGGTGCTCAGACATATAACAAGTATATGTATATTCCCATAAAATATATTCCTATTATACAGATAATAGGAATATTATACATACATTCCTGTTATATGTCTGAGCACCCTTGATATGTATCTGAGATTTACAACAATTGAATATCTTCTGTAGGACATGGCCTTTAGATAGATGGGGGAACTTCAGAGAAAGCTCTTCCCTGAATTTTCTGTTCCTCGGGTGCTCTCGGTTAGAAGTCCAAAGTGGCATATTTCGGAATATCATTTTCTGAGCCCCAAAATGACATAAGTAGAGCACAATTTAGATTTTAAAAAACAGATATGATGTGACTATGTATGTGGGAAAAAAAAAAAACATTCAGAGAAAGGAGAGCTTGTGGTAGTTGGAAATTTCAGGGTATGTTTAATGAAAGAGATGGAATGTAAAGCTGGACACTGAAAAAATAAAGAGTAGGGTTTGGAATAAGCAGAGCTGGAGGGAGCATTTTAGGCCGGGAAGAACATGCACCAAAACGTGGAGGTAGAAATTAGTTCCATGTGTGTGCAACAGACCCTGTCAGATGGCTTACCTAATATGCTTTTGTAGCCTATTGGTCCTTGTCCACCTCTACATAAGATCTAGAAAAGCTAACTATTCTCCCAGCATCCTTTGCACCTGGGTCATGTGACCTACCTAGCATGGTCATATGACTGTAAGACTTAGCTCTGGGTGATAAGTTGTGTGGATAGATATCTGCTTGAGTTTCTGGCAAAGTATTTGCTTTCTTGATAAAAGGGACAGCTATGGTTTACATTTCCCCTTCCCCTTTCTCTTTTCTTCCTGACCTAAATATGAATATGATGGCTGGTGCTGCAGTAGTTATCTTGCAACCAGGAGGGAAAAGCCTAGAGTTTAAGAAATGCAAGCATTGTTGAGTTACTAAGTCAACACCAGCAGCTACTCACATCTAATATCTATGGCAGTGGGGGAGGGGAATT
Source organism: Cynocephalus volans (assembly GCF_027409185.1). NCBI lineage: Eukaryota > Metazoa > Chordata > Mammalia > Dermoptera > Cynocephalidae > Cynocephalus > Cynocephalus volans. Next base: position 37,730,349 of record NC_084465.1, read on the forward strand.
AACCTTTATTTGCTTAAGCCACTTTAGTCAGTTTTTTTTGTTACCTAGAAGCAAAAGCAATTCTCCTTGATATAGTATATGAGGACAGGAGTGAAAAAAACTCTGAGCGACACAGAAAGAATGTCACAGAGTGGTAGAAAATAAGATTGTCTCAGAGGGACTGGTTATATTACGGAGAGCAGAAGAGTCTGTTCCTGAAAGCATGGGCGATAAGACACGATTGAGTATTATCAAGGGGAAAGACAGTATAAAAGAGCTACTTATTGGAAATCTTACCAATAAATAGATTATTCTGACAGTATCAAGCAGATAACTTGGAAGAAGAAACAGCACAGTCGATATTGCAGATAAATCTCATGTATACCAAAATTTAAACTACTTTTTACTTCTCTAATTCAGTTTGGGTTTTGTTTTGTTTTGGTTTTTGGTTTTTTTGGCAGCTAGCAGGCACAGGGATCTGAACCCTTGTCCTTGGTGTTACTAGCACCATGTTCTCCCAAGTGAGCTAACCAGCCATCCCCATAATTCAGAATTTGTGAGATAACCAGACCAGGTATTGTGATTTCATACCCTATGCATGGAATAGGTTCTAAAGTTAATGTGGTAAGATTAAAATTGCATATAGTGAAAAACACCATGGAGAATCCCTTAGGATTTCAAAGAACAAAACCTCTTCTGTTTGTTTTTGCATTTTTGCTATGGTTTCTCTTTCTCTAGAAAAATGGTTAGCAAACTTTTTCTATAAAGGTCCAGAGAAATATTTTAGGCTTTGCAGACCATACTGTCTCTGTTGCAACTAATCAATTCAGCTGTTGTAGAGCAAAAGGAGCCATAGACAACATATAAATATTAATCAGAATGGCTGTGTTTCGATAAAAGTTTGTTTGCGAAAACAGGTGATAGGGTAGATTTAGCCTGCAAGAAGTAGTTTGATAACCCCTGACCTAGACTATTGGAAGCCAATCTTCTTTAAAGTGAAGAACAGAACGGCTATAAAGTAAATTCACAGAGGAGCCTATATAGTTTAATTTGCATAATAAAAATGTACATGGAAATCAATTGTGTATAATGTAAATAGTTTTATTTTACGTATTTTCTGTAATTTTTAAGGTCTTACTGATGAATACAAAATTCTATTTAGAATCAGTAACTTTTAAAAACAAAAGCCCTTAAGTAAATTTAAGAAATCTTTGACTTTCAATTTCTAAAAATTTATTGTTTGGATAACTTTCTCTGCAGGCTAAGATTATTATAATTGTCCTCATTAACATAGTTCGTTATTCCTACATAATGAATACATATTGAGTATCCCTTATTATAAATGCTTGGGACCAGAAGTGATCCAGATTTCTGATTTTTTCCTGATTTTGGAATATTTACATTATACTTACATCCCAAATCCCAAAATTCAAAATCTGAAGTGCTCCAATTAACATGTACTTTGAGCATCCATGAGCTCTCAAAAAGTGTCCAATGTTGGAGCATTTTGGATTTCAGATTAGAACTTGGGATGCTCAACCTGTATCACAGAATGTCATAAAACTGCATTTCTTTTAAAATATTCTCTAATTCGAAGTTTTACTTGTATTTTATTTTTATAATTTTTTCCAGTAATTTAAATATGAAATTAGTTATTTCATTTTTAGTATCAATTTCCATATTAGTCAGGATAGGCTAGGTGATGCTGTGGTTACAAACGACTGCCCACATCTCAGTGGTATAACACAATGAGCATCATTTATTCTGATATCATGTTACCTGACAACCACAAATGTTACATGGTGGGATAGTGATATTTATTCCAATTCATTCCCTGCAAGGATTTAATGATCATCTGTAACTAGGCCATTAAGAAAATACCCTTTGTTCTATACCACCTTTTTATTTTACCCCTCAATTCTATTAAACCAGTTGGGAATCTGACACCATTATTGTTATCATTGATGTGCATTGTGGTACTGTTTCTTTACATGAGAACCCTATTGCTATTGGCGGGATATCTTAAATCTTTGATTATGCACATACTATGAGATCACTGTTAGCATCAAATCTTTGTCAGCTGGAATGCTAAAGATGCTTTACTTCCCTCTAATGAACTATGTAAAGTTAGCTGCCTGCTTTGTGTGTGACTCCAAAAGGAGTGAAATGTTACCATAATCTGTCTGTTCTCTCTAATCTGAGATTTCTCACTCTGTAAATTTACCCTAGGATTTCTTCCAGGGTTGCAGCTATATTCATCATCTTTTGGCTCAGTGACTCTCTCCGAGGAGGCATGGATTTCTGGGTTTGGAGGTGGGAATTAGAATCTCTGGAGGTAAGGACAGTGGGTATAGGGTGCAGAAAAAAAAAGCCATATTTAGCATAACAATGCAATGTGATGTTTTAAAGAATGATTGTTTTTATAATTCAAACTCCTGAAAGTAAAATTCAAACATCTTCTTGGCTGTTGGGAATACACAAATGTTGGTGACTTAGCAGATTGGGAGGATGCATTTCTGAATCAGCAGAATTGGATTTTTAGATTTGTCAAAAAGGGCATTGGGTTTAAAGTTTGGAGACTTCTTATATTAAGGAAAAAGATGAGAATAGATCGTTCATTTGGGCAGAAAAATGAAAACCATGATATGATTGTGAAATCTGAGGGTAAGTAAGTCAAATCATCTGAATTTAGAGCAGCAAGTGAGGAGATAACATGAGGGAAATGAAAATACCTCTAGGAAATCTTTTAAAATATAAAGAAGGGCACTGGACACACCAGGGTTGTATGGAACTCAAATTATTTTATTGGATGTTAAAAGAAGTCTGATTAAGTCGGGATCACTAGAATTATATCTATGTTTGGAGAGATAACATGTGACCTGCTCTACAGCCAAAATAGCAAGTCCATCTCAGCCTTGGTTTCGTCTATAATGTTAGAAGATGCATGACAGCCAAGGTCTCTTCCACTACAAAATTCTGTTAATTTCCAGGACTTTTCCACACACAAAAAAATCAAACAATTAACTAATAGTCAATGAACAAACATTCATCAAGCCCGTACAAAGGTAAGATATTATGGTTAAGCTGTATAGGTGTTGCAAAAACGGGATATAGATTTTCCTATCTGCAAAGAACTTAAATAATTGGGAAAATAAAATACTATTGTAAATAATACAAAAAGTTTTATTGGAATATAGCCACACCTCTTCATTTACATTTATGGCTGGTCTCACATTGCAACAGCAGAGTTGAAAAGTTGCAACAGAGACTGTTTAGCCTGCAAGCCTAAAATATTTACTAACTGGCACTTTATGGAAAAAGTTCACCAACATTGATATTAGAATATTCAAATATTGTCACAAGGCAAAACAGGATCGATTCCTAGAGGGTAACAGAGAGGATAGAGCTATTGAGTTGAGAGGCCCAGCCTGTTAAAGTTTCGAAGGGTCCCACAGTCAGGAGACAGACAGAAAGACAAGGAGACTCCAGGTAATTTCTGTAGAAATAAAGAGGGGAGGAATGGGGTATCTTTATAATCCATAAGTAAATGCTGAAAGTAATTGCATGTTATTTTTATTATATCCTTTTCTTATTGTTTTTACTGTGCTGGCCCTCAAAATGATTAATTTGGAAAAATCTTTTAAATATTTTAAACTTTTAAATACTTTTAAATATCCTTCACAATGTTGTTCCAAAATCAACACTGATTAAAAATTCCCCATCCCTCTCCTGAGAAACAGGAAATATTGCTGCAGAGATATTTTTAATAAATGAAATTTTGTGATTCACTCTAAAGACAAGTACAGGAATATATCAATGAGTTTCAAGGGAAATTAGGATAGGAAAAGCTAGAGTTAGAATTAAAATATCAATATTTATTGTATTTGATGGAGTGATTTCTGTTACCATTCATCCTTAATTCATAGGTGTATCTTGTTAACCACCATAATTTTGACAAATGAAGACTTGAAGATAAATGGTAATTGCTACGGTTTCAGGGTCTAATTATTTTCCGCTATATGAAATTTTGCTATTGTGGTGAAACAGTTGAGCTTATTTTTTTGCCTTTAAACATTTCTCAGGGCCTTAGAACCCTTTAGATGCTACTGGGTGGGTCACCCATTCTAGCATTCACTCAGGCCTGCCCTCCCCACACAATGTCCCATGTTCCAAATTTTCATTGCTCTTTTCCCCTACCTCAATCAAAATTTATTTTCCTCTTTCTGTTTAGTATCTTGTTTCTTGGGGGCCTTGATACTTGACAAAAATTAGATTTAAATGAGTTAATATAACTTTTATTAAGCATGTACTAGTGTTATGATACAGCACTAGGATATGGAAGAATTCATTCATTTCTAAAACCTCCTGCACTTAGTATTGTACTAGACACAACAGGCACAAAGATGGATATTAGCTTGAGAGCAGCTTGCTCTCTTCAGCAGTGTGTCCCAGAAAGTGGTCCCTGAATGATCTCCAGATGGACTTCCTGGGCTGCTTATTAAAATATGCAACTGTTTAGGCTCCAGAAGGGGCTTACTCAGTGGGGATAGCTATGGAATCCACATGTTTAGAATGCTCCCATTTTTCTGCATATTAAGGCTAGGGGGAGATAATTCCTGGATTTGAGGTATTCATTGATCAGAGGGAGGTTGAAAACTGGCAGCCATAGCCAGATTAGACTTGCAGATATATTTTTTAAATTGGGAAATTTCCCACAAACATTCGATTTCTTCTTTCTCTTGAAAAATTAGAAGCTCTGATATCACCAGGTCTGTATTTCTTGACCCGATTCAAGGAATTTTTTCCCCTTTTGTTGGACAGAGCCTGCAGTCTCCTGTTGGCTCAAGTGTCTGTCATTCTTTATTGTCTTCACTTTTGGTCAGGCTTATTCAGATATCCTACATACCTGCCCTTGTAGTCATTTGATTTAATGACTCTGTGATTTAGGTTCAAGTGGATATTTACATATTTCTTAAAAACTCTACTATTGGGCCAGCCCTGTCGCTCACTCGGAGAGTGCGGTGCTGGTAGCGCCGAGGCCACGGTTCGGATCCTATATAGGGATGGCTGGTGCACTCACTGGCTGAGCGTGGTGTGGACCACACCATGCCGAGAGTTGCGATCCCCTTACCAGTCAAAAAAAAAAACTCTACTATTTTTATCTCAGTTTATCTGTGTCCGAGGTAATGTTCGGCTAGGACTTAAATCTATACACAACCTCTGAAAGGCCTTTGGAAGTGGCAGTTTAAGGGTCTGGAGCAGAGAGTAGTCAAGATATTTGGGGCAGGAGGTCATTTTCAGTCTTGTTGCTAGCATAGGCTTAGCTTAAGCTGTTGAACATGGGTAGAAGAAAACAGAGTTGAAATATTCTCATTTCTTTCTAAATCTAGCATTTCTATAGCAATTATCACCATGGTATCCTGATGTGTTCTGACAGGGGAAATTTCACTTTAAAAAAAAAAAAGTGATAATGAGGGAAAGAGAAACTCCTTGCATGCTTCAACCCCAGAGGCATTTCTTTAATGAAGAGCTCAGAAACATGTGTTTATATAGGACAGACGTTCCAATATGTTCTGACCCAACTACGGCTATTGGGTTTTCTTGATGATGAGGCTGCCAATATCCAGCTGAAAGAACCCTTGAATGAGAGGACTGGAAGGTAACTCAAGTTTACAATACTACTTTTGTAGCTCTTTATAGCATTCTGGCACTTGTATATATTAATCTCACTTAATACTCCCAAGAACCCTTTGGAGTAAGTATTGAAATAATCACTTTCATTTTATAGAGGCAAAAACCGTCTCACTGAATAACAGTGACTTGCTTCAGGTCACAGAGAAATCATGCTCAAACAGGTCTTCCAATACCAAATCCCCTGCTCTTTATACCAGTGTTTTTCTGTCTCCTTTTTCAGACTTTGTAGGCTTCTACAGAGCACGGGGATGCCATCTACATAGACCACCAGGTAAATGGTACCCCCTAAAGTTGTGCAGTGTGGGTGGTTCTAAGTCTTGCTACATGGATGGAAAATGTTTGCATGTGGGGTACACTGCAGGCATGAATAAGCCAAGGTTTGGGTAATTCATGGTGGGCTGATTATGAATATTTTTCTCAAACTCATTGAATCATATTCAAAACTGAATGAATAAGATGGTACAGCAATGACCTTGAATCTTATCATATTGAATGTTTGTGTCCTCCCAAAATTCATATATTAAAGCCCTTGCCCTCAATGTGATGGTACTTGGAGATGGAGCCTTTGGAAAGTAAATAGGGTTAGATTAGGTTGTGATGGTGTGGTAATGATGATGAGATTAGTGGCCAAAGAGGAAGATTTCTCTTTCCCTTTCTTTCTCTCTTTCTCTCTTTCCCTCTCTGCCCATGCACTGAGAAAAGGCCATATGAGGACACAGTGAGAAATTAGCCATCTGCCAGCCGGGAAGAGGGCTCTCAACAGGAACCGAATCAGCCAGCATCTTGACCTTGGACTTCCAGCCTCCAGAAATGTGAGAAATGACTTTCTCTTGTTTAAGCCACCCAGTCTAGTATTTTACTATAGCAGCCCAAACTGAGTAAGACAAATTTGATTTCATTTTAGTACTCCCATCCTCTTCCCCCAAAAGCAAACTTTAGTACTATGCCTATTACTAGGGAGAAATTGCTTTTGACAAACTTCAGGATTGCACAGAACAAGCTTGTATGTGGAAACGCATCTGAGAAGCACCGAGGCACTCCATGCTGCCTCAAGTCTGTCTGAACCTTCTTACCCTAGAGATGAGCTGGTTGATATAAAAGTCACTTGGGGGAGAGCAGAGGACAAATGAGCTCCTTCATAAGAGATGCTTATACCAATCTTTTTCAGAGGATTTATAAATTATTAGCATGCATTTTCATAGTGGATGGCAAGATACCTACACCATCAGGACTTAGACATATTTTTTAAGTCCAAGTTTCTTTCTTCTACCTTTTTTATTGAAATGAATAAGATGCATGAAATCTTATTGGGATCATATTAACTACAATGTTTTGCATTAGGAATCATGAGTTTAAACTCTTTTGGAAGACAAGCAAATGATGTAATTAAGAGAAATAAGCGAGTAAAGTAAAATAAAATCAGGCTGGTGGAGAGTCCAGCCAGCTATAGAGGTCATGCCTCGGTCTCAAAGGATTCGGTGTGAGCCCAGCGGCATCAGGTCTTCTGGATTTCTCAGAGGTTGGAAAGTTGAATTTTTATATGAAATTTTCCAATTTCAAAATGTTGGCAGTTTATGCCTTTATTAAAGAAGAAAATATTGTGTGAGTCAAACAAAACATGTCTGCTTACTGGAGTTTTTCTGTTGGCTTATATTCAGCTAGATTTGGGTTTAATGTCCTGGATCAGATCAGAGTTTGTGACTTCAGCTCTTCATAACCCCTAGTGATATTTTTTATACAATACTATGTACTATTTAATTAAAACTTATTTCCTCATTTGATAAAAAGAGGCATGCACTAAATGTAGCAATAACCAATTTAACCTTCCAATATATATGACCCATCCCAAGTTTCTCTATTAAGACTCTTGCAAGCACTATTGAGAGTTTTAAATATTTAAGTTAAAGTGGAATATTTGGTTTAAAATGAAAAATATATACAAATAGCCCTGTTAGAACTGTTGTGTAGTTCTAGAATCATTTTATTTTATTCAATAAATTATTTCTTTCTGAAACTCCTTGTATATCAGGATGATTATTAATTCTTTAATACTTATATGAAGAGCATGAAAATAGTGATGAGTCAAAACTTACTGGGAGCATACTGGGGGCTAGGCAGTGTTCTAAGTGCTTTAAAGGAGTTAACTTAATCCTCTTCACAGCCCTATAGAGACAAGAGTTGTTAGGATTGCCACTTAGTTGAAGAGATAACTGAGACATAGTATTTGCCCAATGTCACACAACTAGAAAGAGGCACTTAATCATGTAACCCTGCATTTAACTACTACTCTACACTATGGAACCTGAGTTGTGTTGTTTTATTTGGAGGATTGGGCATTTGGTGATGTTTAAACTTCCTCCTTCTTGGCAGACCCTATTTGGCCTATCAGATCTAAATTTCAATCTTTCAAAATAAATAAACAAATTTAAATATATACATATATTTTTAAACCATAAACATTTTTTTAAAACATAAACTTTTTTTTTTTTTTTTTTTTTTTTTGTCGTTTTTTCGTGACCGGCACTCAGCCAGTGAGTGCACCGGTCAGTCCTATATAGGATCCGAACCCGCGGCGGGAGCGTCGCCGCGCTCCCAGCGCAGCACTCTACCAAGTGCGCCACGGGCTCGGCCCAAAACATAAACTTTTTAAAAAATTAAAAAATAAATTATATTTTCATGTTCACTAACCTCTCACTGATAGCATTTATTTTACTTACGAATTTAGGCTACAGGCCACAATAGATCTGGCAGTACTGTGCCTGTGTCACAGTAGAAATTTCATGTATTCTAAAATTTCAATACAATTGTTGCAGAGAACTCAAAATGTCATTTAAACTCATGGAAATTTCAAAATTATATTAATTATGAGACTCGTCACTATATCTTATTATTTACTGTGCTAATAAAAAAGCACTGCTATTACTACATTGCAAATTTCTTTTTCATATGCAGAATTTTGATCACTGGATTTTATTTTATTTTATTTTTATTATTTATTATTAGCATATTCACTATTACAAAGCATGATTTTTCTTTACTCTTTATCCAACCTATCGCTCCCCAAACCCCCTCCCTACCCTCCATCTCTAGTTTCCTTAGGTTTGTTCTTTCCTTCTGAAAGTTCAACATATTGTTGTGGTTTCTTTCTTTCTTTTTTTCTTTCTTTTTTTCTTAGCACCCAGTTATGAGTGAGAACATGCAGTATTTCTCTTTCCTTGTCTGGCTTATTTAATTTAACATAATTTTTTCCAGACTCATCTATGTTGCTGCAAATGGCAGAATTTCCTTCTTTTTTATGGCAGAGAAGTATTCTATAGTGTATATATACCACATTTCCCTTATCCAGTCATCCATCAATGGACACTTAGGTTGGTTCCATAGTTTGGCTATTGTAAATAGAGCTGTGATGAACATGGGAGTGCAGGTATCCCTTCAACATGATGATTTCCATTGCTTTGGATATATACGCAGTAGTGGGAATAATGGGCAAAGGAGATGAATAGACATTTTCAAAGGAAGACATTCAGCAGGTAGAGGTACAGAAAAAAATACTCAGCATCACTAGTCATCGAGAAATGCAAATCAAAACTACACCCCAATTAGACTGGCCATTATTAAAAAGACTGGGAATAACAAATGCTGGCAAGGATGTGGGGAAAGGGAAACTCTTCTAAACTGTCTGTGGGACTGGAAATTAGCACAGCCATTAGGGAAAACAGTATGGAGATTCCTCAAATAACTACAGATAGAACTACCATATGATCCAGCAGTCCCACTACTGGGTATATATCCAAAGGAATGGAAATCGTCATATTGAATGGATTTTAATATAACTCATTTCCCTTATGACCCTACATGTTTTATTTTATGCATTTAAAACCTTTTTCTGAGAAGAAATTCATAGGCATCACCACACTGCCAAAGGGGCCCATGATACAAAATAAGAAAGTACGGTAGTAATATTTATCTCATCTATTTATTCATCTATCTTTCCATCTATCCACACATCAGTTCCATTCGATTAATTTGAATAAACATCTACTGACTGCTTGTCATGTGCTGGGCTCAGTGTCAGATATTGCAGATGTAAAGTTAATGTCCTTACAGACCCACTATTCTTCATTTGATCTTGAAGTCCAGCAAATCTGCCAAAGGTTCCAAAAACGTACTGGAATCTTCACATTCGAGATGTTTTGTCCTTTGAAACACACCCATTTAAGCATCAGCCTCTTAACTGAAGGGAACTTGAGGCCATCCTTACTGTATCCCTCCTTTTCTTCTTCCTTTCAATCCCTAACTTTTCTCTTATTTTCTGAAATCCGTGCAGGCATGCTACTCCCTAGAAATAAGAATGTTTCTATATTTTTCTTTAATTTTCTTCTTTTCACGTCAGACAGGTACTGTGACAACATAGTGCCAAGGTTTGAGTGAGGTACATCTCACGCAATAGCGTGAAAACCCACTCATCATGCTTATGATCCAAAACAATGATCCCATTTTTAAAACTGGTAATAGAATTTCTACTTCATGGTATTATATTCTATGACTGCATTGTCATCCCTTATTGCCAGCCTGGTTTTCCTGTGTGACCATAGGTGAAGTGCCCAGATTCTACCTGTCAATGGCAATTGGAGAGTCCAAGCCGGGTTCCCCCAACATTCCAAGGATGAAAATAAAGTAATATGGTCCTGGATACAATCCAATTAGGCTAGTTAATATTAAGGGCCTTTGTTATAAACACTCTCTCTAAACATAAGCACCTGCGATTTTCAGTTCCAGTCATGACAGAGTAGCTAGTATCAGGGCAATCCTACTACTGAAATGGAAAAGTGGAACAGCATATAAAAACAACTGTTAGAAGGTATTGGTGAGCCATGAATGCAGGCAGGATTTTAGAAACTATGATTCTGGAGGAAAGGTGTGTATTAGTCCGTTTTTGTGTTGCTGAGACTGGGTAACTTATAAAGAACAGAAGTTTATTTGGCTTATGATTCTGGGACAGCTGCATCTGGCACGGGCCTCAGGCTGCTTCCACTCAGGGCAGGAGGCTGCAGGCAGCTGGTGGGTGCAAGGAGATGTCATGACAAGAGGAAGCAAGAGAGAGAGAGGAGGTGCCAGTCTCCTTTCCACAACCAGCTCTCATTCCTTGGAGAGCTCACTCACACAACTCCCCTCCTCCCAGGGAAAGCATTAATCTTTTCATGAGGGATCCACTCCCATGACCCAAACACCTCCCAACACTGCCACATTGGGGATCAGATTTTAATATGAACATTGGAGGCACAAACATATCCAAACTATATCATTTCACCTCTGGCCCTCCAAAACTCGTGTACTTCTCACTTGCAAATACATTCATTCCATCTCAATAGTCTCAAAAGGCTTAGCTTGTTCCAGCACCAACTTAAAATTCTAAAATCTCCTCTGAGACTCAAGGCAAAACTCTTTCCAGCTGTGAACCTGTAAAACTCAAAAACTAATTATCTACTTCCAAGATACAATGGTGGAACAGACATTGGGTACACATTCCCATTCCAAAAGGGGGGAATAGACCCTAAACAAGTCCCAAACCCAGCAGGGCAGACATTAAATCTTAAAGCTCCAAAATAATCTCATCTGACTCCAAGTCTTGCATCCTGGGCACAGAGGGAGGAAGGGATCCCCAAAGCCTGGGAAGCCCCAATCTCCATGGCTTTGCTGGGTGCAGCCCATGTGGCCACACTCACCAGTTGGAGTCAGGTACCTGCTTTTCCAGACAGGCATTGCACATTGCCAGTGGCCCTGCCCCCATGGCTCTACTTGGCATTGCCCTGGTGGGGGCTCTCTGTGGGGACTCCAATCCCACATTTCTGCATTGCTGTAGTAGATGCACTTTTTGGTGGCTCTGCCCCTGCGGCAGGTCTCTGCCTGGGCACCCAGGCCTTTCTATACATCCTCTGAAATCTGGGTAGAGACTGCCACACCTCCACGACTCTTGCATTCTGTGAGCCTGTAGACTTAACACTATATGAACCAGATGTCACCAAGGCTTACTGCTTGTCCTCCCTGGAGCTGTGGTATGAACCACACTTGGAACTACTTGAGGCAGGGGGTAAGAGTGGCAGGAGTGCAGGGATCAGTGTCCTGAGGCAGCCCAGGGCAGCAGCTGTCCCTGAGAACAATTTGGTCCTCCTAGTCCTCTGGGTCTGGGATGGAAGAGGCTTTCTCGGAGATTTCTGAAATATCTTTGAGGACTTTTTCTCTCATTGTCTTCACTAATAGCACTAGGCTGCCTCATAGCCGTGTTAATATCTTTAGAAACCAGTCTCTCTGCTGTACCTTTGGAATCTTCTCCTGAAAACAGCCTCTCATTCTCTACCACGTGCCCAGGCAGCAAATCTTTATGCTCTGCTTCCCTTTTAATTATAAATCCTGTCTTTAGGTCATTTCTTTGCCATTAGAGCAGCCACGTAGCTGCCTGAATACTTTGCTGCTTAGAAATTTCTTTTGCCAAATATTCGTTACTCTTAAATTCACCCTTCAACAAAGCCCTAGGGCATGGACAAAATACAGCCAAGTTCTTTGCCATAATGTAGCAAGGGTGACCTTTTCTCTAATTCCCAATTTCCTTTCCATCTGAGACCTCCTCAGAATGGCCTTTACTGTCCATGTTTCTATCAGCATTCTGGTCACAACCATTCAACCAGTCTCTAAGAAGTTCTACTTCCTCCCTTGTCTTTTTGTCTTTTTGTCTTTTTCTGATCCCTCAAAGCTCCTCCAATCTCTGCCCATTACTCATTTCCAAAGCCTCTTCCCTGTATAGCAATACCCCACTCCTTGGTACCAATTTTCTATATTCGTTTTCATGTTGCTATAACAGAATACCTGAGACTGGGTAATTTATAAAGAAAAGAGGTTTATTTGGTTCAAAATTCTGGGACAGCTGCATCTGACACGGGCCTCAGGCTGCTTCTACTCGTGGTGGAAAGTGGAAGGCAGCAAACGAGTGCAAGTAGGTCACATGGCAAGAGGAAGCAAGAGAGAGAGGGGAGGTGCCAGGGTCCTTTTAACAACGAGCTCTCATGGGAACTAATCCATTCCTTAAAGAACTCACTCACCCCCCACCCCCAGGGAGGCCATTAATCTATTCATGAGGGATCCACCCCTGTGATCCAAACACCTCATGACATTGCCACATAGGGATCAGATTTCAACATGAGTTTTGGGAGGGACAAACATATTCAAACCATATCAGGTTGGGATGGATTTGGGGGCAGTTTGGGAATAAAGATGAGTTTACTGAGCTAAGAAGATGGAGGTTTTAGAGATTGCCCAAGTGTCTGGGATTTGAAGGACAAAGTCCCAGAGAGAAAGAAACTTCAGGTAAAGAGTCCAAAAAATCTGCACATAACTTCCTTTCAAATTTTAGGCCAAATTCTAAGCTGGGCATGTACAAGATAAGACTACAAGAGAGCCAGCAGAAAGCAGTAACTGGGAGGCTTAGGAGCTGAACAAAAATTTCACAAAGAGGACACAAAAAATATTAACCATACAAGAAAAAAGTTTGATAAATGGGATTGCATGAAAATTAAGAACTTCTGTTCTGATTTACAAGTTCATAAAAATATTTTCCTTCTAAAAGCTTTATTGCTTTACCTCTCTTTTTTTTATCATATATATATTTTTTTGGTGGGGTACACTGTGTTGTTTTGACACATGCATATACTGCACAATGAATCACAGTTTGATACCCATTAGTCCCCCCCCGACCCTCTCCCTCTCATGTTTAAATCTATGATTCTGTTTTTGTTTTCTTCTATAGCTCTGAAGATAATTATGTGTAGAAAATAGAACAACACAATGTGGTATCTGTATACAGAGTGCATTTACCCACTGCTGAAAGCAGGGGAGTGAGGATTCTCAGGTAGGTTCAGTTCAACTTCTCCCCTGACATCACCTCAAATTTTAAATTTTGAGAGTGGGGTTTACCACTACCATTGCAATGGGCAACTATGGCTACATTGGGTGAGGATGGAGGGCTGATCCAAGCAGAAAAGTTTCAAGCAAAGATGTCTTGTGACCCACATGGCATCAAATCGCTTGGATGGTCAATGGTCAGGAGGTGAAGGGTTAAAGCTGATAGTGAGGTTCTTAGCAGATATTGAAGGGAGGAAAAATTGGGTACAACACATCCAAACTGAAATGATTCTTTTTTGATTATTATTATTTTTATCAATACACAATGTTGTTGCTTCTCATGTCCCTTTATGGATTCCTCCCTCTCCCCCGCATCAACATCATATCTGTTCATTTGTCTTAACAAGTTCGAGGAATTGTGATTGTTGTGTCTTCTTCCCCACCCCACCCCCATTTGTTTGTGTATTTATTTATTTATTTTTAGCTCCCACATATAAGTAAGAACATGTGGCATTTCTCTTTCTGTGCCTGACTTACTTCACTTAATATAATTTTTTCTAAGCCCATCCATGTTGCTGTAAATGGTAGTATTTCACTCTTTTTTATAGCAGAGTAGTATTCCATTGGGTAGATACACCACAGTTTCCTTATCCACTCATCAGATGATGGGAGTTTGGACTGGTTCCAACTCTTGGCTATTGTAAATAGTGCTGCAGTAAACATGGGAATACAGGTATCCCTTCTACATGATGATTTTCATTCCTCTTGGTATATTCCCAGCAGTGGAAAAGCTGGGTCATATGGTAGATCTATCTGCAATTGTTTGAGGAACCTCCAAACAATTTTCCGTTAAGGCTGTACCATTTTGCAGTCCCACCAACAGTGTATGAGAGTTCCTTTTTCTCTGCAACCTTGTCAGCATTTATCATTCTCAGTCTTTTGGATATTAGCCATCCTAACTGGAGTGAGATAGTATCTCAGTGTGATTTGGATTTGCATTTCCCGGATGCTGAGTGGTGTTGACCATTTTTTCATGTGTCTGTTGGCCATCCAACGGAATTGATTCTTAACAAAGTTGTTCATGATGAAACTGATAAATAATGAGTATTAAGTGATGATGTAGTGATAAAGGGGATGTTAACTCAGAGAGTAATGGCCAGTTTGTGGCTGTCTATGTTTTACTATAACAAAGAGATATTTATGGTTTTGCTAGAATAAAACATTTTCAGTATATAAATGTTTCTTTGATTGCCAAAATAAAATATCTTAGACTGCTCAAACCTTAATGTTTATTTGTCAGGAGTATTTTTTCTTATTATTCTACAAGTGACTTCACCTTCCCCAGAATGAAAATAGCAACACTAATGCATTTCTTTCTTTCAGTTCTTGAATCAAGAACTGAAATAAATTAAGCTTTCACGTCTAGCCATGACATTGTTTTATAAAATATTATGAATGAAGTTATATCTTGTATTTATTTGTTAATTGAATAAATCCTACTCTATATATTTATATTATTTATCTTCAAATAATATCATCACATATCTAGGTGATTTTAAATAAGTCTAACTAATGTGAATTAATCAAAAAATGTTTTGATTGGAAAAAACAAAAACAAAAACAAAAACAAAAACTATTGGCATCAAGTGAGATTTGGGACAACATAAGGTGAAATTCATGTCTCAAATATTCCAAAGGTATTTGAAGCTCCATAAACTTGGTATACAGCAAATGGTTATGACTATCTGGGGAATGTTGATGTATCGATTTATTTCACAGTTTTACATGGGAGAGGTATACACATTTATGGCTTCTTCCTGCTCTTTGTATCCTGAGTCAATCATTACTGAGTCGATCATAAATGCCATATGCATATTTATTAAAATTGAAAGGCATCCTCTTTAGTTTTCTTCTTAATTCCTCAAATACTGTGTTTCCTTTTGTATTGAACAATACCTACCCCACACTGAAAGGAAAATCTCAGCTTTAATTTTATAGCTGGCTCTACACTCCTAATCAGAGGATAAAAGGCTCTGATCTCACAACCTATTTATATAGTTTTTAAACTTTCTAAGAAAAATAAAGCTCTGCTATAATTAATGCCTAATGGTATAAACACCTCTGCTTTAGTGGTTGCCTAGTAACTACATACTGCAGGCTTGTGGGGTTTCTAAAGAGACTGATAAAAACCAGAAATATTCAGATCCATTTCCAATTCAGGTACATGAGGGGCAGCAGTAGGCCAGATTCTTTTGTTAAAATTGTTTTTCCATAATGGTTTTGCACTAAAATATCCTTCTGCATTAAAACTTACTCTTGCAAATGACTTCTGCAGATAAGAGTCCAAACCAGCAAGTAATGATTTAAAATTTAAAAAACATTTGATAGAACTGAACCAACACTACTTCATTGTTCTATATTATCCCCAGTGTCTGTTCTTAGAGAGACTGGACTGGGGAATAATGTTTTTATGGTACCTTTAACCCTTCAGTAAAATCTTATATTCGGACATCATTTTAGCAATTGAGTGACCAGATACAGTTCCCACTTAAAGGTGTTATTAAAAGAAGCTGGGAGTGATTATAATGATTATTTATGTTTAGCTTTGGCAGATTTACATAGCAGATTTAATTTCCTAATTATGTTTTGCTTTAGCTTAGGTAAAATTAGCTCACATTCCCTTGGCACACACCAACTGCAGTTGGTGGAGGAGGCCTTCCAAAACCATAGGTTGTTGACAAGAGTGGCTAACTAGATTAGAATTAAATTTACTGAGTAAAATCCACAAAGAGCCTAAAGTACATGTAGATAATGACAAGTTGACAGTGAGGGAATGTAGTTAGGTCATATGAAAACTTGTTTCTGGCAATGTCTTGGTTTCAATAACATGTGATAGATACAGGGCATCCAGAGCCCATCTGCACTCTTTGCTACAGAGTTCCTGATGTCAAGATTTGGCACTTCTTAGGTTGGTTGCCACAGTGTAGACAGGGATGAGCGTGGTCTGGAATATTTAAATTGTATAACTATAGCCTTGTGGATACAGTCAGAAATGATTTGCTACTCAGTAATTTTGTCATTTGGCAATACTAAGACATGATAACATATTGGGTTCCTCTTTGGAATTAACATAAATGTTGTCATTTGACTGAAATAAAGAATTCTCTTATCCCATGATGGAAACAGTTTTAGGATATGTGTATGTTCTTTATCTTTCACATGGACGGAAGGCATCCTGTTGCATCATTATGTATAACTCTCTGGGTTTTTGGTCTAGTGGGTTGGACAATGTAGCTGGTGAGGCCAAGGGCATGGTTTAATCAGAAAACCACTTGGCTCCGTGACCACTGTCTGCATTCCGCGCTTCCACAACTCATTTTGCTGGTCTTAGAAGAGACCCTTGAAGACACAAACACCTCTGTTCCAGGGCTTGGAAAATAATTAGTCTCAAATTCTTCTGTCACTTGGTCATCAACATCATCATTATGTTCAAAGAAGAAAACAATGTAAATAATAGTTTTCTCCATTTGCAGTATATTCAATATCTCTCTTTCCATTTTAATGCTGAAAGGAATTTCCTGATTGAGTCATTATTCATTTTTGTTATAGGGATTTCTTTTCTTCCTGCTTATACTTCTCTTTTCTTTTACCTTGCCTTTCAGAAATTTTCACTCTAGCCCTGAGATGTCTTTTATTATTATTATTTAGCTGTTTGATGAAGCTCAAAGGATTTAATTTCTGGAGCCATCAAATCACTACCCTTTCAGATCTATTTGGTTTGACTGTAATAGAGCCTGTCTTTGTGCAAAGAAAGTCTTTCAGAAAGAGTTAATTTGCAATTGCAACAGAGGCTAATTCTCAGGAGAGAATTTAAACCAGCGAGTGTCCTCTTGGTGGAGAAGCAGCAGCCCCTGGCCACACCATTGGTGATGGAGTTAACTCCTAGTATGCTACTCCTGTGCTGTAGGCTGGAGGCTCAGCCAACCCTCAGCAGTGGAAGGTTTAAGGTGGAAACAAAATACTGCCAATTCTCCTTCCCAAGTCCTGGATTTTGGTGGTTAGAAAATGTGCTGTCCTGTGACTTTCATACCTGTTTTCCTTTCACAAAAACAAGAAAGGGAGGTGAGAAGGAAGAAAACCACCTAGGGATTGGTTCCTTTGTGACATGATTCTGCTTTAATTGTTTTTAGGCTAATACAAGCTATTTCTTCCCATTGATGATTTTTTAAAAAATTGAACTGTATGTATAAAATAAAAGGGATTTGCTTCCCAGATACAGTGGCATTTCACATTTTTAATTCTTAACCCCTAACTGAAGTTTATTATTTTGTTTTATTTTTCCAGACATGAACCAGTTAGTTTTTTGAGTAGTAATTCAACATCAGCATCAAGAAAATTGATTGCCTTGTATGTGTGAAAATGCATTTTAAAAAGAACAAGAAATACTCTTGTTTCCAATTTAAAATTTTTACTATCAGTACGACATTTAACTATTACTGTCAAATGCTTTTCTATATATTCTAATATTGAGCAATTTCAGAGAGAATATTTGATAAAAGAAAGTAATGTAATGAACAGGAATGGAAACCAAAGGGCTAAGAGAGGGAGTAGCTGTCCGACTAAAGTTAAAGAAAATAAATAAATGAGCATCTTTACTCACAGGATAACCTGGAAGTGATTTCTAAGCCTCTGGCCCTTAAGCCGAGTTCTAGGTAAATATTCTTTCTTAACCTCTCTTCTGGAAGGACCTTTTAACAGTTTACTGATCTTTTCAGGGTCTTTGCAGAAAAGATTTTTTCTGCCCCGGTTTGTGTCATATTTGGATCCAATTTAGACAGAGGAGCAATTAAAGTGTCAAAACCCTTCATTAGGAGTCTACCATTAAAAAGAAGAAAAAAGCTTTGATCTGTAACCCTTGGACTGAACATTCCAGTCATTCATCTTCCAGAATTTCAAGTACAGGATTTGGTTGTGGTTTGATTTCACTTCTTTGAGACACAGCTTGAATGCCTCAATTTGATTTTGTGCTTTCAACACATTTTTAGGGATCTGGTGATTTGGGAAGGGCTGTACCATATGGTCTTGATAAGGTGATAGATTTTCACAATCCGAGAATTGGCAGGAAAGCGTAGGAACTGAATTAAATGTGGGAAGGGAAAAATAAGTGTTTAGGTATAACTCTTTCATCTAATGAAAAATCTTCTGAGACATGCACTGCCCATAAAATCGATTTTTACAAAGGTTTTGTGTGTGTGTTTATGTGTATGTCCACATGTCCTCACACGCAGAGGAGGAATTCTGTTAAATTCTCTCAAAAGTAGAGGACTTCCTTTTAAAAGCTATTGCACTGAACACTTCTTGCTTAGTCCTTCAGAAGAGACCTCAGACTTGGGGTCAAAGAACAAAAAAAGGACCTGCTCCATTTTCCTTGAAAAGGAGATGGTATAGAAAGGTAGGACCTGAGGGGCCGGGGAACGTGCTTAAAAGATGACAGGACACACCGTTTTCATCTGGGAGTCGATAGTTTTTGGAGGACTAGCGTCAAGGACAGAATGAAACAAGGACAGGTGTATATATACCGGGAGGGTAAAAACGCCCTGGAGGCAATGAAATTTAAGAAAAAGAAATGTGAGCAGAAGAAGGGGGTGCCTCATGCGATTTCTTGCGGGGGATAGAGGGGTCTGAAGCAGAGGGTTTCCCGGAGGCCCGGCAGGTCATCGGGTCCGTGCACAGCCGGCTCAGCGGGGCCCCGGGCGGGCTCGTGCGCCCATTGCCCAGACCTCGCCCGGCCGGGTGCTCGCTGCCGGCGGGGCGGGGCGGGGCGGGGCGGGGCGGGCGGCTGCGGCCCGGCGCGCGGCGGGTTAAGCGGCGCGGGCGGCGGCGAGGGGCGGAGGGAGCGCGCGGCGGCCCGCTCCGAGCGCCGCGTGCCCGGACAGCCGCGGGTTAAGCGCCGCCCGCGCCGAGAGGGCTGATCGCGGAGCCGCCGCGCCGAGCTCGCATTCGGATCCGCCGGAGCAGGAAGATGGCGACGGACGGCGCGAGCTGCGAGCCCGACTTGCCCCGCGCCCCCGAGGACGCGGCGGGCGCCACGGCGGAGGCGGCGGTAACCGAGTTCCCGGGGCGGGCGCGGGCCGGGGCGGGCGCGCGCCCCCGGGGAGGCTCCGTCAGCCCGGGCCCCTCGGCGTGCCCCTTCCTCGGGGTGCCAGCACGACCGGAGGCCGCTCGCGGTGGGGCGAGGCGGCCGGCCAGGCTGGGGATCCCTCCCGTGCTTCCCAAACCGCCCGGGAAGCCACCTGGGCCGCCTGGATCTCGGGGCCCCCCGCGTGCGCCCGCGGCCACCCCTACGCCCACTCCCTCCGCCGCGGCCGGTTTGGGCCGGGTTGAGGGCTGGGGTGTATTTCCTGGCGAGTCTGACCCCCCATTGTTCGCCTCTCGCTGCGCGCGTGGTGGGAACGCGTGTCTCGGGGGTGCCTGGCACCTCTCCGCGGACCCGGCAGAGCAGCCAGGGGAAGCGGGCCGCTGCCGAGCAGGTGTGGGGATGCCCATTGTGCGTGTCTGCTCGTGTGCCTGTGCGAGGCCCCTTGGGAGAGGCCCTGTGCCCCAGCTTTGGAAGCTGCTACCGCCGGGCGCCGGCGCTTTGGGTCCTGGTGGCCTGCTGCCCCATCACTTGGTGGTGGTGCCCTGGGGGTGGGGGCCGGGAAGGGGTCGCTCTTCCCGAGGCGATGCCCGGCCGAGGTGGAGATTGTGCACCTGGTTTCAAGACATTGTTCTGCGCTGGGGTCTGAGACTCGAATGCGCCTCCATCCACAGCTGGTCCTCACTTTCACCCCCTGGTTAGCCCCGTGCACAGACTCCCTGGTGGGTTCTAGTCCCTACCTTGGGGGAGGCCTGGACCCACATCTCCTGGGTCCAGAAAGCGTTCTGAGGGTTTGGGAGGCAGCTCAGCAGGAGCTGCAAGGATCTGCAGCGAAAGGCAGGTGTGGGAGCGCCTCCCACTCTTGGCCGGATCCGGCTGCTCCCGCTGAAGACTCGGGGTGGGATGGCGTGAGCGGGGCGTCGATGCCCCTCCGTTCCTCCCACTACCTGAGCCGAGTTCGTGCAAGAGCGGCGGAGGGCAAGGCTGGGCGTAAACAGCTAGGGTTGCTTTAACTTCCTCCCGCCTCTGGAGGTAGGGCCTTCTGCAGAGGGAGTGGAGAGATGTGGAGGAAGGTACCGGGGGGGGGGGGGGGGGGGGGGGGCGGTGAGAGGAGCTGAGCCTGGGAAGAAAGGAGAAAGCGGCGGGCAGGAGGACTGCTGATTTCCAGTTGTGAAACTGGCAAGTCTCGAGTGGAAACTTTTGGGAAATTGAGTTTTCATTCCTTGTCTGGAAAATAAGAACTTAAGATTTCAAATGAAACCTGCCCACGTGTGAGTCAGTTCCCCTCTGTGAAGTAGGATGAAAGCTATTAAGACAACAAGCCTCTCTGGGAAGTTGAAATGATTGGATGCCCTTGAGATTGTAAGGGAAAGGGACTGAGAGGGAAAAGAAAGTGTGTGTGTGTGTGTGTGTGTGTGTGTGTGTGTGTGTGTGTGTGTGTGTGTGTGTGTGTGTGTGTGTGTGTGTGTGTGTGTGTGTGTGTGTGTGTGTGTGTGAAAGGGACTGAGAAGGAAAAGAAAATGTGTGTGTGTGTGTGTGTGTGTGTAAGGGAAAGGGACTGAGAAGGAAAAGAAAAGTGTGTGTGTGTGTGTGTGTGTGTGTGTGTGTGTGTGTGTGAAAGGGACTGAGAAGGAAAAGAAAATGTGTGTGTGTGTGTGTGTGTGTGTAAGGGAAAGGGACTGAGAAGGAAAAGAAAAGTGTGTGTGTGTGTGTGTGTGTGTGTGTGTGTGTGTGTGTGTGTGTGTGTGTGTGTGTGTGTGTGTGTGTGTGTGTGTGTGTGTGTGTGTGTGTGTGTGTGTGTAAGGGAAAGGGACTGAGAAGGAAAAGAAAAGGATGTGTGTGTGTGTGTTTCTTCTTCCCCAGGAAGGTTAAATTTGTTTGTTTAATCTGCTTAGAACAGGTTTCTTTCTACTGCCCTCAATAGTTTAACCACGAGACAATTAAACCAAACACAAACATCAATTTATGGTCTGCAGCTGATATATCGTTTTATTCGGTTAGATTGTAAACAAAACCTTGGTGGCCAGACAGATTTTTGCGTTAACAAGGTCAGTGCTCCCTCTCTGCTGTTTAAAATTTTCAAGAGTCTGATTTTCACTGCTGATAATTGGGGATTTGGTAATTTCACCCTTGTTAATGGGAATAGCCATGGGAAATCCGTGAACGTGAACCTCCTTTGTTATTTCCATAGAATCTTTTAGGGTTACAAAATACAATAAAGATTCTTAATCTAACAGTTAAAAAAAAAACTTTACTTTTTAAGTAAAATTTTGGTGATAGCTTCTCATGCAGTAAAGTGGGCATTTTATTTTACTTTTCCAAATAGTTTTGATTTAATAAGGCTTGATCCTTATTAAGCCACTTGACCTATAGACTAAATTTAATTTTTGAATTAAAGTAAAGCTAGATAGATGAGTGATATGTCATTAAACTGCTCCTTTTAAAAAGCAAGGCATTTTTATGCATTTTGTGTTCTTGTCAACTGTGGACTTAAACTTTATTTTTATGTTAGTGAGCAATTCTATATTGCATTTTAGAGATTTATTTAATTTCAAATTGGTTTACATATTGTACATTTTTATATATATATACATTTGGCAGTAATGAGCCAATGGAAGCTCCAATGCAGTAGGCTGTTTTTGAAAGTCAATGTTTTCACTAAGTTTTGACTATTTAGATTGTTGCTTAGAAACAAGTTTAATTTATAGTTTTCAGTTTAATATTATTTTCAATGGAGTGTTTTAAATTTAGTTCGTGATTCTTGTTCTTAGCTGTTTAAATCCTGAAAGCATCCCAAGTGTAAAGCTGGGTAACAGCTACATTATTCAACAGAATCGTATTAGTAGTCTTTGCTGTGAACCATGCTGGGAGACCTGGGTTATTTTCAGTGCCTCAGCCAAATGTGATGACTTTTATAGGCCATATTGCTATTTCTATCCTGAAAAATAACTCCTAATGGATAAGGCAGTCTGGAAAACAGAATCTTCCTGCTTTTTATTGTCACCAAAAAATTTAGGAGTGAAAGGAAAGTGATCTTTTTAGAGCTGTTTGGGAAGCCAACCAACATTCTTGTTATTTAGGGATTTTTCTGGAGCAACTAATATGCAAGAAGGTAGGTATAAATTTTGTTGTCATGGTGACAGTGTCAAGGAAAAACTTGGACAATGGTTTTTGTTAAAAATGCACAACAGTGATGTTAAACAAATGAACAGCTGGCACCTTGAAATTTTTGTTTTCCAGGTGAGAGTATTGAATGTAAATGCAATGAAAAGAACCTTCTTAGCCAATTTTACTAAGCTTTTTTTTTTTTTTTAACTATAGTTATGTGGCAGCTGTAGAATATTGAAAGTTTCACAGCATAATTTTTAAGTAGGAAATAAAGTAGCTTTAACAAACATTACCATTACTGAGATAGAGGCATCCTGAGTAATGTCTTTGCCCTAAAGTAACACATACCAGTGATAGAAACTGACATGCACCAAGGAATCAAATCAGAGATGATGGTGTTATACATTAGGAGTTTTGGGAGGAAGAGTCATGAAGAGGGTCCCTAGTGAAAGGATCTAGAAATGTTTCATGGAAGGATGACTTTTGAGCTGGGCCTTGAGGTATAAGGACCTGGAGAGACTGCAGGAAGTATTGTACTAGTGTGGCTTGAGAGGTGGCACATGTGAAGGGCTTTCAAAGGTGAGGTTCAACTTTCAGTCTCAGCAACGTGCTTTAGAAAAATAGCTTAGCAGTTGAGGAAATTGACTGGAATATTCCCCAAAGATTAAACTATAACAGTTTTCAGTGTGATGCTTTTCACTCTTTACTTTTTTTATTCTTCTTAAATAATAGGTTGCATATTTCTGCTTGCATCTGGTTTTTGTACTTTATTATTGTTGTTGTTGCTATCATTGTATTTCCCACAGGAGCAATTTTGTTTAAGAATATTTGTCCTCTCTCTGATCAAATCTATTCCTAGGCTAAATTGCCAGTTGGTTCTATCCTTGTGCGTTTTGCGTAACTTTATGAGATGAGAAAATGTTTCCCAGGCTTGATACTTATCAGCCATTTATGAATATCTGCTGTTGATCAGGCGGACAGCAAGGCTGTGGCTGGGAGAGACAGCCTTCTCCTTCGAGAGTTGTGTGTAAAGGAAAGCAAAGGTTGCTTATGAGGGGTCTTCAAAAAGTTCATGAAAAGATTCATATTGTCTTTTAATTCCATTTTTCCATGGACTTTTTGAAGTATCCTCATAGCACAGTGCCAGGCACATGAAAAGTGTTCCACAAATATTTGTTGATTGAAGAAAGTGAAAGGAAGCTCACCAAGAAGTGTCATAATACTTCGTGTTGATTGGCTAACTGGAAATTTTACTTTGTGTGTTACTAGATTATAATGAAATGATTGGCCTGTGATTTGTAATAATTAACATTGTGGATATTACAAATCTTTTTTCAGAAAGATGACCTTGATTTTTTTTTTTAATTTTTATTTTTATATTGCCCCCTTTCCAAGCTACTTTTCTCAACATCTCAGATATTTTACAGGTTTTAGTTTTTAAAAACTTCATTTCCAACACTGTTACTTTTCTCCATACGTTGTCTTTCTTCAAAATGGTGGTTGAGATTGTGGTGATGGCGAGATGGGGACTGCACCCCTTCCATCCCGAATTCTTCCAGTAACAGAGTCAAGGCCACCTCACCCATTGGGGTGTAGAGGAGATCATGACTGATGGCGTAAAGAGAGAAATGTGGGGAAGTGTGGAACCAGGGAAATGGATTAAAAGGAAAGATTGGGCAGGAAGGAAGTTAGACAAAGCATTAGAATAGTCTGCAGTTACACAGAAATGTGGGACTAGAATTAGCTTTGAATGTGCCTAAGAAGGATGCAGCACTCCCCCCACCCCCCCCCCCCGCCCCTGCCACCACCCTGTGTACCCTGCCATGCAAGTCCTTCTGAGTATTGCTTTAGGAGGAGTCTTTATCTGAAAGTACTTGATTGCCTTCCTCCCTATTGGAGCTCCTTTGCAAAGCTTATGTAACATGGGAAATGAACCTTGTCTTTTCCCTTGATGGTTAGGCAAAGAAATGGAGAACAGTTACAAAAGAGATGATAATGACGTAGATAGAAAGGGATTTTTAAATTTTTAGTTTAATCTTCTATAACTTACAAAAATAACGAGATCATCTTATTAATGCTGTGTACAGCATGATGCCATTCACGTAGAAATCCTGACTTTAGGGGAAAATTTGTTGTCTTTAAATAAATTATTAGTAAACAGCTGATAGGATGGGGGTCGACTTAAAGGGTTTTTGTAGTAAATGCAGTATAGCCAAGTTAACATTGCTAAGTGGAATGGATACTTGTTGGCAAATTATTTGGTTTTGACATTTTTATATTTCACTGAAAAGGCAGCAAGATAATTCCAAAGGCCTGCCTGGGTTCTTACACAAAAGGGCTTTGTAACTGTAAGAATATCATTTAGCCTTCCACGTCCTAGCCTCCTCATCTGAAAATCAGCATGCTGACATTTGCCACCTACAGATAATTCAAGATGATATTGTTTGACGCATTGTAAGCTTCCTAAAAGGCAGTTATTAGATCTGGGTGCCTGCTGTCATGTGAGCTGATCTGTGTCCCATTTCAGGCTGATGTGATATTGAAAAGCTGAGTTAGGATGGAAATTGACATTTGTTTCATTTGAAATTTAGTCCCTTTCTTTTCCGTCCCCCCCCCCCCCCCCCCCCCCCCCGCCAAAAAAAAAGAGGAAATGGAAACTGAGAGATCTAAAAGGAGGAAAAGGGTGGTAGCTGGGCTTACTTATCAGGGAGATGCCACCCCTGATTTAGCCACTTGTCTGCTTTTCATTCCAGCTTTCTCTTAGTTAAAATTAGTTACATCCATTACCAGGTTTCCTTCCTGACATTGTTTCCTTGTCCGTATTACCTCCTCCGCATACACTGAGGTTGCTTGTCTTGTATGCAAGACCCCAGGCAGTGTAGTTGATTTGAGGTGCATGGCTGTGGAAAGCTGACACCAAATGGACCCCACGTTCTCAGTATGTTGTTTTAAAGGCATACACCGATTGCTTCCTTAGTTTAGGTTACTCTAAATGTTTTTTTAAACAATGAGTACACGATTGAATGTTGCTTAGTTGCCACTAGAGTAGGCTTTAACATTGTATCTTAGTGAGCCTTGTATATCCAAGACAACTGTGTGCATGTTTTCTGTTTTTATAGTGCCTGCTGTAGGCACTTTGTATACCAAAAGTTAGGGGTGAGGGGCACACACATGTTAGATAAAATCATATGAAGTTGTAATATTCTTCCTGTGGTGACACCTCTAGTATGGGTGAGAAAATTTAATAAAGATAGTAAGTTTAATATTGTGAGGAAATGTACAAGGTGGGACATGATTGATTGCCAGGTAAAATAATAGAACAGATTTTGTGACTGAACTGATGGAACGAGATTCTAGAATCTGGAAAGCATAGGAAAGTAGGATTTGAGCTATGTTCTGAAGAAAGATGGGATTCAGATGAATGAGAAGAGAAAGTGGGATTAGAGCAAAATCAAAAGTATGCAACCCCTGTCATGAAAACTTGCATCTGTGAAGAGAGAAATCAAGAGGAATAGTCTCAAGGCAAGAAGTAACATCAGAGATGTGAAAATAATTTGAGAGCATGAGCAGCATGTACTTTTCTTTATGAAAACCCTTATAATTGGCTAAATTCATGTTTTCTTAATATAATGAAGTTCTGTGTACCTAGAAAGTTGGATTTATTTTTTTCCATGTTAATGTTATAGTCTTCAAATTTTGATCTTAAAATTTCAGGATGGATTTCATTGCTTTCCCTTTTCTATAGCTCTTATTCATCCCCAAAACATAAATCTTTGCTCACACAGAAAGTTCTAAATGCATTATTAATTATTAGCATGTACTATTAAACTAGGAGGAAAATACATTTCTGTAACTTCTGAGCAAGAGGCAAAAATTGATTTTTCTCAAGTATTTCTCAAAGGCTTTTAGGCTCAGGGAATGACCTAAATATCCTCAGTCCAGTAATCCAGTTACCCTGATGGTATGGGAAATCAGGACTTTTGGGGGCTGGAGGAGATTTTAGAGATCACTTAGTCCAACATCCTCATTTTACTGATGAGAAACCTGAGATCCAAACAGATGAAACGACTTGACCTCCCCTGCTGATTGTTTACTAGCCACGTCTCACCCATCCTACCAGAATGTCTGCTTTCTCAGATACCCTGCTTTCCTCCAGTGTTAAACTCACCCATCAAATGTAGGCACAACCCACTGGATTTTAAACTGGAAGAGATGTTCTTGGTGTTGGTGGGATTAAGCTAGAGAATGTGTCTGGTTTCGTGTTTGGTCACCAGATTTTCACCCGGCAGCCCTGAAACAACTGATGTGTTTGGGCAAAGATCTGAGTGGCGCTTCTGCCATTGTGGCTCATAATATCTCCTGAAGGCTGTTTGGCAACCAGTCGGTGTGCTGACTCCACTAATTCTTAAGGGATATGCACTGTTGGTGGGAACATAAAGTAGTACAGCCATTATGGAAAACTGTACGGAAGTTCTTCAAAAAACTAAACATAGAACTTCCGTGTGATCCAGCAATCCCACTACAGGGTATGGACCCAAAGGAAAGGAAGTCAGTATATTGAAGAGATGTTTGCATTCCCATGTTTGTTGCAACACTCTTTACAATAAATGAGGTGTATATACACAATGGAATACTATTCAGCCATAAAAAAGGAATGAAATCCTGTCATTTGCAGCTTGGAGGGCATTATGTTAAGTGAACCACTCTAGTAACAGAAAGAGAAATTTCACATGTTCTCACTCATATATGGAAGCTAAAAAAGTTGATTGCATAGAAGTAGAGACTAGGATGCTGGTTACCAGAGGCTGGAAATGGGTAGGTGAGATAGTGACAGTTTGGTTAATGGATACAAAATTACAGCTAGATAGGAGGAATAAGATCTAGTGTCCTGTAGCTCTGTAGGGGGACTATAGTTAACAATTTATCGAATATTTTCAATAAACTAGAAGAGAGGATTTTGAATTTTCCCAACACAAAGAAATGGTAAATGTTTGAGGTAATGAAGAAAAAGAAAGATCAGTGGTTGCCAGAGTGTCAGGGGAGGAGGGAGGGACAGAGGAAGGATGAATAGGTGGAGCACAGAATTTTTAGGGCAGGGAAACTACAAGGAGATTTTAAAATGTTTGTGGAAAGATAGAATTAAAAGATAATATGAGTCTTTCTATGAACTTTTTAAGTGCCCTTGTATTCTGTATGGTACTGT
This sequence comes from Cynocephalus volans, assembly GCF_027409185.1. Classification (NCBI taxonomy): domain Eukaryota; kingdom Metazoa; phylum Chordata; class Mammalia; order Dermoptera; family Cynocephalidae; genus Cynocephalus; species Cynocephalus volans. The sequence continues at coordinate 37,758,365 of NC_084465.1, forward strand.
AATGATAAAAACATGACATTGTGCATTTGGCAAAACCCATAGAAGTATATAATACAAAAAGGAAATCCTGTAAAATTTAGTTAATAATTATCAATATTGGTTCATAATTATAACAAGTGTACCACATTAATGTAAGATGTTAATAATAGGAGAAACCATGCTTGTGTGGAAGGCGTCTGTGAATTGTCCATACTTTATGCTCGGTTTTTCTGTAGATCTAAAACTGCTATAAAAATAGTCTATTACTTAAAATGGTTATAAAGGCAAAGAGAAAGGAAAAAAGAATTAATTAATTAAGAAGAAAAAAAAAAAGGACAAGGCTCTTTTGGCCCTGTTTGTCTGTGACTGTTGAATTCACCCTATAAAACCAGTATTTTAGATTGGGGAGGCAGGGAGAGGGGAAAACCTGGTATTGGTGTGTGCTGCGTTCTGGCAAATTAAGATTATTTAATTTAGCTAGATTCTGTTTGGTCTGCTATTTCTCTCTCTCACTGAGCCTGTATGAGATGACATCCTGAGCAGTGCCTTTTTCACACCCACCCCAAGTAATTCAGAGCTGTTCACAATGCTGTGCTAAACAGTAAGAGTTTGGGGTTGTTTATACTCTTTCCCTTATATATGTGTGTGTATATATATATAAATTACATATAATTTATAATAAATCAATATATAATAGATTAGTATACAATAGAGTAATATAAATTAACATATATGATTTAGTATGTCCGAAAGAAGGTACACTATCTGATGACTAGGCTATAGATTAGTTTATGCTGCCATGTGAGGTTTTTAAAACTAGGTGTTAAGAAGCACTTTTCCTGTAGTACTTTTTCTGGCAAACACAATAGAAGAGTAGCCTGTGGCATTGAAATCTAGGAGGTCTGGTTTTTTGCTTTGTTTTTTCCATTTTTTGTTTTTATTCCCTTTCCATTACTAAAAATTGAGAGTTGGATTTTTCTTTTTTAATTGAGAAAAGCAAGTGCAATAGTAAAGCTTAGTCTATGAACATGTCTGCTGTGATTGGGGGGGCCGGGGGGGCAAGGCAAGGGCGTTTTCATGGGTGCCTTGATAGAGATGTTAATTTTTTATGTGAGTGACAGCATTTGGATCTATCTTGTCTTCCATCTTCTTTGGAAAATTAGATTATCAAGGTGGTCTATAAACATAAGATTTAGAACAATTCCTTTTTCTCTTAAACCAATAAACTTTAATAATATTTTTTCCTGTACCTAAGTACTCTTGTGCCATATGTGCATTAGATAAATGCCCCTTCATATGAAACAGAAGTCTAGTTTTTTATTTGGATTTTTGCTTCTAGGCTTGTTTATTTTTCTAAAAATGCCAAAGTGCTTTGTATTTATTTATCAAATACCTGGAGTCTTAAGATCTCTAGCATGTTTTCATGTACTTTCTTTTACCCTGCTTTGCTAGAATAAATGGAAACATTAGGTATTGGAGAATGACAACTTGAAAATATTATAATACTTTTATTATTGAAGATCAAGAATTAGTAGTGTTTTAGTGGGGAAATGGGTAGGGAGTGTAGAGGATCGACAGGCAGACAGACTCACTATATATTTAAAATAATATGTCACTTAATACATTGTGACGGGAGACAGTTTTTTTTTCTAAACAATCTGTGTGATATGGTCTATCGTTGAGCAAGAACTGTTGTAAGAGTGTTTTTATTTAATTAATTTCTCTTTTTATTGATGGTGATATATGGGAAAACAGAAGTGTTGGTTGCAGGTCAGATGTTGTGATGTCAGTGATGGAAACAGGGCAAGCTCTCCTGACTAGTATGAATCAGGATCTTGGCAGTGTCTTTCATAATTTATTAGCTTTTAAAATGGAGCATTTTGCTTATGAAACTTCAGGGAAACAAAGACAATAAGATATACAATTAATTAAAATCTTTAGAGCAACCAGCAGCATCATTAATAAAACATTACCCTCTAAAGCACATAAGAATGGCAGCTTACTCTCCCATCTCAGTGGGAAAACCCAGGATAAAAGAGTCTGTCTTTCATCATAGTCAATAAACTGAGTTTATTGGACTTGGGCTGGTAGATTTTCAAAGAAATAGGCTCACAGCCAATATCCCACTCCTCCCCACATAAAACATCTGGGTTAATAATAACAGCCGCCTGCCTTCATCTAGCACTTACTTCATTTGTATGTTCTTGTTTAATCCTCCCAAGAACTTTGCAGGGTAGATGTTAGGATTTTCATTATACTGATGAGAAAACAGAGACTCAGATCAGTTACAGAAAACTACAAAGCGTAGTCCCTGGACCAGCAGCATCAGTAGGAGCCATTAGAAAGGTAAATTCACAGCCCCACCTCAGACTTACTGAATCAGAATTTCCAGGGGTGGAGCCCAGCAGTCTTTTTTTTTTTTTTTTTTTTTTAATATACATTCTCCACATGATTTTTATGCATGCCAGAGTTTGAGAACAATTGGTTTATAAGACCTTATGTGACTCAACTATGTAGTAGGAGCAGAATTTGAGACCTGGTATATTGGATTTTACGATTCACAAGAACATCTTTATGCGACTTCTAAGCAGGGGTCTTTCAGAACTACACATATTTTAGGCTGCTATAGATTTTCCTTTTCTCTTTGTCCATCCTTAGCCCCTGTCTTCCCAAATAACTGCTTTGTCTAGTGTATGTGCAAAAAGAAACAATTTTAAAAGAAAGGTCCTTTTAAAATCCTTCTTCAGAGAACCCCCAGCTCTGGTCTCTTAACCCACTATGCCATTACATCTCTTTTCAGAAGGTTTTATGAAAATTGAGACATGACCAGTTCTGGTCACGCCTGTTTGAAAGCGCCTGAAGTCATTAATGGTCTTTGCTGTGTCTTCACGGGGATAGCCTGGTGTTAGACAGACAGGTGCTAGACTAGTTCTTGCTGGCCAATTGAGAGAATCGCTCCATTTTCATCTCATCTCAGAGCTTGCTCTAGAATATTGGTACTGTGCTGGTGAAGTGTGCAGACCGGTCACGGCACTTGGTTGTATATCCTGGTTTTCCCATTTACTGGTTACATGAGCTGGTTATGTTATCCAACTTGGGTGAGTTGTGGTTTTCTGAACTAAAACACAGAGATGATGATATTGTATAGATTAGGTTTGGTTCTTTGAGAAGACTTTGGAAACCTTCAGGTGTTATACAAATGTGAAGTGATGTTCTGGAACGTATTGAAGAGTGGCTTCTGAGGTTGGATGTACTGAGACCTTTGAGGAGGGACATGTGTTCCCCTCCCTATGACGGTGACTCAGTTTGTCAGATGAGTCTGTCCATAGAACAGAGGAGCAGAGTGTGTGCTGTGGAAGGGGCTCAGGCTTTGGACTCTTCGGGTCCAGCTGTGAACATGCTAACTGATCCTCTCTCAGCTTTATCTCTAAAATGGATGTTAAAAGACCTACTTGTAGAAGTTGTTATGAGGACAGAGGTCAGAGCTGAAGACAAAAGAATTGGAAGTCAGTGGTATGTCATTGGGATTAAAAGTGTGAGATTGAATGCAGTCACCTGGGGAAGGAATGAAGAGAAAATGGCAGGGCTGGAAGAGCATTGGGTGAGTGACCGTGACCCCCCAGGGCCCTGGCGCTGACACTTCATGGTGTAGCTGGGTCTCTGGAAAGGTTCCCTTATCACAGCCTCAGCTCCCTACCAAGCCTGCCTCATAGAATGCCAGGAAGCTGTGGGGGCCTTACATAAGAGAGCATTTTGATAATCACACAGCAGGGGTTCCAAACTCTCCTGACCACAGCCCAGATGACTACTCATGGATGGTGGGCCAGGCTTCTTAAAAGTGCATGTGCCTGTACTGTGTGTGTGTGTGTTGATGCAGGAAGGTTGGCAAAGTGAAGAGTGTGTTTTCTCTAAAGGGTCAGCTGCTACTTGGCTCTGTAGATTATTGCCCTGTGGGAATATGAATCTGGGGTTACCCGCTCATCTGGGTCATCTGACTTTTGAAGAAAAGTGAGGGGTCTGGACTATTTGGTGGCATTTTCAGGTTTTTTTTTTTTTTTTTTTTTTATGTTAGCACTTTGTGGCCCAAGTATCACACATCTGTGGGCCAGATTTGGCTGTCAGCTGCTGGCTGGTGGCCTCTGCTGCAGAGTGTTCTATAAACATGACCTGTTATTATTGGATGTCTTGGAGTTTATAATAACCTCCCAGGAGTCTTTACATTGGGGCCCTTCTAGGAATACATCTGTGCTTTCTTTGCTACCCTGAAAATTACCCTCCCCCCTCACAAGATATACCAGGCCTGTTTTGAGTCAGATTCCAGAGACTTCAAAATTTGTGCTGCATAATTTGGAGAGATTCTGAATCAGGTGTCCAGGCAGGCTGGGGAACTGTTTCCTTAGAGGGGAGATTTGGGAGATCAGCATTATGGTTTTTACTTATCCTAGAAGGTCAAAGCATAGTTTGTTTGCTGCCAAGCAGTGCCCCAGTGCCTCTTGGGTTTGCCGAGTCACTGGGATAAAAATGATCCTTTGCAAAGCCTTAGGATGTATGCATCTTTTTTGGGAATAGTTTTTTTTTCATTGCCTTGTTTTTTGTTTGTGTTACAGAAAAAAGAGTTTGATGTGGATAATCTCAGTAAATCCGAGCTGCGGATGCTGCTCAGTGTGATGGAAGGGGAGCTAGAGGCCAGAGACCTCGTCATCGAGGCCCTGCGGGTAAGAACGTTCCAGGGCTGGGTCTCCTTGCTGTGTCGTTTTCTTTTTTCAAAAGGCAGTGGCAAAACTTTTTTCCTTAATTTTTGAATCAAATAGATTTAAAATGTTACATCTGGTTAAAATGTGTCCCTCATCACAAACACCAACCCATAGTCTTTTTTTATAAGTGCAAACAAGAAGTCGACGCTCATTGCAGTGATGGGGGCTGGAAGTAAACTGTTTAATATGAGAAACTGGAGAAATCAGCTGTATTAGTTCATAAATCTTTTTATGTTTCCCATGCCTGTTTGGTTAAAAACATATGTTTGTATAAAAGTGGTAATATGATATCCTACATGTTTGCAAGGGCAGTGAGGAAAAAATTAAGAGAATTATTTATTTTAAAATGTACTGATAATCTTTTTCCTTCCTATATAAATTATAAATGATTTTTTTTTTATTTTCAGAAACTCATGAGTTAAAAAAGTTTATATATACGTGTCTTCAAATATTTTTATTTGATCTTTCAGTAATTTTGGAATATTTGCATAATTACTTGTGAAGAATATATTACTTAAATGCCTCAATAAAGGTTTCTTTTTGAAAAAACAATGTTGATTAAACTTTCTTGATGCAGAGTTTTCTAATTGGGTATTTGGGATCTTACAATTGTTTTGGTATGTGAATCAAAGGTAAGTTTATTTTTTTTCTTTTATATTTAATGTTTTGTATGGAAACAGGTCACCTGGCCAAAAGGGATATATTTATTATAAATAAAGTATGGGTTTATCTTATTTCATCAGGAAGTATTTCCTCAAATTTTGTCGTAGGGAGTTTATTTTGACATATGAAAATCTGTGAAATGCACCAAATTGTTGCCTGTGACAGGATCTTATATGGTATAGGAGGGAGGTAGTAATGGTGGATGGTCAGACATTTGGAGAAGGCAGATGTGGTGAAAACCCAGTTGTGTGTGGAAGTTGGCACAGTAGGGATAGTGATTATTCCTCAATTTGATGACAGAGGACAATTGCCTCAGAAAAACAGGAATATAGTTATGTCATCTGCATGCTAATATTGAGTTGAAGGTGTTGCTTTTTGCATGACACGTTTTGGTAAGTAGGTTGTACAGTTTGATTGTGAGAGGTGTTCATCCTGTTCTACATTTGGAACATGTGCATTGCTTGCCAATGTATATTTTCTTGAATGAATTTTTTGGGAGAAATGCTGAGACAGTAAATGTATCACTAAAATGTGTGACTCTCAGCCCAAGAACAGAATAGAGTTACAGTCACCTTTTGAGGCCAGTAATATATAATCTCTTGAGACCAAGCAGAAGTGAAAGGCTCCAGCTCTACCTTACATTTTTTTCCATACCTCTCTGTTAACCTGTGAAAAGCATCAGCACTGTGGAATTCCCTGGTGCTGACCTATATGTTTGAACATTTAGAGGAGTCTGTGTTTTTGTTACCTCAGCAACCACATGTGTTTCTCTTTATCTTAATTGCAGTACTTTCAAATGTAAGACTAGAGGTAAAGTCTTGCTAATAATCAGGTCTTGCCAAAGTGAATGTTTTTCATAGAATCAAAGAATGTTAGAATTACAAGGAGCCTTAGATAGGTCATAGGTTGGTGATTTACATCCCAATGAGATCCATTTTCATAAAATATTTTGTATTACCCTTTTACTATCCTGTAATTAAATTTATGGATAATTACATGTATAAGCAGGTTATGTTGAAAATAAAAACCCAATGCATTGCCCTTATTGCGATGTAAAGATAATAGGTAAGTGATTTATAATAAAATATATATATTCCTGAATGAGTGCTCAGGCTTGACTGCACTGGAAGGCATGATGAAGTAGGTGGCTGTTTGCACCTATTCATAGCATCACCATGAGTGCAATAGTTGCAAAAGAATCCTGATCCTGGTATGCCACATTGTTGACTCAGATCCAGTGAGCAGATTTGCTGTGGGTGAGGTAATTTTTCTGAAATGGTGAATGACTCTTGGTAAAGTTCCAGTCAGAAGTACAAATTACATGGGTGTTGAATCCCTGGAAAAGTTGGTTAGCTAAAACAATGAAAACAACTTGTTTATAGGTCAAAGGAGTTACTGTCTAGGCTCAGATGGTCATACTCATGGTTATATCAAAGAATGAACATAGGGATGTTTGAATGTTGTTTGGGACATGGGACTAGTTCTGGATGTGTAATAGCCCCTTCTCTCTGCCCCCAAAGTGCCAATCACTATGAGAACTAAAAAATTCTCTTGACTGTTTCTAAAACACTGCCAGGGTACAGCTCCTGTGGACAACCACTGGCTGAGACCAGTCTCCTTCATTTATAAATCAAAATCAGGCAAACAGAAAGGAAACCTGAAAAGATCATGACTTATCTAAGTCATAAATGTGGCGTGCGTGAGAGTCAGCTGGTTCCTTTTTCACACAGCCTCCCGTTTTTTTTATCCATTCATCTTTTGATGGGCGTTTAGGTCAATTCCATTTTTTGGCGATTGTGAATAGTGTTCCAGTAAACATGGGAGTACAGGTGTCTTTTCACTGTATTGATTTCATTTCCTTTGGGTATTTACTCAGTAGTGGGATAGCTGGGTTGTAAGGTGCATCTATTTTGAGTTCTCTGAGGAACCTCCAGACTGTTTTTCACAATGGCTGAAACAATTTGTTTTCCCACCAACAATGTAGGAGAGTTGCTTTTTCTTTGCATCCTCACCAGTGTTGTTTTCTATCTTGTTGATAACAGCCATTCTAACTGGAGTGAAATATTTCATTGTGGTTTTAATTTGCATTTCCTGATGATTAGTGATGTTGAGGCTTTTCTCCTGTGCCTATTTGTTGGCCGTTTGTAACTCTTCTTTTGAGAAATGTCTGTTCAGGTCCTTAGCCCATTTTTTAATTGGGTTATTAGTTTTTTGGCTGTTGAGTTGAGTTCCTTTGCTGTGGATATTAGCCCCTTGTCTGATGTGTAGTTGGCAAACACTTTCTCTCATCCTGTAGGTTGTCTCTTCACTTTGTTGATTGTGTCCCTTGCTGTGTAGAAGCTTTTTAGTTTGATGGAATCTCATTTGTGCATTTTTGCTTTTAGTTGCCTATGCCTTTGTAATCTTGTCCAAAAAAGTTCTGCCCACTTCCAATGTGTGTAGTTTTTCCCATTTTCTTCTAGAAGTTTCATGGTTTCAGGTCTTAAATTTAGGTCTTTAATCCATTTTCTTCCACCAATGTTTTTGATTTTTGCATATGGTGAGAGAGAGTGGTCTAGTTTCAACCTTCTGCATGTAGATATCCAGTTTTCCCAATACCTTAGTGAAGAGTCATCCTTTCCCCAATGTATATTTTTGGCACCTTTATCAAAAATCAGTTGGCTATAAGTGCATAGGTTTATTTCTAGATTCTCTATTCTGTTCCATTGATTCATTTGTCTGTTTTTATGCCAGTACCATGCTGTTTTGGTTACTACAGCTTTATAGTATATTTTGAAGTAAGGTGGTGTGATACCTCCAACTTTGTTCTTTTTGTTCAAGATTGTTTAGCTATATTGTTGGGCCTTAAAAACTAACGCCACCTTAAGTGACATTACAAGCAGCGCCATTATAGCCCCACAAGGGCGTATTAACGTGGCAGCCTAAGGCAGCGCCGGGAGGAAGTAGGGTGGGAGTGTGTGCGGGAACCTTGCCTTAGCCCTTATTGGCCAAATATGTGCTTCTGCGCTCGTGAACACTGCATGATTGCAATAGCTAGGCATTGAGAAAGGATGCATGCCCTTGACCTTTAAGCTGATAAGATTATGTAAAAAAACCTCCCTTCCCCATTTGCCTTTAAAAGCAAGTGCTTGTGTGATAATAAATGGAACTGCTTGACAGAACCCCTGCCGCGTCTGAGTGTCCTTAAACCGGGCTGGTTGGGGCCGGTTGTGTGCTCACCTCTTTTCATGGCTCTCTTCCCCCATCTCCTTCCAAAGGGGACAGGAGTGAAAGAGTAATCCGGGCCATTTGCTCACCCACCAAAGAACAAGGCTAGGGCTGTTCGGGTTGGCCGGCGGCAGACCCGACAGTATATGGGGTCTTTTGTGGTCCCATACAAACTTTAAGGTAATTTTTTCTATTTCTTTGAAGAATGTTATTGGTATTTTGATTGGGATTATGTTGAATCTGTAGATTGCTTTGGGTTATGTGGACATTTTGATGATCTTAATTCTTCCAATCCATGAACACAGGATATCTTTCCATTTATTTGTGTCATCTTCAGTTTCTTCTACCAATGTTTTATAGTTTCAACGTAGAGGTCTTTCATCTACTTGATTATATTTACTCCTAGGTAAGTTTTTTGTTTTTGTTTGTTTGTTTTGGTAGCTATTGTGAATCAAATTACTTTCTTGATTTCTCCTTCAGCTATTTTGTTATTGTCATATAGGAATGCTATTGATTTTTGTGTGTTGATTTTGTATCCTGCTACTATACTGAATTTATTAGTTCTAGTAATGTTTCGGTAGAGTCTTTAGGGATTTGTATCTAAGTGATCATGTCGTCTTCTTTCCAATTTGATACCCTTTATTGCTTTTTCTTGCCTTATCACACTGGCTAGAACTCCCAGTACTGTGCTGAATAAGAATGGGGAAAGTGGGCAGCCTAGTCTTGTTCCAGATCTTAGACGAAAAGCCTCCAATTTTTGTCCATTTAGTATGATATTAGCTGGGGGTTTGTCATATATGGCCTTTATTATGTTGAGGTACATTCCTTCTATATGTAATTTGTTGAGTGTTTTTTTTTTTTTAATCACAAAAGGGTGTTGGATTTTATCAAATGCTTTTTCTATATATATTGAAATGATTAGTATGGTATATTTCTTTCATTCTGTTGATGTGATGTATCACATTTAATGATTTGCCTATGTGGAACCATCCTTGCATTGCTGTGATAAATCCCACTTGATCATGGTGAATGATCTTTTTAATGTGGTGTTGGTTTCTGTTTGCCAGTATTTTTTGAGGATTTTTGTATATGTGGTCATTAGGAATATTGTTCAGTAGTTTCCTTTTTCTGTTGTATCTTTTTCCAGTTTCAGTGTGAGGAATGTTAGTCTCATAGAATGAGTTTGGAAGTATTCCCCCCTCTTCAATTTTTTGAAAGAGTTTGAGAAGAGCTGGTGTTAGTTCTTCTTTAAATGTTTGGTAGAATTCAGTGGTGAAGCCATCCGGTCCTGGGTTTTCCTCATTGGGAGACTTTTAATTACTGCTTTAATCTCATTACTCATGATTGGTCTGTTTAGGTTTTCTAGTTCTTCATGATTCAACCTTGGTAAGTTGTATGTGTCTAGGAGATTATCCATTTCTACTAGATTTTCCAGTTTGTTAGCATATATAGTTGTTCATAATTGTCTCTTATGATCTTTTGTTTTTCTCTGGTATCAGTTGTAATGTCTCCTTTTTCATTTATGATTTTGAGTCTTCCTTTTTTTCTTCATTAGTTTAGCAAAAAGTTTATCGATTTTGTTTATCTTTTTGGAAAACTAACCATTTCATCAATCTTTTGTATTGATTTTTAATATCTAATTTATTTCTGCTCTGATCTTTGTTATTTTTCTCTTTCTACTAATTTGGCATTTGGTTCTTGTTTTTCTAGTTCCTTGAGGCATAATGTTACATTGTTTATTTGAAGGCTTTCTTCCTCTTTAATGTAGGCATTTATTACTGTAAAATTCCCTCTTAGAACTGCTTTTGCTGTATCCCATAGGTTCTGACATGTTGTGTTTTCGTTTTCACTAGTCTCCAGGAATTTTTAAATTCTGATTTGATTGATCCGATTTCTTTTTGATTTCTTCTTTGACCCATTTATTGTTTAGGAGAATGTTGTTTAATTTGCATGTATTTGTACAGTTTCCAATGTCCCTTTTGTGATTGATTTCTAGTTTTATTTCACTGTGGTCTAACAAGATTGTTGATATGATTTTAATTTTTAAAAGTTTGCTGAGACTTGTTTTGTGATCTAACATATAGTCTGGCCTAGAGAATGTTCTATGTGTTGCTGAGAAGAATGTGTATTCTGTAGCCATTGGGTGAAATATTCTACTCTAGATCCAATTGCCTAGAGTAGAGATTAATTCTGATGTTTCTTGGTTTATTTTCTATCTGGATGATCTGTACTTTGCTGAAAGTGGGGTATTAAAGTCCCCAAATATTGTTGTGTTGGAATCTATCTCTCCCATTAGGTCTAATAGTAATTGCTTTATATATCTGGGTGCTCCAGTGTTGGGAATGTGTACACTTGGAATTGCTATATCTTCTTGTTGAATTCATCCCTTTATCATTATATAATGACCTTTCTCACCTTTTTTTACTTTTCATAGCTTGGAATCTATTTTATCTAAGTGTAGTTATTCCTGCTCTTTTTTCGGTTTCCATTTGCAAAGTTTCTTTTTTCATTCCTGTACTTTCGGTTGATGTGTGGCTTTATAGGTGAACTGAATTTCTTGTAGGCAGCATATTATCCTTATTTTGTAATCCATTCAGCTACTCTGTGTCTTTTAATTGGGGAATTTAGTTCATTTACATTTAGAGTTATTGATATATAGGGACTTGTTACTGCCATTTTGTTACTTTTTTTTTCTTATCATTTTGTAGATCCTTTTTTCCACTATTACCATCTTCCTCTGTGGTTTAGTGTTTTCTCTAGCTGTATGTTTTGATTCCTCACTATCTATTTTTGGTATGTCTCTTATAAGTTTTGTGTTATGGTTACCATGAGGCTTACAAAAAACATGTTATAGTTATAACAGATTATTTTAAACTAACAACAACTTAACTTTGATATCTAAGAAAAAATAAAAAACCTAAGTGAACTCTATACCTTGACATCATTCTCCCTCTTTCACATTTTGTTGTTTCAAGTTACAGTTTTTCTATTTGTTTGTCTCTTAAATACAATTGTTGTATTTGTTAATGTCTTGTTGGGTTTATCCTTCAGTCTTCATAATAAGAATATAAGTGGTTTATTCACCACCCTTCCAACATTGGAGTATTCTGAGTTTTTCTGAGTAGTTACTTTATTAGTGAGGTATGTACCTTCAGATGTTTTCTTGCTCCTCTTTAGCATCATCTTCTTTCAGACTGAAGAACTCCCTTTAGCATTTGTTGTAAGTCAGGTCTAATATTGATGAATTCCCTTGGATTTCATTTGTCTGGGAAAGACTTTATTTCTCCTTCATATTTGAGGGTTAGTTTTGCTGGATAGAGAATTTTTGGTTGACTTTTTCTTCCTTCAACACTTTGAATATATCATCCCCTTCCCTTCTGGCCTGTAGGGTTCCTTCTGAGAAATCCACTGAGAGATGTATTGGGGCCCCAATATGTCTCCAACATTATATGTTTCTTTTCTGCTGCTGCTTTCAGTGTTTTGCTGCTCCTTGTCTTGTACCATGTCACTCGCAGAAGTGGCTGGGGCTTGAATGGCTGGAATGGTCCCTCCTTCCTCTCTTCACAGCCTTTTATACCTTCATGAATATAGCACGTTTCTCCACGTCTTTCCCCAAGCTCAAGTGATTTCACGATGGCAGTTTTTGCATTTTAATAGTTGTAAGTTGGTCACTTGTGAGGTTAGCAATGCTGGGGATCATCTATTCCACCATCTTTATGACTGCATTCCTCTAATAATTTCCTTGATGCTTTCGATTTTCAAAATCATTAAAAATTGCATAGATAATTGAATTAATGGCAATGGACTTTTCAGAACAATCCATAAATACGATTTGGGAGGGGGGTAGGGTATAATGAGATTATAATATATATCTTGGTACTTTTGCTATTTTCATATGTTTAAGGAAAAAATAATTTCCCAGTACAAAATGTGCATGATTTTATAACAGATATATTCAAGACATTAATTTTTATTGAGGGGAAAACTATTTTAAAAAGAGCAGTATTGTGGAAAATCTGAATTGCATAAAGCTGCTTAACTGAAATATATTTCTTAGTGTTTCTACCTCATTCACACAAAGTAGGAGTAAATCTTTGAATAAGTATGTATGTTCAAATGAAGTCCAGAGGAAAATCCTTTGGAGTCTAATAGAGAATGTGACCAAGGAGAAGCAGCTATGTTTTCTAAAAAGCCAAGGTAGGCACAGAGCCTTTTGAATTAATTGAATATTCCAAATGTGAGTACACAATTTATCCAGAAATAAGTGATTCAAGGTTAATTGTTTAGTTTGTGGAGTCTTCTGGCCTTCGTTTCTTTTTCATTCCTGCTGCTGGTATCCTTATCAGTATATTAGTTAAAGAGAGACAAGGGCAAGATGATGAAAATGCTGTAATTATACAAGTTTAAAAGTCAAATTTATATGTTTTAGCCTATGTTACCAAACCAAAGGATGTCTTTGCTGCCCAAATGACTAAGAAGTCTCTCACGTCAGTGTGTACAATGATAAAGATTAGCATTTATTTGGATGGCCATTTGTGGCATCATAAGGTCCTCCTTAGCTTCTTTGAGTATGGAGGTGTACACATTTCAAATCAGTCATGTAGTTTGTTAACTTCAAAGACAACTTGAAGAGAGAGGTTCCAGATGTTATCTTAAGCCACAAGGCATTCATTTAAGGAACAAGCATTCTGACCTTCAGGTTTTAGCCTAAGGATTGCTTTGGCTATTCGGGATCTTTTGTTGTTCCATGTGAAGGGTAAGATTGTTTTTTCTATTTCTGTGAAGAATGTCATTGGTATTTTGATGGGGATTGCATTGAATCTGTAGATCACTTTAGGTAGTATGGACATTTTCACTATGTTAATTCTTCCAATCCAAGAGCATGGAATATCTTTCCATCTTTTTGTGTCCTCTTTAATTTCTTTCAGAAGTGGTTGGTAGTTCTCATAGTAGTGATCTTTCACCACCTTGGTTAAATTGATCCGTAGGTATTTTATTTTGTGTGTGTGACAATTGTAAACGGGCTTACTTTCTTTATTTCTCTTTCTGTTAGTTCATTATTTGAGTATATAAATGCAACTGATTTGGAGGCATTTATTTTGTATCCTGCAATGTTACTGAAGTTATTAACCAGCTCTAGGAGTTTTTTGATATATAGTAGTATGTCATCTGCAAATAGGGAATATTTGGCTTAATCTTGTCTGATCTGGATTCCCTTTTATTTCTTTCTCTTGCCTGATTGCTCTGGCTAGTACCTCCAGTACTATGTTAAACAGAAATGGTTAGAGTGGGCATCCTTGTCTTGTTCCTGTTCTTAACAAACCCCAAATAGCCAAAGCAATCCTGAGCAAAAAAAAAAGCCAGAGACATAGCACTACCTGACTTCAAATTATAGTACAAAGTTATTGTAACCAACCCAGCATGATACAGGTATAAAAATAGACATACCAGTGGAGTAGAATTGAAAACCCAGAAATCACCCCCCAGGCTTAAAGCCATCTGATATTGGACAAAGACAACAAAAATCTACATTGGGGAAAAGACTGCCTCTTCAACAAGTGGTGCTGGGAAAACTGGATATCCATATGCAGAAGAATGAAACTAGATATGCACCTCTCACCATACACTGAAATCAACTCAAAATGGATTAAAGACTTAAGTGTAAGACCTGAAACTGTAACATTGCTAAGGGAAAATATAGGTGAAACACTTCAGCAGCTAGGTCTTGGCACAGACTTTATGAACATGAGCCCAAAAGCACAATCAGTAAAAGAAAAAATAAAAAAATGGGACTATATCAAACTAAAAAGCTTCTGCACAGCAAAGGAAACAATCAACAGAGTGAAACAAAAACCTACAGAGTGGGAGAAAAATTTTGCTAACTGTGCATCTGACAGAGATTAATATCCATAATATGTAAGGAACTCAAGCAGTTATACAGTAAAAAAACAAATAATTCAATTAAAAAATGGGCAAAGGAGCTGAATAGACAGTTTTCAAAGGAAGACATACAAATGGCCAACAGGTACATGAAAAAATGCTCAACATCACTAGTCATCAGGGAAATGGAAATTAAAACTACACTGAGATAGCACCTCGCCCCAGTTAGATTGGCTATAATCAAAAAGATGGTAAATAACAAATGCTGGTGAGGATGTGGAGAGAATGGAACACTCCTACACTGTTGGTGGTACTGTAAATGAGTACAATCACTATAGAAAACCGTATGGAGGTTTCTCAAACAACTTCCATATGATCCAGCAATTCCACTTCTGGGTATATACCCAGAGGAATGGAAATCATGTTGAAGGGATACCTGCACTCCCATGTTCATCACATCTCTGTTTACAATAGCCAAGACATGACATGGAACCAGCCTAAATGTCCATTGATGGATGATTGAATAAGGAAACTGTGGTATATATACACCATGAAATTCTACTCTGCCATAAAAAAGAATGAAATTCTCCCATTTGCAGCAACACAGATGAGCCTGGAGAAACTTATGTTGAGTGAAACAAGCAAAGCACAGAGGGATAAATGCCGCATGTACTCACTTATTTGTGGGAGCTAAGAGAGAAAGAAGGAAGGAAAGACAGACCACAGTAGTGTGTTGGTCTTGCAGAGGGAGAGAACATTCCTTGGGCTACAAAGTGGAGTCGGGGAGGAGGAGGAGAAGGAGAGGGAGGTTGAGGATAATTGGGCATACAAATGCAATTTGTGGTAATGGGTATGCTGCCAGTATGAATCTGGCCCTCACATCATGGGCACAAGGGGTGGAAATCAGCTTTGTATCTCATGAATATTCATAACCAATTTTAAAAAAAAGAAAAAAGTTTTAGCCTAAGGATGTGTATGTTTAATCAGCTTTATTCTTATCTTATAATTAACTGAATTGTATTGTTACTCTGAGGAATCCAGACCATCCTGCTTGGTCAAGCAGACTTTCATTTGCTGTTTCTCCCCTCCCCACTTCTGCTCTGGCTGGGGTCAGGGGAATAGCTAGGTGAAACCAGGGTCTGTCCCCCAGTTTCACCTACATTTTATAGGGCCCAGCATAAGTTTACATAAATATTATATCATTGAAACAATGAATTTCTTTGGCAATTATCTTCAGATTTCTTCTATGCCTTCTTTTTCCTCTTAGATAAGATAAATGAGACGACATGGGAAGTCTTCCTCTTAACTTATTATATACAGTGACTATATAATCCAGACTCTGAAGTATTATTTGCATTGAAATTTTTAAAAATTAGTTAGTTTCAAATAGAATGCATTTGTGAGTATAGCACTAGTGACATTGGGGACTTTCAAACTGTAGAATTGCTTGGTACAAGGGGCTGTAGCAGAGACCCAAAGTACAGTAGATTAAATAAGAATTTTGTTTCTCTCTCTCATAGCGTTCTGGAGGTGAGTGATCTCAACTGCTGAGGCAGCTCTGCACCAAGTGGTCATTTAAAAACCTGGGTTATTTTTGCCTTATTACTCTCCTTAGGGAGTTGCTTCCTCTGCATGGTTGAGGCAGGATCAATGCCAGCTCCACATCCCAGTGTATGGTAAGGAGGAAAGAGAAAGTGAAGGGCAAGGAGTTTCCTCTAAGCATGTGCTTTGTTCTACACAGTGCACATGGATGCATTGGTGAGAACTTTTGTGGACACAGCTCGTTGCATAGGAGAATGGAAAATGGCCCTGGCTGACTGGCAACTCTTTAGTGCTATGGAAGAAGACAGGAGTTTGGAAGACATTAGTGACCTGCTAAAGTCCCAGAGGGAGGAGTCTTATCTTGGTTTAATGTTATCTTGTAAAACACCCTAGGATATGATGTAGGAAGACAGACCCTTCTCTTCCTCTTTCCCTCAGTAAGTATTTGTTGGGTACCTACTATGGATCAGACATAAAAATGAAGTTTTAAGTGCATATAAATGGAGATATATTAGGCCAAAATTGTGTGTGTTTAGAAAATTCTGTATCTTGACATATATATATATAAAAAGTACTTGTTCCAAGTAGTGTCATTTGGGCCCAAGTTTTACTTTTCTCAGACTGTGACTCAGTAGGTTCAGAGTTTGTCTAGAACAATCTGACTCTTCAAAACCTGACTCATTAATTGGGTTCATAATTCAAATTTTTTAAAAGGCTTTTTAGTGATTTTGCTTTAAAGAAGATTTTCTCATCCCATCCTCAGCACTGTTGATATTGGGGACTGTATATTTTTTGTCATTGTGGGGGCTGTCCTGTGTATTGTGGGCTGTTTAGCAGCATCCCTGATCTCTACCCACTAGATGCCAGTAGCACGTCCCCAGTTGTGACAGTGAAGAAAGTGTCCCCATGGGAGACAGAATCACCCCCACTTAGGAAACACTTCTAAAGTAATACTGGTCAAGGAAATGCCACTTTTAAACTGTATTTCCTAAAATAAATGTAAAACTCTAAATTAGTAATTCAAATACATTACATTATAATGAAGTAATTTTCTTGTGAAATATTGTTCCTTCAGAGCTAAAAATTAATCTGAAAATACTCATTTTAACAAGTTTTATGACCCTTTCAGAATGCCCCACATGTTTTACTATTTAAAATTGTACCATAATTTCTTATGCAGGACTTAAATGCCTTGTTTTTCAAATTAAAAAAACTTTATGGTTGTATGGCTCAGTGCTGGAATCTTTACATAGAACAAAGGCAATCTCTTTAAATAGAATCATGTTTCCACTTGAGTTTTAAAAACAGCTACTGGTATGCTACACAGTATTGTGAGTGTTTTCCTCATATGACATGTCTGCTCCATACTGATTAAAGAATAACAATCTGGCTTTTTATTGGCTTCAGCTAAGGAAAACGTACAGTCTTTTGTATTTCAAAGTTCTCCTATGAATGCAAGCAATTGATTGAAATTTACCCTGTTTTTGTGCTGTTCATTTTATTTAATGAATAAATTAATTTGCTGAGTCGAGGTGAATTCATGAAAATATAAATTAATTTAAGTTTCCTTCCCTGTCTGCTGAGATAACACTTTTGTTCCATGTCTAGAGGAAGGAAGAAAAGTGTTGGCCAGACTTTGTGTTGTTTCTGCAAGCAAATCAGTTTTTATAAAATACAGAGGGCTGATGATTTTTAAATGACATTGTATTTTGTCCAGTAGGACAAACACAGGAAGTATTAATTTTGATTTTTCCCTTTTGAAAAATTTTATTTTCTCAGATATTTACCATTAGCAAAGGAAAAAATTATTAGAATACAAGCAAAACTGCATTTTATATATGTTAAGAAATGGAGGTGATGAGGCCACAAAAGTGAAGTGTTTATCTTTACTATTTCTGGCTTATTAAATAAGCAACTAAAGTCACTGAGCAGTGTTTTCCTGCTAATTATCATCAATAAATTATCAAGATATCTGTGAGGAAAATAAACTAAAGCTGAGGTTTGCCTGGTTCAGTAATGTTCCGTGTGGTCCACACTGGGTGCAGGGTAGAGTCAGTTACAAATAGAATGAAGCCAGGAATATACTTCTGTACACTTTGCAGATTATCACAATTGTGGGGACTGTTAGTCCAATTAATACCCTGTGTTCTTTTTGTATGGTTTCTTTTTAGAATTAGTTCCATGTACTCTGAAAACACAGAGTGTTTCTTTAAGGCATTCTGATAACACTTCAGCCACCTTGTCTTAACACTCAGTGGCTAAGCTACAAGTCATGGGTTTTTGCAAAAATTCATTTGCCACATTTATGATTAATTCTGTGTCTTGATTATAAAAGGAAACAAGGGTCTGAAACAGTACTCTCAAAATTCTACTTTTCTTCTCTTTGATTGTGGTTCTTTTGCAAAGGAAAAAGAAGACATTTCTGTTTCTGCCTTCCAATTTTTTTAGTCAAATTGAAAATAGTTTTTGAACAAATGAAATAGGAAGGGAAAAGCTATATCCCATATTTCAGGTGGTTTTTAAATAGGGTTGGGAAAGAAGGTGAGGCAATCCATGCATTCATTCATTCAACAGATATTTATTGTCTTTGTGATGCTCTAGGCATGTCCCGGGCCTCAAGGGTACAATGGTAAACAAGGGGCATGATTTCTTACTCGTGGTTCTTAGACTCCAGTGGGAGAGATGAACATTAAACTATTAAAATAAAAACTGTAGATAAATTATATTTAACAAAGTTTATTTGAGCAAAGAATGATTCATGAATCAGGCAGCACTCAGAAACAGAAGAGGTTCAGAGAGCTCTCCTGAGCAATATGGGCAGCACCATTTCCATGGGCTTGAGTAGTTGTTGTGTGGGGTCCTGGTGGTCAGTTGTGAGAGTGCCTTTATTACTGAACTGAGTGGGGTCTGTTTGCCCATGCCAGTCACCAAAGCATGTGCCTTTGCAGTACAGAAAATTTAATCACAAGGCGGCCGTTGTGAGAAGGTAGAGATTAGCATCTCAGATCTTCCTTCTTCACAAAGGCGGTACATTTATGGGAAGTGTTTAGGAGTGGGGTAAGGTGTGGGGAATTGCAGTTGGTCAGAGGGTTTGAAGGAGTCCCTCGGTTGTCTGGACTTTCCCTCTGTATGTTCAGAAGATGGCCATGTCAACAGGATCTGGAAGTGGAGCCCTTGCCTTCTGAAGTCAAAGGTCAGACATTCCCTCAGGGTCAGCAGGGATGTATACAGGCTCAGCCGGCCTAGCCTGGTTTGGGTGGGACCAAGCTAATCTCCAAGATCCTGAGAAGAAACCTTAGGCACTCAGCCAGAGACATTATCTTAAAGCACAGATAGGAAGAAACAGAATGAGAGGTTAGTTGTGGAAATTTACTGAAAGAACAAGCAATTTAAACAGGAAATAACCTTTAACTAGAAAGCCAGGGTTCCACCTTAGAGGGAAAGAAGTGATTTTTGTCATGTGTTGTCCAGCCAACAACATTTTCTAAAGCAAAATCACCCTTCCCTCTCAAGTAGGGCTTAAGAATTTTGGAGACTTTTAAAGTGTATTGGGAATAATGTAATAAGTATTGTTAATTTTTTAAAAAGTGACTTTTCCAGTGTGTAAGAATGGTATGATAAAAATTAGACCTATAAGTTATTTTATACTTATCCTTCAGTTTGTCAGTCTACTCCCCACATTTCCAAGTTTAGGCAGCATGTTCTTTATTATGGTAAGTCTTTTGATTTTTGGTGGCATTATTTTCAACTTTGCATGAATAGTCCTGTTTACAACCACCTCTGTTCACGGCCTTCTAAAATTGAAAAAAAGAGGGAGATGGTTCTATCCTTTTATACTAAAACAATTTCTTTTCTGCAACCTCCTCTCCTCCCAACCCCCACGATGGTTAGTTAGGCAGTAAGCAAAGCAAAAATCAAGAAAAGGGTAAGTAACTCTATTTGGCTCATGCTTCGCAGGAATCCTGAGGCTTCCTGCTATCTCCAGTTTGCTGACGTTTAAGCAGGAGATGCAATGGGTCTTAACATTGTTGGCTTTTTCTTATATGCCAGTCATATCACATGCATTATATTTTATCATCCCTATGAAAACCCTTGAGATCAGCTGTAGTGCTCCCACTTTAGGCATGGACAAACAGGCTCAGTGAATATAAGCCATTTTTTGGTCTGACTCCTAACCTCAGTTCTTACCATACCTCTGCCACAAAGGCAACATAAATAAAACTAAGCATTTTCCTAGAGCTGGAGGTTGTCATTTGTGTATCTTTATTTTGCTTTAAATGCGCAGATTTCCAGAACATTTCCCACACACCTGTAATCAATTGCAGATATCAAAAGATATACAGAAATGGAACCTGTGAAGAAATTGTTAGACAGTGTTCAATTTTTAATCATTCATTTGCTAATCCCTTCCAATTGACTGCAGGTAATTATAAACAGAAGTAAATCCTTCAAGATGTCTAAGGTCTTACTGAATGGCAATTATGATAATATAGAAGAGCATCACTGATTTTTTAATGTTTCCTTATTCTAATTAATTATCATACCCAAAGTTTGTACTTTTCTGTAATTGGAGTCTGATTCTGTCTTCTTCTGGGTAAGAAAGAACCTGCCAGTGCACATGTGAATGCTGCGTGCCCCAAGTTTACATTAAGGAAATAAATGATGGAGATTTCTGAAATGGACAAGAACACAATAGCTTAGGAACTGCTGTTTCCACCCTGACCATCTTCTCCTATTTCACTTATTACTAAATCTGTCTCTCTTAGTTGCATTTCATTTTTGATTTTTTAAAAGTATTTGCTTAACTTGTTTTTCTGTTTTGTCTCTGGGAAAAAAAAATTGGCAGGTGATATATTGAGTCATTACTTAAGAATTTAGTTTGATTTCCATGAAAGGCTGTTGTACTGATTTCCTTGATGTTATATAATCCTTTGATTTTTTTTTTTTCCCCCAATCAATAGAATTTGCAGTGAATTTGTGAGGGTTGATTATGCATGGCATGGTAATGATAGAGCAGCTACCAGTAAAGAGTTCAGTGTTTTAAATAATTGGGATATTAAAATGCAGATGTAGCTTTGGCCTTGTTAGAAAGTTCAAGTTTTCTTTCACAAAGCCAGCATCAACAGAATCTAGGCTTAGATTATTTGAAATAAACCTCTAAATAATCCGTGAAAGTTATCTTAGAGTTGATGATGATTTTCTATTGAGTCTCTTCCCATGAGTGATTGGGGATAAATCTTTCATAGACAACTCTTAAACATGCAGTGGGCTTCCTTCTGGAGTGTCATGACAAAATAATGAGACCTCACTTGTGTAATTGAGAAGCAACCTTCCATCGTTTGTGCTTGGCTAGATCAGGGGTTCCATGTGTTTTTGTGATTGTAATAAGATGTGAGTTTCGTTTGGTGGGAAGGTAGGTAGGACCATTAATGGAAGAGCTTTAGAATCCCTTAAAAATGGAGATCATTAATATGTTAAACTCTTCATGTATTTAGATTTCAAACAATTGACAGTTGAGATTCACTGTAGGTTCTGAGGTAGGAAACAGATGCGATAAAAACAATGTTTAAGGGAGACTGTGTTAACTACTTTTGGAAATAGACAGGAAAAGGGAGAGAACGGATCTGAGGAAGCAGTTACAATGGACATTAAAGTATGGTTCTATGAAGCTCTGAACTCTAGGTGATGGCTCTAAATGTAGGTGATATATTGTGTGTGGGGTTGGGTGGGTAGTATTAACAGGACTTGAATAGATGGAGAGGGAATTGTGAGTAAAAATGTCTCCTCCAACATAAGCATGCATTGTTTTCTAACTGATAACAGCAAACAGGTTCCTAAAGCAATTTCAGTGTCAAGGTTTTACCTTTTGTAAAACTGTACTTCATGCTCAAGTAATTCAGGCATCTGTTCCAGTTCTCACAATAGCCTGTTGAGTGCTAGTCATTCAGCATTTATCCAACAAATATTTATTGAGTGTGTATTATCGTGCCAGGTATTGTGCTGGTCACTCGGAAGAGAGTATAAACTAGACAGTCCTGGTGCTTGTGGGACTTATTGTCTAATAAAGGACAGTAACAATAATTAACAAGTTCCATTTGTGATCGGTGCTACAACAGAAAAGTACGGGGCACTAAGATTACGCACCGTAACTGACATGATGTTTTTCTAAGACCCGCTGTGGATGGCTGTGTAAAAATAGGGTCAAGGTAAGAATAACAAAAATTTAGCAAAATAGGAACACTTTAAATATATTTCATGAAAGGGAAATAGCATGTTTCTCTGGTTTGGTCTCCACCTACTTATGTTTCCCTGGATTTTGTGTGACTCCCCTAGAGTAGTTCCTTTTTGTACAGCTGCCGTGCCCTGTCTTTTTCTGATGTCTCTTTACAAGCAGATGGTGGTCTCATGGATTTCTTGCTTTTCAAAGTGGATGTTATTCTCTCTCATTTATCTATCATTGGGTTACTTGAAATTACAAAACAGTATGGCTGCTTTGTACCAGTGACTTTATAGAGATGTTTTTTGGTTTGTTTTTTAACAGCTCCATTAACATTTACTGAAGCCTGAACTCCTTGGGGTTCTGGCACCAGTCAGCAGAGGAAAGGCCAGGTGAGGACTAAAGTTTGTTTTTCTGGGTTAAAATATTCTTTCCCAGGGAGTTCTGTGTTTACTCACAAAAAGAGATCTCGTAGGAGGATTTTCCTTCTAGCTATGTCCGAACCTTGTGATATGACCACTTTTTAGGGTCTGGAACTATGATCCCCTCTGCTAGAGGGGAGAAAGGATGCAAAGATAAGGCCATGTTCCTGCTTTGTCATCTATTGCTATGTTAAAAACTGCTCCAAGACTTCGTGGTTTTAAACAACAATAATCATTACTTTGCTCCCACATCTGCAGTTTAGGCTGGGCTTGGTGGGGACAGCTCCCCATCCGCACCTCATGTGGCAGTGAGGGTAGGGAACGTGTTGGCGGACCTACTTTCTAGATGGCTCCCTCATATGCTGGCTGTCTGCTAGGAGCTCAGTGGGGACTGGGGGCTTGGGATTCCTTGTCACATGGTGGCTGGGATCCAACAGTGAGCATCCTAAGAGACAAAGTAGAATCTTCCATTCCTTAAACCAATATTACAACTTTACTTTCCATTATATTCTATTGATCAAGCAGTCACAGAGCTCAGACTCAAGGTGGAGAAACAACAGCCTGATCACATGGGAGGAGTGTCAAAGAATTTGGCGATGTTTTCAAACTTCTAGGAAACTGCTGCTTTTATTTACTGACCCCTACCTATCTGGTACGTGTACTATCTAGTACTTTTAGTACATTTAACCCTCACAAGTGTCCCTAGAAGGAGATAGTATTGTTATCTCACTTGAAGTCTGACGGTTAAGTAAGGTGTTCTGTGTCACACAGCTGATAAGTTGGAACCAAAACTTGAACCCAGGTCTTTCTGACTCCAAGTGCATCTTCTTAACCGCTTTCCATATCTAGTGGAAGAGAGCTAGGTAATAGCTACTAATGATAATGCAGGGGAGGCTTGAGTAAGTGTTACAGTAAAGCATAGATGAAAGAATTCTAATAAAGATGAATTATGGGTGGCTTCTGGGAAGAGGCGGCATTCCTGCAGTCTTGAAGAATGAGTACATTAATGAATAGAGCAATGAAAAGTGTGTTTGAATCAGAAAGGCAGCATGAGCACAAGATCTGTGTGTGCTCTGGGCACAGGGAAGAGGTAACAGGACTGGAGCACAGGGGCATGGACTGATGGAGCAGAGGTAAAACAGGCTCTGTCAAGGAAATTTTTGAATGTGACACTGAAGCTTGTGCGCTTAATGATAGGGCAGAGTCCCTCAAGATTATTAAGCAGGAAAATGGAATGAGCTGAGACATTGTTTTTCCATGTGTGGTTTCCAGACCAGTAGCATCAGCTTCATCTAAAAACTCGTTAGAAATGCAAGTTCTTAGATCCCCACCCAGACCAACTGACTCAGAAACTGGGGGTGAGCAAAGCATTCTGTTTTCACAAGCCCACCAGGTGGTTGTGATGCTTGCTAAAGTTGGAGAATCCAGATGATGTGGGCAGTCATTGTAAAGCAGGTGTGTTTTGTATAAGATAACATCAGGGTGCACAGGGAAATCCCTGGTGCTGATTAGGTGTCAGGGCTGCAAAGGCTCTCTGCCTAGTAAGCAGGATGGCCAGCACATTGGTGGCTGATACTGGTTCAGGCACTAATGAGATTTTGATGAGAAAAATCGACCAAGGGCTTTTCTCAGGACAGCTTCTCCAAAAGCTATGTCAGGTGCCACTGAGTGACTCAGCCCAGACACATGCTTGAAGAAGTCCGTGGAAATAGTATTAAAGGAGCTTTCTTGAATTACTGGATTAAAATAAAACATGAGTTATTAAGAACTTTGTATAATAAGGAGATATGCTATTGCAGTTGATATAGTCATTTTTATTTACTCTAATTGTTTGGTGTAGGATTTGAAATGGCTTATGAGAATAAAAACAGCAAAATGGAAAAATGTAGGTATATAAAAATTAGAGACTAGAAAAGTGGCTTACAAATCTTTTAGTCATAAGGCTTTTTCTTCTAATGAAATCTTACTGGAGGCCCCGTATGTAAAACAGAAGCTGAACTGCAGGGTTGAAGCAAAGGTTGGGGTCTAAGCTTCCTGATGGGGAAAGTAAAACAGGAACCAGGTGAGTTACGTGATTTGTGTTGCTCATAAGGAAAAAAGCCATAGCAGTTAATTCTTCGGGGAAGGCAAACTACTCCCGGTACTGGGTCTAAAATTGCTTGTGCATCTTCAAATTAGAGGTGTCAGATAATGTGGTCAGTATTGTTTTCAACAGTATTCACAATGCAATAACTGATTGTAGCTGGGTTCTTCTGCAGTAAACCATTCATTGACATAAGTGGGCGGCGGGATGCTTAGGTGAAGTATCTCAGTTGGAAGTGAAGGGGTGGGCACCACAGTGGGTGGTCTGCTGTGAACCGATTCTTCATCCTCTAAGTAAACAGATGGGCTGTGTGACCTTCAAACCACTTGCCAATATGATCCCATATCATTTGCTAATGTTCCTTGTTTAATCATTTTCGGTACACGTTTTTCAAACTGAACAAGTATTTACTTATTGCTTTGCCTAACATATTTAAATGTATCTATAAAAATTTGAACATGGAACAAAAGCTTGAAAACAACTATATCAATGTTTCTAAAAGAAAATGAGAGTTGATGTAAAATAATTTTGTAACACTTTTTCTCAGAATGTACATGACTGCCTGTAACACAAATGTTTTTATGTTATGAAGTTATGAATATACTTTATGGTTTTGGTGCTGTTCATTGACATTAAACAACATTTTTCTATAGTACTGAAATAATTTTGCTCGATATTTCCTCTAATCAACTTATTTCAGTTTCGAATTTCATCAGTTTGAAAGGTTAGCAGTTTTCCACGTGCTTGGTTTTGGACTTTCCAACTCCTATTATTGTTCTAGTTTTCATTGCTTTGAAAAGCAGTTTGTGCTACATTTTTTTTCTGGCACTCCTTACATTATTTAAAATGTTACAAACACTTTGGTAACCCTGTAATCTAAAATTTTGTTACTTAGCTCTTTCATTCTGCCAGTGAATTGCATATTGATGTTTATAGGACCTTCCTGGTTGCTACCTTCTGTGGTGTCTCAAGTGTCTCAGAGTCTCAAACTGTCTCTAAGTCAATTTGTTTTTAAATTGCAGATAACCAGGTATAATTTCTAGTAAACATTCACTACCATTTTTTCTTCATAGTGAGTTAAGCTACCCCTTTAAAATGAGAATATTTTTAGATGATATTAAATTACGTAAATATTTGTTTAAGAAAAAAATTTCAGTGTCAAGAAGCTAGCTTTCAAATCTAGATACATTTAACTAAGGGGTTAAGATTACCAGACAGCAATAATAATGGAGCAGCTTTTAATATTTTTAATAGTAAAAGTAATTATGTATGAGAATTGAAAGTTTATATCAGCTTTGTAAAATGTAACAGTTTGCTCTATAGGCTATTCAGATACCTCTTTGTTAATCTTTTTCTTAATTGTATAAATAACATTTTATGATATTTTAAAATCACGTTGCATTTTCTTTTTGCAGGGGGTATACATGAAGTATGGGACTCATGTGGGATTGGTTTTTTCCCATTGCCTTATTTTCCTCACTGATAACTGAGTTTTAATTCTTCATGTGCCAGAAAGTTATATTTCCTTTTCTTAATGAAAACATATATCATTCGATTGTTAAAGTACTGACTTAAAAATGCACCTATAATCCTACCACCATAACATAATTATAACCGGGTTATACAGCATAGTTTTATATTCTTCATTTTTTTAATCATGCATTTTAAATATTTTCAGTGTTTCCAGTATTCATTATTATAGCCTTCTTAGTATACTGTATTTCACATGAAGAACTAAAACCTTGTTATTCCTCTGTATTCTCTCATTAGCTGTTTTTCTGTTGCCATGTAAGGTAACATGAGCAGGGATGATGATATTCAAAATATTTAACGATAGAAGTCACACAGGCACCAGTGACTCAGAAAGGATGCCTAACGAGGGTAGATTACATTCATTATACCATCTTAATGTGCACTGGCTGATCAACAGCCCGTTTGTGCTATGTGTATCTTTTTGGAATGTTTTTAGTTTGAAAAGTCCTCTGTAGAGAAGCACAGCCCAATCCAGTGCATTTGCTGGTAAAAATCTGTTTTGTCCTATGAGCATTGGTAGCACCTGTTATAATTTTTGGGCAACCTGAAATGTAATTTAGGTGGGTACAATTTTAAATGACATAATTTGCAAGGAATTTTAACAGCTATGCTATTTAAAATAACATCTATAATTTTTCCTAATTATTAAGTGATAAATGTTCTTCATAGAATATCTCCAGAGAGATACAAAAAGGAAACTTTCCCATCATTCAAAGTAACTATTTTTCTCTCCATTAATGAACCCATACAAATATGTATCTCTCAAAAATGGGAACATGCTTTACATAGTAATTTGTGCAGCCTACTTACTTTCTCAATATATTGTGAATCTGTCCTTAGGTATTCTTCAACACTGAGATTTTTAATCACTGTATATCATTTATTTAATGGAACCTCAATTGTCAGACAACTCCATACCCATCTTGGATCCCATGAACTATTGCTGCAATTCCTTTTTTGCAGTTGCCTCGGTCCTCACTGGGTGAAACCCTGGTTCTTGTGAAATTAAACTCTGCCTCCCTTGTGCTCATACCCACAGGGTTGTACAGGCTGGAGAAAAACTGTCCAACCTTGCTGACTGCTGTCACTTTAAATTCACAACCATGTCCTTCTGTGGGCCCTGTGTGATGTGATGCTTGGCAGTTGTGTGGCACTTCCCAGTGCTTTCACTCACCTGTTCTCCTGGACTCTTTTACATTTGCTTTTCTCCTCGGAGACCTTCAGCACCTCCTCCCTTGGCTTCTCTCGGCTGCTTTCAGCATCACCGAGAGTACAGAGGCCCTCAGAAGGAACTCCCGTTCCCTCCCACCATTACCTCACCCAGCCTGCTGGAACCTGCACCCACTTGCTCACTTTTCCAGCTCTCAGGGCAAATCGTCCATGTCCTTGGCTCAGGGGTCCAGCTGGCTATTGTGCACTCTGTTCTGTGCCCTCTCTCAAAATCAGGGACACTTCTCTGTGTCTTTGTGTCATCAAATTTTTCTGCTAACTTCCCCTGCTTCCCGTCTAGCTGTTGGGGCATTTCCTTCTGCCCTATTACAGTAAAACTCCTTGAAATCGTTGTCTGCTAGCTGCCTCCAATCCCTTTTCTTCCATTCTCCCTTGAACCCATTCTAATCACACTTTTGCCACCACTATCTTGACTGAAAATCAATCCATTTTTGTAGCTGCCAGGAAAAACAACAATTTTGTAGTAAGACTTGGTTCCTCTTTTTCCCCCCACACCCTATAATCTGTCTGTGAATCTTGCTAACTAAAAGATATATCCTACTGCTTCTCACTATCTCCACTGAGGTTACCCTGTGTTAGTTTCCTGTTGCTTCTGTAACAAATTATTGCAAATATACTGGCTTAAAAACAACACAGATTTATTATCTTACAGCTCTGGAGGTCAGAAGTCTAAAACGGGTCATTGGGGCTGCATTCCTTTTGGTGGTTCTGTGGGAGAATCCATTTCTTTGTTTTCTTCCAGTTCCTAGAGGCTGCCTGCCTTCCTTGGCTTGTGGCTTCTTCGTCTTCCTCCATCTTGAAAGCCAACAGAATAAATAGCATATTTTAATCTCTCTCTCTCTCTCTCTCTCTCTCTCTCACAACACACACACACACACACACACACACACACACACACTCTCACACTCTGCTTCTGTTGTCACATTTCTTTCTCTGACTCTTGAGGTTTCTGTCTCCCTCTTACAAGCACTCTTGCAATTATACTTGGCCAACTGCATAATCTGGGATAATCTTCCCATCTCAGGATCCTTAACACA
Organism: Cynocephalus volans; assembly: GCF_027409185.1. Lineage (NCBI taxonomy): Eukaryota > Metazoa > Chordata > Mammalia > Dermoptera > Cynocephalidae > Cynocephalus > Cynocephalus volans. The sequence continues at coordinate 37,786,912 of NC_084465.1, forward strand.
ATCACATCTGCAAAGTGTCTTTTGCCATGTATGGTAACAGGTTCACAGGTTCTTTAGGGGCCATTATTCTGCCTACCATAACTCTCTTGTCTGTATTGTTTTAATAGCCTTTTAACCCCCAGCTTCTGCATATGCCCCACTGTAGTCTCTGCTTTCTTTAGCAGCCAGAGTGATCCTCTTAAAACAGGAGATGGATCATGTCACCCTTCAGCTCACAGCCTCCTAGTGCCACTATCTTGCTTAGAGTAAAAGGCAAGGCCTTGTGGCTTCAAGGCTGTGTAATCTTCCCCCACCCCGTGTCTCTGGGTCACCTCTCACTACCTTCCCCTTATTCCTGTGCAGGCTGTTCCAGCTGTGGGGCTTTTGTATTTGCTCTGCCTGGAAAGCTCTTCTGAATAGACCTGTTACTCCTTCCCTCTCGTTTTTAGGTCTTCGCTGAAATGTCACCTTATTGAGGCTTTCTACAACCATCCTATTGCCACTTCTGTCCACAACACATGCAATTCCTGTCCTCCTTTCTTGCTTTATTTAGCTCCATTACACTTATCACCATCTGCCGAACTATACATTTTTAAGTGTCTATTTTTATTTTCCCACTAGAATATGAACTCCATGAGTACAGAGATATTGTTTAGTGCACAGCTCTGTTACACCTGGCTCTATATATATTTGTTGATATTCAAATTTCCCTTGTTAAATATAGATGTATCTTTACATCAAGAAGTTTAGATTAATGAATATTGTATAGATGTAAAATGGTTTCCTGTGTTTTCCTTTTTCATATTATACAGGAATACCCATTTTCTAATTTTAGATTAATTAATTTTTTCTATCCCTATTTTTCTTCCTTAGATATTAGAACCAATGGGGAGGACAGGGACAGTTTTTATGTATTATCTAGTTTTGCTGTGTTCTTGAGTACACATTTCTGTGGAGCTTGGAGTACTTACTTTACTGTTTGAGTGAGGGAAAAAGACAATTCAGTTTCTCCCATTACACTCTCAGAACAGCACATTTTTGACACCAGATATGTGGGGATTTTTCCCCACCAACAAGCAAGCAAGCAACCAGTTCTCTAGCAGAAACCCGCTGGGTGTCCTCCAATTCAGTTCCAACACTATCTACCCGGAGATAGTGTCAGATCCTGCAGGTTGATGGCTCAGTCCTCAGGACTTCTGTGCTTCTGACCAACTGGCTATAAACTATAAAGGATATTACAAAGGATACAGAGGAAGAGATGCATAGGGCAAGATATGGGAGAAAGGGTGCGGAACTTCTAAGCACTTCCTGGACATGCCTCCCTCCAGTAACCTCTATGTATTCAGCTATCTGGAAGCTCCCCAGACCCCATGCTCCCCATGCTTTTGTGTTTTTATGGAAGCTTCATTATGCAGGCACGAGTGAAACATGGACAATCACGCAGAAATGTGATTGGACAAAAAGGGTGTGATCTAACACTAACAGACTGGGTGGGGACACCCAGCAAAGCCTGTTTGTTCGGATTCTTCTTGGCCTCTCTATGCAGCCTTCCTTGCTCCCAGGCATGGGGCAGGACCCTTGTGAAAGGGGAATCTTTTGACCTACAGTCAGACAATGTAGGTCAAAAAATTTCTTTTTGCCCAGCTCCAAGACAGAAAGGCAGGGGAAGGATAGACCAAGCTAGGAACCATGGACAAAAACCAAAATATTCTTATCATAATGTCACACTATACTGTGGCTTTTTTTTTTAATTCTGAAGTATATAGAGGGTGGTTAGTGTGGTGCCATGAAGCCTGGAAGAGCTGGTGAGAAATTGTGGTCCAAGCTTGGTATCTCTTTCCCCTATTGGCTCTCCCGTGGTCTCCCCCAAGCCAGGGCGACTGCTGTTTCTTTTTTCTCTAGGTTGCAGTGCTTTTCTAGTAGCAAGCCTGCTGTTTGCTGTCCTCCTTGTGGATTCTAATGGCAACTACTTCTGGTTGTTACTGTTCTGTTTCTTTTCTCCCTTCTGCTTTGACTTTCTGTTCCTTTTAGTACCCCATCATTTTTCAGCCATCTTGAAAAAGAAAAGTGATCTTTTATCTGACCACACCAGTTAGTAGTGTCTCTGCATGTGGCATATACAAGTAATCAAGAATCCATCAAGCCTTTATTTCCCCCCCCCCCCCGCATTCTTATGCGTGCAGTTTCTGGTAGGGAGGAGGGGATTTGACCAAAAGACCGTTGCTTTATACAAGGGTACTTCAAAAGTTTATGGAAAAATAGAATTAAAATATAATATGCATCTTTCCATGAACTTTCTGAAGTAACCTCATATCTGAGACTCCATCTTCGGAGAGGTATGGGGCAGCCTCTTTTTGGGTCCTGAGGCTACCACCACATTGACGTTTGATATTTAGATGCTGCTGTTCTCTCGTTAACTTTCCAGCACAAGCATATGTAGAGGACTCTTCATTCTCTGCAGTGAAACTGATACAAGGCAAAGTGTTCTGAAAAGCTTAATAAAAGGATGGAGATGAAAGGAAAATAAAGACTGAGAATAGCAGAGTCTAGACCAGCGGCTCTCAAGGTGTGGTTCAGGGTCTCCAGAATCCACGAGACCCTTCTAAGTAGTCCATGAAGTCAAAACAATTTTCTTGTTAATGGTAGACATCATTTTATATTTTCACGCTCATTCTGTCGTGAGTATATATTGGAGCTTTCTACAGGCTACAACAACATGATTTTTGCAACAGATTGAATGAAGAAGCATATATAAGACCCTAGCTGTCTTCTGTTGAGCCTGACATTAAAGAAATTTGCAGAAATACAAAACAGTGCCATTCTTCTCACTTAACTTGTTTAGGTTAGGAAAATATGGTGATTTTTTTTTTCTATTACATGTTTATATTAACATGTAATGGATTTATTATTGTTTTAAAATAAATTAATGAATTGATTTAAAATGTCTTCATTTAATGACTAATAAGGTGACTAGCAATAGCTGTAACCCACATAAACAAAAGCTCTTGTGTCTTTAATAATTTTTAAGAATATAAAGGGGTCCTGAGACCAAAAAGTTGGAGAAACACCGGTCTACATAATTTGGCTTTTGAAATACAGCTTTCTCGTATTCAGCGGTGTCCTACTACCTAGACCCATTCTTCCTCCAGAGCCCATACTGGGGTATTTCATTCCCTCAGTGAGGAGCTGTGCAGTTTCCCTTGACTCCATGGAGTTTGCCCTCACTAGTTAGATCTCCTGCTGGAGAACATAGATTTCCCCAATGATACCGGAAATAATTGCCTGCAGGAGAGGCCCAAACTCCTTCCCAAGAGATACGAACCATCTCTTTGGTAGCGAGCTAATCATAGGAAATGAGCAGGAGGTGCTTTCACATGGGGCCCTTGTGTGGTAATAGTTTACATGTACAGGAGGATGTCAGAGGGGGCAGGGAAGGGATTTCTTTGGATCCTTAATGTGTCTGACCCCAGCTTCACGGGGAGGACGCTCACAGAATTCAGAAAGACAGCCCGCCCTTCGACTGTTTTTGACAGAGCTGTTGGTTGTTGCTGAGTGTCCTGCTTTTCCACAAAAGATCATTTTTTTTCTCTTCTAGGCTATTTCTGGAACTAGAAATGTTTCAGAAGCCTGTGAGTTCAATACAGCTGTGATGCTTAGTTATGGTTTTGCACTTTGTAGTCTACAGAAACCTCAAAAATATGCCCTAAATATTTATAGATTGTATGAACAGGTGTGCATGTATGTATGCAGATATACTTGTGTGCATAATACATACCTGTTTGTATGGGTTTATTAATTTTTATATCCCACATGAATTTGGAATCGGGAATCCTTCGGAGTCAGGAAAATAATTTGAGTCATAGCTTTAGAAGTTTTTGTTAATCAGGTTTATTTGGGTATTATTATTATTATTATTGAGTTAACAGTCATAAAAACCGTTTGACATAAAAATCCATTTTAGGACAATTTTGTAGAAGCAAAAATGTATTACTCTTTGGGGCCCTGCAGTTGAGAAAGCTGAGCTATGGGGAGATGGGTGCTGGGCTCAGAGCCCTGCTGCTGGTCAGGGCTGGAGCAGGAAGTAGAGCCAGGGCTAGGCTCCAGGCTTCTGCCACTCTTCAGTCGCCTGAAGTCAGAGATCTGAGATCTTACCTTATTTTTGTTTCTTAGACAGAAGTAGCATTTTTATTAAATTAATCATGTGGATGAAATGCTCATAAGAATGCATTAATAATGGTAAAGTTCCCAGATTAAAATGAATAATCTATTATATTAAATATAACAATTTGTCATATTACAAGTGTGCTGAAGTTTTTCATATATTGTGATTCCTGTAGCTGTTACTAGAGGATTTTGCTGAATGGTTCGAGGCATTATTAAGGCAGCGGTTCTCTCCTAGGGATTAGGGACTTTGTCCAGACTGCCTTTATTAGCCATGTGACTTTGGGAAATTTATTCCTGTTCCTTAAGTCTCAGTTTACCACTGAGACTAATGGCATATAAATAGTGATGCTAACATGGGTGTCAGGATTTAATGAGGCTCCATATATAAACTCTAATAGTTATAGTAAACACTTACCTGCTGCTTAAGAACTGCCAGACGTGAAATGGGATGAGCAGAACACACTATGAAAAGAATTGCTGTGTTAGTCTATTTCTGTTGCTTACAACAAAGTACCTGGAACTAGGTGATTTGTAAGAAAACAAAATTTATTGCTTACAGTTTCAGAGGCTGGGAAGTCCAAAGTCCAGGGAACACATCTGGTGAGAGTCCTTTTGGTGGTGTCTTTACAGCAATGCAGGGGTCTCACATGGCAGAAAATGGCAGAGCAGAGAGAGAGTGAGAGAGTTCTTCAGGCCTTCTCCTTTTAAAGAACCATGCCCATGACCACCATTAAACCATCAACCTAATCTCCTCTTCAAGGCCCCACCTTTCAAATATCATAATAGGATTTCCCACCTTCAACAGTTACAGTGGGGATTAAGTTTCAGTGAGTTTGGGGGGGTACATTCAATCCACTGCAATTACAAACTGTGGTGAGATTTTGTACAAGGAGAATAGCAGGTATGTTTCTACTTTAGATAGAGTAGTTATTTAGCAAGGCCTTACAATGACTAAGAATGTTTTTCTGGGAAATGACCATGAACCCGTAGAAATTACATTTTGGAGGATTTTCTTAAAAGCTCCTATTTGGAACATTCATGTACATTATTAAACAAATATATAGAAAACACTTTAAAGCAATGAAAAAAATTGAATAATAAAATGATACCATTGTTCTCAGCTGCTACATAAATGGATATTATTAGAAGGATTTATAGGAACAAGCCCAGGAAACTAGTAAGTCCTGAAATTGTTATTCTACTGCAGGTTTCTTTAAGTATTTTAGACACCACTGTTTTTATTAACATTTTTGTAAAGGCAGAAATCAAAGGTGATATGTGAGTTGCCCTCCCATAAATGAAATATTTTGGAGACTCTCCCTCAAATCTTCCAAACTGGGAGCAGTTGTTAAATAGTTGATCAATTATAAAAATGACTGAATCCATGTCTATAAATCTTGTGAATAACTGGGATAGTTTTCAAAGATTGGGTCTGTAATTAATGCAGAGTTACGATGTGTTAATAAATTTTTAAAAAATTTTTTTCATAGCAGTTAAATAGTGCCTCATTGGTAATCAATGTGGGGGGCCAAGGGCTTCAGCCACACCCCTCTGACATCTGCACCCAGCCCAGCAATGACCAAGCCACTGCTGGAAGCCCCCTGGTCTCCCCTGGAGGAATGAAGGGGGTACTACAGGCCTCAGCCATGCCTCCCCTTCCTTCCCCCACCCTATTTCCTTCTCCCTTCCTCCATCCCCCCCAATTGCTCCACAACAGCATCTTAGAATGTATAAAAATATTAATAAATTTTTAAAAAAATACCTGGAAAGGATGCTGTTAATGGTGGTGAGAAAAGCAGTAATAGTTAATTGGCTGGCAGATGCCAGCAAGGGAACATTTGGTTGTTACTGGTGGTATTGTTTTTGTTGCAAAAGTGTGGGATTCATTGCCTTATTATTAAGGAATTTTTTGGTTGCAAGCAACAGAAACCAGATATCTCTTAAGAAATACAGATAGCCCACAACTTATAATAGTTGGACTTATGATTTTTTGACTTTCCAATGGGTTTATTGGGGTATTAAATTCATTTTCAACGCACCATATTTTCAATTTACGATTGAGTTTATTGGGCATAACCCCATTGTAAGTCAAGAAGCATCTGTGTATTGGCTCAGGTAACTGAAAAACTGCAGGACTGAGTCTAGCTTTCAGGTATGGCTAGACCCAGGGACTCAAATGATGTCAGTCAGAACTTAGTCTTGTTCTCTCCATCTCTGAAGCCTGATTTCTTCAGATTCTCTCCTCCAGCAAAAAAGCTGACCCTAGGTTCTCTGAAAAGTACAACACTGGTAGAATTGGAGGATTAGGGTATTTTGTGCAAGAATAACATATTTATTAACCCTCTCAGTCAGTATTCTTAAAGATCACTCTCTTTGGTTTAATAAAAACGTGTGGGGGACATGAAATGATAAAAATTTAGGAGTTATTCTTAGCTTGCTCATTCAAGAACATGGGCTTATGCTTAAAACTTGAAGTACCATGAGGATGGGGAAATATCAGGGTAATGAAGCCTCCTCTAACCAAGGCTCCAGCTCAGACTTAGTCTGGGTAGTTCACTGGTGGTATGTCAGTTATCTAATCCTCTCTTCTTGAGAGTGATGGAACTGGACACTTCGTTGAGTCAGGCAACGTGCTCTGCACTGCACATTAATTATCTATTTAAGCCTTCCATCAATCCTGTGACTTAGGTTATAATTATTTTGGTTTTACATGTGAGAAACTGAGGCTTAGAGTGGTTAGAATTTGGGAAAGGTCACAGCACAGGGAAATATAGAGTCAAAATTCAAATCCAGGCCACTGAAAAGCAGAGCTCCCATTCTGCACTGAATTATGTGGCTCTGCATCACTGTAATCTTCAGTCTCTTCCCAGGTGCTCAACCAGACCTTGCAGCTGTAAGCAAGATGCGTGGGTGAGTTAGTGTGCATGTGGACAAGATGCACTGATCACTCACCATGCAGTCCTTGGGGCTCAGAGAGAGGCCTGTTCTTGCAAACACTTTTAAAATGCCAATCTCAGCTGTCCCCTGTGAGAGGCTTGGTGCACAGAGCATCTGTCCATTTATGGCTACTGGCCTGCTCATGAATGGAATTCTACCTAAGGATGTGAGCATTGTAAGCTGTTTTCTCTTTTATTGATGCTGGTAATTATCTGAAGAGAATAGGAAAATTAGAATACTGGTGTGTCACTTCGAGGCATTTCTAAAAGGCACTTCTAAATAAACAAGTAAAACCTAAACCTCTTTGCTTGTGTAGCTTTTGAAGGGTCAGAATTATTTTGTTTGGAGAACATAAGTAAATCCTGCCTAGTACCATCCATCTGAACTGTAGAATTAGTATGTACTTTCCTATTCCTGTATTTAAACAAAGTAGAACAAATTACAAAATCTCATCCTTTGTGAAAGCGATATTAAATGCCCTAAGTGAGATTTCTTTAAATGTAAAATGGAGAAGCTTATGATCCACACTTTATAAAGCAGTGTTTGTACACTTTTAGATGTTTAAATTTACTACAGTTCTTTTAAAAATTGACATAGATACACATTCCTTTTTTTTTTTTTTTTTTTTTTTTAACAATTTAGGATTTAAACATTAAACTGCCTTTCATGGGGATGAAGAGAGATCAATTTGTTTAAACCTGTGCTTTTATATCATTTCCTAACTGGAGTGAATTTTAAAGGAGTCTTAAGTAGGGGGAGAAAAAGGAAATTAGCATAAGTTCCCAGTTAATTCAGAATCAGATCATCTTCTCTGTTTTTTTTGTTTTTTTTTTAATTTAAATTTTATTTTGTCGATATACATTGTGGCTGATTATTGCTCCCCATCACCAAAACCTCCCACCCTTCTCCCTCTCCCCCTCCCCCCCAACAATGTCCTTTCCGTTCGCTTGTCGTATCAACTTCAAATAATTGTGTTGTTATATCTTCTTCCCCCCCCACCCCCGGTTTGTGTGTGTGTGTGTGTGTGTGTGTGTGTGTGTGTGTGTGTGTGTGTGTGAATTTATATATTAATTTTTAGCTCCCACCAATAAGTGAGAACATGTGGTATTTCTCTTTCTGTGCCTGACTTGTTTCACTTAATATAATTCTCTCAAGGTCCATCCATGTTGTTGCAAATGGCAGTATTTCATTCGTTTTTATAGCTGAGTAGTATTCCATTGTGTAGATGTACCACATTTTCCGTATCCACTCATCCGATGATGGGCATTTGGGCTGGTTCCAACTCTTGGCTATTGTAAAGAGTGCTGCGATAAACATTGGGGAACAGGTATACCTTCGACTTGATGATTTCCATTCCTCTGGGTATATTCCCAACAGTGGGATAGCTGGGTCGTATGGTAGATCTATCTGCAATTGTTTGAGGAACCTCCATACCATTTTCCATAGAGGCTGCACCATTTTGCAGTCCCACCAACAATGTATGAGAGTTCCTCTTTCTCCGCAGCCTCACCAGCATTTATCGTTCAGAGTCTTTTGGATTTTAGCCATCCTAACTGGGGTAAGATGGTATCTCAGTGTGGTTTTGATTTGCATTTCCCGGATGCTGAGTGATGTTGAGCATTTTTTCATATGTCTGTTGGCCATTTGTATATCTTCCTTAGAGAAATGCCTACTTAGCTCTTTTGCCCATTTTTTAATTGGGTTGCTTGTTTTCTTCTTGTAAAGTTGTTTGAGTTCCTTATATATTCTGGATATTAATCCTTTGTCAGATGTATATTTTGCAAATATTTTCTCCCACTCTATTGGTTGTCTTTTAACTCTTTTAATTGTTTCTTTTGCTGTGCAGAACTTTTTAGTTTGATATAATCTCATTTGTTTATTTTTCCTTTGGTTGCCCGTGCTTTTGGGGTCGTTTTCATGAAGTCTGTGCCCAGTCCTATTTCCTGAAGTGTTTCTCCTATGTTTTCTTTAAGAAGTTTTATTGTTTCAGGGTGTATATTTAAATCCTTAATCCATTTTGAGTTGATTTTAGTATACGGTGAGAGGTATGGATCTAGTTTCATTCTCCTGCATATGGATATCCAGTTATCCCAGCACCATTTGCTGAAGAGGCAGTCCCTTCGCCAGTGAATAGGCTTGGTGCCTTTGTCAAAGATCAGATGGCAGTAAGTGTGTGGGTTGATTTCTGGATTCTCTATTCTATTCCATTGGTCAGTGTGTCTGTTTTTATGCCAGTACCATACTGTTTTGGTTATTATAGCTTTGTAGTATAGCTTAAAGTCAGGTAGTGTTATGCTTCCAGCTTTATTTTTTTTGCTCCGCATTGCTTTGGCTATGCGTGTTCTTTTATTGTTCCATATAAATGTCTGAATAGTTTTTTCCATTTCTGAGAAAAATGTCTTTGGAATTTTGATGGGGATTGCATTGAATTTGTATATCACTTTGGGTAGTATGGACATTTTCACTATGTTGATTCTTCCAATCCAAGAGCATGGGATATCTTTCCATCTTCTTGTATCCTCTCTAATTTCTCTGAGCAGTGGTTTGTAGTTCTCATTATAGAGATTTTTCACCTCCTTGGTTAACTCAATTCCTAAGTATTTTATTTTTTTGGTGCTATTGTAAATGGGCAGGCTTTCTTGATTTCTCGTTCTGCATGTTCCCTATTGGAGAAAAGAAATGCTACTGATTATTGTGTGTTGATTTTGTATCCTGCTACTGTGCTGAAATCATTTATCAATTCCAAGAGTTTGTTTGTAGAGGTTTTAGGCTGTTCGATATATAGGATCATGTCATCTGCAAACAGGGACAGTTTAACATCGTCTTTTCCAATCTGGATGCCCTTTATTTCCTTCTCTTCTCTGATTGCTCTGGCTAGTACTTCCAACACTACGTTGAATAGGAGTGGTGAGAGTGGGCATCCTTGTCTAGTTCCTGTTCTTAAAGGAAAAGCTTTCAGCTTTTCCCCATTCAGGATGATATTGGCAGTGGGTTTGGCATATATGGCTTTAATTATGTTGAGATACTTTCTCTCTATACCTAACTTATAGAGGGTCTTTGTCATGAATGAGTGCTGAACTTTATCAAATGCTTTTTCAGCATCTATAGATATGATCATATGGTCCTTGTGTTTCAGTTATTAATATGGTGTATCACATTTATTGATTTGCGTATGTTGAACCAACCTTGCATCCCTGGGATGAATCCCACTTGATCGTGATGAATAATTTTACGTATGTGTTGCTGTATTCTGTTTGCTAGTATTTTAGTGAGGATTTTTGCATCTATATTCAACAAGGATATCGGCCTGTAGTTTTCATTTTTGGTTATATCTTTACCTGGTTTTGGTATCAGGATGATGTTTGCTTCATAGAATGAGTTTGGGAGATTTGCGTCCGTTTCAATCTTTTGGAATAGTTTGTAAAGAATCGGTGTCAATTCCTCTTTGAATGTTTGGTAGAATTCTGCTGTGAATCCATCTGGTCCTGGGCTTTTCTTTGTTGGGAGCCTTCTGATAACAGCTTCAATCTCCTTTATTGTTATTGGTCTGTTCAAATTTTCTACGTCTTCACGGTTCAGTTTTGGGAGCTTGTGTGTGTCCAGAAATTTATCCATTTCCTCCAGATTTTCAAATTTGTTGGCGTATAGTTGTTTATAGTAGTCTCGAATGATTCCTTGTATTTCAGATGAATCAGTTGTAATATCGCCTTTTTCATTTCTAATTTTTGTTATTTGAGTCTTCTCTCTTCTTTTTTTTGTTAGCCATGCTAATGGTTTGTCAATTTTATTTATCTTTTCAAAAACCAACTTTTTGATGCATTGATCTTTTGAATTGTTTTTTGGTTTTCAATTTCATTCAGTTCTGCTCTGATCTTAATGATTTCTTTCCGTCTGCTAACTTTAGGTTTGGATTGTTCTTGTTTTTCTAGTTCTTTAAGGTGAAGTGTTAGGTTGTTCACTTGCCATCTTTCCATTCTTCTGAAGTGAGCCTTTAATGCAATAAATTTCCCCCTCAATACTGCTTTTGCAGTATCCCACAGGTTTTGGTATGATGTATCATTGTTTTCATTAGTTTCAATAAATTTTTTGATTTCCTGCTTGATTTCTTCTTGGACCCATATGTCATTAAGTAGAATGCTGTTTAATTTCCATGTGTTTGTATAGTTTCCAGAATTTCGTTTGTTATTAATTTCTAGTTTTAATCCATTGTGGTCTGAGAAGATACATGGGATAATTGCAATTTTTTTGAATTTATTGAGACTTGATTTGTGACCTAATATGTGATCTATCCTGGAGAATGATCCATGTGCTGATGAGAAGAATGAATATTCTGAGGTTGTTGGGTGGAATGTTCTGTAGATATCTGCCAATTCCAGTTGGTCTAGAGTCTTGTTTAGATCTTGTGTTTCTCTACTGATTCTTTGCCTAGATGATCTGTCTAATATTGACAGTGGGGTGTTCAGGTCCCCTGCTATTATGGTATTAGTGTCTATTTCCTTCTTTAGGTCTAATAGAGTTTGTTTTATAAATCTGGCTGCTCCAACATTGGGTGCGTACATATTTATGATTGTTATGTCTTCTTGATGGATCAGTCCTTTTATCATTAAGTAGTGTCCCTCATTGTCTCTTTTTATGGTTTTTAGTTTAAAGTCTATTTTGTCAGATATAAGAATAGCTACTCCAGCTCGTTTTTCTTTTCTGTTTGCATGGTAAATCTTTTTCCATCCTTTCACTCTTAGTCTGTGTGAATCTTTATGGGTGAGGTGGGTCTCTTGTAGGCAGCATATAGTTGGGTCCTCCTTTTTGATCCAATCAGCCAGTCTGTGTCTTTTAATTGGGGAATTTAAGCCTTTTACATTAAGAGTTGTTATTCAAAGGTGTTGATTTATTCCTAGCATTTTATTGGTTGTTTGGTTGTCTTAGGTTTCTTTTGTTCCTTGCTTTCTGATTTACTGTTTGGTTTCTGTCGGAGGCCGGCTCCGACGAGAACAAAGGTAACCTGAAAGTAGAAGACCGCTGGGAAAATAAAGACAGAGAAAAGCGGGGATCGAGGGGGCTAAGAGCAGGGATGCTGCTCACTAGCAAGTTTATTCTGGTCACAATCTTATTTATATCCTTCTAGCTGAGGTCCACGTGAAGGAATGTAACAAACAAGCTTTTTCAAAAACAATACAGGTGGCCTTGGTATTTCTTTGTTCCCTGCTCTCACGTCAATGGCTCATAAACATCTGAGGAACATGACGTTTATAGCAAGTACCAGATCTAATCTCAAGATGTTTTCTCAAGCAAGAACACACGCATACACTGACCTGTGCATGACCCTTAGCAAGGACACCATTATTCCAGATCTCCTTACATACTTACAGGACATACAAGAAGGACCCTTTTCAAGGCCCTCTTTAGCACCCCGCAAGCTAGTCAGGCCTGCACAGGTCCCCACAATTCCCCCTTTTTTATTTTATAAATGTATATAATCTTTGTCTTTATCTTGGTATAATTGTAATTTTTTAACAGTAACAAATAATTTCATAAAATGGGTCAAGACAATTTTACAGCCAGTGATGAGAGCAAGAGATACAAGGATTACACCAAGAGCCAATATTCCTAAGTAGATCAAATGAGTGCTTAACTGTTGCAAAGTCGGGAGCTGCATTTTAAGATTTTGAATAAAGTGTTGTTGGTATATATTGGAACACGATCATCCTCCCAGGTGACTGGGTGCAGCAAAGGTGGGTTAGGGACATAAGCCCAATAGTTGTCTCCCGACACCGGCACAAAAGGAAAAAAGATGATCCAGAATATGGAGCAAAGGTGCGCCAGGGAATGCAGTGTAAGGATCTTCCGATCAAACTCATTCCTGCATCGAGGCGTTATCCTCAGCCTCATCATTTTTCTGCGTAGTCGAGCCACCCGACTTTTGGGCATGGCGGACACACCGCTCCGGTAACCAGCGAGGGCTATCAGCGTCTGTGGGAAAAACACAAACATAACCTCTCCCCCACATTAGTACTGGATCAGGCCCGTGGAGGGTCCCAGTAAGAGGATGAGAAGTGACTTTTGGATTCCAAAACTTTTCTGCTGCAGAGCGTCCTTCTGCATCAGGTTGTAAAAAATTTAAGATATAAATAGCATGGGCAAGGAGGGAATGGGGAGACTTATAGTCTAGCTCCCCCTTTTTTATTTTATAAATTTGGTTTTTGAGTGTTAAATGTGCACGCTCAACAATCCCCTGACCTTGGGGATTGTACGGGATGCCTGTTTTAAGGGCGATATGAAATTGAGAGCAAAATCGTAGGAAGGAGCGACTGGTGTAGGCAGGGCCATTATCAGTTTTAAGGTGTTTAGGTGTGCCCATCACTGCAAAACAGGACAACAAATGAGCTTGCACAGCTCGGCTGTTTTCGGATGTGGCACAGGTAGCCCAAAGAAAATGGGAGTAAGTATCAATGGTGACATGAACATATTTAAGTTTACCAAATTCAGGTATGTGGGTAACATCCATTTGCCACAAATCATTAGGACGAAGACCTCGGGGGTTTACCCCATAATGGGGGGCCGGCAAGAGGGCAGAACATCGTGCACAATTTCTGACAATAGCGCGGGCTGCTTCTCGGGAGAGTTTAAATTGTAAACGAAGAGCTCGCGCCGACTGATGGTGTAACAGATGGGATTGCTGTGCCTCTTCAACAGCAGTAAGGAAAGCGTAAGATTGACGGGTGAGGAGGTCAGCAGTGTGATTTCCCACACTAAGAGGTCCGGGTAAATTAGAATGTCCACGAAGGTGTCCGATATAGCACCCATGATGTCTTTGGTGCAAAAGATCTTGAATTTGTGCAAAGAGAGTAAAAATTGTATCATTTCTCCTTTTAATCATGGGAACACATTCAAGGAATTGAAGAGCTTGTACCACATATTGGCTGTCAGAATATAAGTTGAAAGGATCAGAGCACATTGTAAAAACTTTAAGGACAGCATATAATTTTGTTTGTTGGGCCGAGGTGAAAGTAGTAGGCCAAGTATGACATTGATCACCAATAACGGCAGCAGCCAAGCTGTTAGAGGAGCCATCAGTAAATACCATAAGGGCATCGGTTAAAGGTTGAGATTGAACAATCTTGGGGATTATAAAAGGAGTATTTTGCATAAACTGAAGCAATTTATCAGGGGGCAAGTGGTGACAAATTTGGCCAGGATAATTTGCAAGGGCTAGCGGAAAATCTTCAGTGGTATTAAGAAGCCAAGTCAATTGTTTTGTAGTATAAGGAATGATGATAGAATGAGGTTCCGCTCCAAGATACAAAATACTGGTTTTACGCCCTTGGCGAATTCGAAGAGCCACTAATGAGAAGTATGAGGCGAGGGCGCGTGAGGGGGTCATTTGGCCATGGATCCAATATAGGATTCCATTTTGATATAAGACCCCAGTAGGGGTATGGGGAGTGGCAAGAATAAGGAGGCTCCAAGGCAAGGAGTAATCACAGTATTGTAATCTAGCATCAGAGATAGCTTGTTTAACAGTTTGTAAAGCTAGCTTTCCTTGAGAAGTTAATTGGCGGGGAGAATTAGGATCAGAGGGACCCTGTAAAATTTCAAACAAAGGTTTTAATTGATGGGTAGTAATTTGTAAAGAAGGCCGAATCCAATTGATATCACCTAGGAGTTTTTGGAAATCATTTAGGGTCTTTAAATGGTTTTGACGTATTTGAATTTTTTGTGGTTTAAATTCCTTTGGGTAAAGGGTGAATCCTAAATAAGTAAAAGGTTCATGTTGTTGAACTTTATTTGTAGCAATGATTAATCTAAATTTGGCCAAAGCTTGATTTAATTTTCCAAATACAGTCATTAAGTGATAATGAGAACTGTGAGCCAATAAAATGTCATCCATATAATGGATCATATAAATTTCAGGAAATTTTTGGCGGATAGGCTCTAAGGCCATGGCAACAAATTTTTGGCATAAAGTAGGGCTATTAGCCATGTCCTGGGGAAGTTCTGAGGGTACGGATCTCATTCCCTTGACTATCTAGAGCCGGAGTCACTAATGGAATTTTAGTTAATAAACGAGGCTCGGATCTTTTAGTTTCGGTTGGCTTTTTTTGTAGTCCCTTAACACACTCAGCAATTGTTTGAATCTCTTGCCGTAAATCTTTAAGAAAATTGATAGTACCTCCGCCTTCCATGGCAGCAAAAATTCCCTCATCATGATGGTAACGGGCAGCCTGTTCTTCAAGATCTTCCCATTCCCGAGGAGAAAGTTGCTCCTCACCCTTAGGAGCCGAAGCTTCTAGATCAGTAAGCCCTGGCTCCTGAAGGGGAACATCATCTAAAGCTTCTAAAAATTCTTGATAGGTTTGAGTCTGGCATATTTTATGTAAAGCTTCCTTAGGGGGGTCCTCTGACATGTCAGGGAGTAGAGGAGCAGAAGGCTGCATGGGCTCCTCATACCTTGGTGGCCCTCCACCAGACAGGGGAGGGGGCATTCCAGGCGGACGAGGTAATGGACACGCTGGAGGGGCCAGATCAAAAGAGGAGTGGGAGCGTCTAATGGAGCCCCGTGCAGCATGCTTCCATCTGTCTGCCTCACTTTCAGTAACTAAACAATCTTTAATCAGAGACCATAACGCAAAGGCATCAATTGGAACAGTTTCTGGCCCATGAGCTTGATAATATCCCTGAATACATTTGTCAACTTTTCTCCAGGTTTCAATATTAATTGTGCCAGATTCAGGAAACCAAGGACAAACTTGCTTTATAAAAGCAATAAATTTAGACAACTGTTTAGTTTCAACTTTAGCACCTCTCAAACTAAGAGAACTATGTAACACTTGAACAAACAACTCAGAACTATTAGATTGCCCCATTGTTGATAACCCCCGATTGTAACAACAATACCGAAACCACTAATAAACAATAATTGCATGCACTCACCTTTCCTGTGGTTCGGGCAGCCTTCAGTGTTTTCAGGTCCCTGTTCGGGCGCCACTTGTCGGAGGCCGGCTCCGACGAGAACAAAGGTAACCTGAAAGTAGAAGACCGCTGGGAAAATAAAGACAGAGAAAAGCGGGGATCGAGGGGGCTAAGAGCAGGGATGCTGCTCACTAGCAAGTTTATTCTGGTCACAATCTTATTTATATCCTTCTAGCTGAGGTCCACGTGAAGGAATGTAACAAACAAGCTTTTTCAAAAACAATACAGGTGGCCTTGGTATTTCTTTGTTCCCTGCTCTCACGTCAATGGCTCATAAACATCTGAGGAACATGACGTTTATAGCAAGTACCAGATCTAATCTCAAGATGTTTTCTCAAGCAAGAACACACGCATACACTGACCTGTGCATGACCCTTAGCAAGGACACCATTATTCCAGATCTCCTTACATACTTACAGGACATACAAGAAGGACCCTTTTCAAGGCCCTCTTTAGCACCCCGCAAGCTAGTCAGGCCTGCACAGGTCCCCACAGGTTTCTGTGTTTGTTGGTTCCTTAGGTTGTAGATAGTGTTTTTGTTAGCTTGTTTTCTCTTCATGAATGCCATTTTTATTATACTAGCGGGTTTAGATTTTTCTTGGGTTTTTATGGCAGTGGTAGTTATTTTTCAGGAACCAAACCCAGTACTCCCTTGAGGATTTCTTGTAAGGGTGGTCTTGTGGTAGTGAACTCCCGCAGTTTTTGTTTGTCTGAGAAATATACTATTTGCCCCTCATTTCGGAAGGATAGCCTTGCAGGGTAGAGTATTCTTGGCTGGCAATCTTTGTCTTTTAGTATTTTGAAAATATCATCCCATTCCTTTCTAGCTTTTAGGGTTTGTGATGAAAAGTCTGATGTTAACCTGATTGGGGCTCCCTTATAGGTGATTTGACGCTTCTCTCTTGCAGCTTTTAAGATTCTCTCTTTGTCTCTGAGTTTTGCCAATTTGACTATGACATGTCTTGGAGAAGGCCTTTTTGGATTGAATACGTTTGGAGATCGTTGAGCTTCCTGGATCTGAAGATCTGTGATTTTTCCTATACCTGGGAAGTTTTCTGCCACTATTTTGTTGAATATGTTTTCAATGGAATCTCCATTTTCCTCCCCTTCTGGAATACCCATGACTCGGATATTTGAGCGCTTGAGGTTGTCTGATATCTCTCTCAGATTTTCTTCCATGTCCTTGATTCTTTTTTCTTTCTTTTTGTCTGCTTGTGTTATTTCAAACAGCCCATCTTCAAGTTCAGAGGTTCTCTCTTCAACTTCGACAAGCCTGCTGGTTAAACTCTCCATTGTGTTTTTTATTTCGCTGAATAACTTCTTCAGTTCAGCAAGTTCTGCTACATTTTTTTTCAGGACATTGATTTCCTTGTACATTTCCTCTTTCAGATCCTGTATACTTTTCCTCATTTCATCATGATGTCTAGCTGAGTTTTCTTGTATCTCATTCAGTTTCCTTAGAATTATCACTCGAAATTCCTTGTCAGTTATTTCAAGGGCTTCTTGTTCTATAGGATCTAGAGTTTGAGATTTATTAACTTTTGGTGGTGTACTATCTTGATTTTTTGTATTTCTGGTATCTTTTTTTTGGTGTTTATTCATTGTGGCAGGTGGTTTCACAGTCCACCGGTTTGAGACTAATGACTAACTAGGATGTTGCTGTGGTTGCCAATTTCGTATGGCTCCCTCCGTGTCTGCTCAGTTGGCCTCTAGTGCCTTGTGTGTGTGGTTGCCTCGGGTCTTGGGCTTCTCCGGGGAGCCACCTTTCTGGTCAGCTTGGACTCTGCTGGGCTGGTGGATCACGTACCACAGGGTGTGTGATCTCTGTTGAGCTTTCACTTCCTGTGCAGGACTTCTCCCCGTTCCGTGTACTCTGGCCCAGGCTGTTAGATCGTGCAGTGGCGACCCCACCGGGTGTGTGGTTTCTGTCGAGTCTCCGCCTCCCTGGCCACACGTCTCCCCACTCTGTGCACACTGTGCTGGGCTGGGGCGTGTCTTCTGCACCCCTCGTCTCTCAGCTGGGCCTTCAAGATCCTGCTCGGCACCGCCTCGCCCAGGAAGTCTACCAGGTTTCTGCTAGGCACAGACGATCGGTCTCTCTGGGTGCCTTTGTAGCACTGTGTAGATCTTTCTCGGGTCTTGTTCACCTTTGTATCCCCCCGGTATAAACCGAGTCTAGCACCCGCCTGCAGCCTGCTCTCCGGCAGGTTCAAGCGGACCAGGGAACTCTCCTACCACACTCTTCCCAACCAGAAATTCGTTAGGCTTTTTTCCAAACTGGTGGCCGCAGAGATGGTATCTGCCTCCCAGTAACAGGGAGTTTACCAGGGGCCGGAGTCCAGGGTGTGGTGGAGTGACAGTCGGCCCGCCCGTACTTCCTTGCCCTCCTGACACTGCCCGGGGACGCCCCCCGCCACCAGTCCCGTCAGAGAACCGTGGAGGGAGTGGGAGTGGAAGCCGGCCAACAGGCTCCACAAAGCCCCGCGCCGGGCCAAGCAAGTGGGAAGGCTCAGTGACGGCCGAGCCGGGTGGAGCTGGTAGCACCTGGGAAAATGGAGGCAGCCCTGGGGCGGTGAGTGGCCTGGTGGTGCAGGCAGGAGCCGGGTGGGCATCCGTCCCCCGAACAGAGCTGTGCCAGGGGTCACTCACAGTGCTGTGCCAGGTCGGGCGCTCACTCTCTGTCTCTGGTTTGTCGCCTTTCCCGTTCTCGGCCGCTGCCGCCTTGGGCTGTTCAGTCGCGGCGCGGCTCGGGCGCTCCCAGGAATCTTCTTTAATGCCGGCGTGAAACCTCGAATCCTGAATAGGGCAGCTGTCCGCCTTCAGCGTGACCCCGGCCTCCGGGATCCTGTCTGCATCCGCAGCAGCCCTGGCGCCATGTTCCTGTTTCGAGACTCGCTTTTGCAGCTAAGAAACAGTTCTTTTCCTGCTCCACACTTCAAAGCTGTTGCCTGTAAGTGAGGCAGCCTTTCCTGCCGGGGGCAAAGTGGCGGTCACCCCCCACGACCGGCCAGCAGCAGCAGACCTCCCTTAAGAGATAGCGAGAGGAAGGTCCACAAGTTTCCCGGCTGCCTGAGGCCCAGTGGCCGCCTTTTCCACCTCAGCTACTCCGTGCCAGCCGCCGCAGCCGATCTTCTCTGTTTTTTGAGATATTGTATTGTGAATTCTAAAATTGTCACATTCCCTTAATCAAATACACTTATGAAAATACATTCCAAAGTCAATATATTTGACTGGTTGAGCTACTATTAAGATGTTGTCTATATTTATTTTTTGGGATAGTTTAAAAGACGGAGAGTAAGCTGTGTCTAAGGTTATTACTGATTAGCTTTTTTCCTCCTAGCTGAGGAATTATTAATCTAAAGGCTCTATTTCAGAGCAACAAAGCTCATCATCAGCACTACTCAATGCTGATATTAGCGATAGACCCTTAATTCATGAAGAATTCATCAAGTGCTTGTTGTGTACTAGGCTAAGTACTCATGACAGACATGAGTACGGCCCAGTCTCTTTCTCGTAGCTCACAGCCCAGCTTTACAGGAGAGAGGGGAGGTGGACTTGCAAGTGAATAACTGTGGTGATGGAATAGCGAGAATTCAGCAAAGAGCCATGTGCAAAATACAGTGGTGGCACAAAGGGGCTCGGCATTGGGTTGGTCAGGAAAGGCTTTATGGAGAAAGGCAAACTAGAAACTGGATGAATCCAGCTCAGCAGCTGCACACACAGGCATGAAGCAGCATGGTGAACTCAGGACTCTGTAAATACTTTTGTAGTTGAAACTTGTCATAAAATGTACTCAGGATTTCTTTTAATCAGATAGGGTAGGACACACAGACATGGAAATGACTGTCATGAAGGAAGATGTCTTTATACTCAGAGATCGCAAGAAGCAGGAGGTGTGGCATGCCAGCAGGACCGCATGGGAGGCACCAGCGTCGGCGGCAAGGAGGCAGGAGTGAGGGGAAGGCATGTTCAGAGCCTTGAGTGCGGTTTTCACAGGAAGGAATGGGTAAGCAGGGCAAGCAGGCTTGGGACTGGCTGGTTTGAATAATTTCAGCTGACTCCTGCAGTGTGTGGACTGCCTCTAGTTGTCTGATACCTGGTTATGGGGTGATTGGGACAGGAGGGTAGTGGCTAGATGTGTGAGAGTTCAGTAAAGGTGGTAGGTAAAGGGAGGGACTGGGCTGTAGCTTGGTTGGTTTGCAGGTGAAAGCAGGTGGAAGTGGAAGTTATTTGCCATCTCTGAGAATTGGCCAGCCTGGGAGGGGAGCCCGTCTCTCACTAGTCATGAAGGTTCCGGATGCCAGAATATCAGGAATACAGAAATAAAAAATATAGTTAACAAAAAGCTTAGGAGGTCAGATGGAGAAGGTGGGCGGTGGTATGTAAAAAACGTGAGTAGAGAGAGAGTAAGGGGTCAGATCCTGGAAGACCTTGAGGAGGGTTTGGGCTGTATTGCAGAACTCCTGACCGACTTTGAGAAGTGCAGTAATACCTTAGACCTGCATTTTGGGGCCATCCCACCTATCCGCAGAGAGGAGGATTGGATGGAGGGGAGTCAGGTCTGGAGATGTGAAGACCAAGCAGGAGACTGTTGTGTTATTATGAAAGGTGACAAGAGGCAGTGGTGGCTGGGATAGAGAGGAGGGGATAAATATGAGTGATACTTAGGAAGTAGCAATTGTAAGCCTCAGTGGGGGTAGGCGGGGAATGATATCTCTATTGACATTCAGGTTTCAGGTGAGTTGTAGGGTGGTGGGGCCACAGCCAGGCAGGGACTATGTGAGGTAAAAGGTGTTTGGTGGGAAAGATGAAGAGTTTGGTTGGTACTTGATGAAACAACCAGGGCAAGTTACTTAGCAGGTAGTTGAATGTAAGGGTCTGGAAGAAGTTGTTTTGGTTAGAGAATACAGTTTCTAGAAGCTTAGAAATAAGAGGAAGTAGAGAGGGAAGGCAAAGCATAGATAGAATTAATATTCTTAGGGGGAAAGAAACAGTTTCCTCTGAGAAGATAATAGGGAGCAGAATGTTGAGAAGTACTTGAAGAAGAAATTGATCCCTAGCATGAAGAAGAAAGCAGGCTTGAATGTCATGGGAAGGTAAGGCTGGGTTAGGAGTATAGTGAAGGTTTAGAATGTCTACCATGGAACCAGGGACACATGAGAGGATAGGCCTCCTTCTAGCTAGTATTATTCATTAAAACTGTAGTAGTCTTGGCTCCTTGGGCCCAGGTGAGTTGGGAAAGTTCAGATGCATGGTCTTTGAAATGTGCCATCGTGCTCATTAGAGGGAGCACAGGCGGCAGATTCTGGATGGACCCAAGATTACAGTATTGAGAAATCACGGTTTCCAGAGATGGAATCATCTGGAGAAACGTTATGAGCTCTGCCCTGGATGGAGAGAAAAAGTGGTTGGGGAGTGGGAGATAAACTGGGGGAAAAGAAGACACTGAGGTCTTTGTGTTGTCATGACGAAGTCCATGGACATGAGGGTGTTAAGGGGGAGTTCTAGGGCAGGCTATTGGAGCTGAAACTATTATGAAATTGGGAGCTCTGATTCTTTTTCTTCCTGGATAATGATAAAGTTCTCAGTGAATGGGGGGACATTAGTCTTAAATAAGCCATTTTTATGTTTTGTTTATCTCTAAGTGTTTGAACTGAAAATTTAAAATGTACATGTAACAGCTAATGAATATTTCATCCACAGTTAAAATTACACCTTAACTTAGCCTGAGAGTCATTTGCTTTATAAATAGAGAAATAAATAGCTTAAACATGGAAACAGCATTAGCCTTTTTCTAGCCAATAGGATTCTTTGACCATTTGGTAGTCTAGGTCATTCATTCCAAAAATATATTCAAATATATTCAAATTTATATTCAAATATAAATTCTTATTATGACCTTGTGAAACAAAAACAATCATTACTTTTCAAATTAATTCAGACACAGAGGGGTTTATTTTCTGTGAGGAGCAGGTGGCTTCCAGGACCAACTAGCCATGGAAGGGTGGAGCTCATTCTACAGCAGAGCCTTTCCTGATGAAGGGAGAGCCGGCAAACGCTGTTCAACACCATCAGCCGTTTAGTGACTCTAGTGTTTTCCTGGGTACCCTTTCTCTGCAAATAATGTATCAGCTCTGAGGACAACATTTCTCCCAGTGGCTTTTTAATTCTTTGCTTTCATTTCCAAATCATTTTGGGTGTTCTTGACACACTCGAAGAATGAAGAAACCAGGAATAGGTGTACCAGATGCATTGGTGTGTTCTGTTACGTCTCTGATCATTCACAGAGACATGGGCTAATGGGTTTATTGTTCCTGGGTAGTTTCTTAGTATGTAATGGTGATGATGAATTCTTTGACCTTAGAAGATCTCCATGGAGTTCTTGCTGTTGGCCTCATGGTGTGACTTTGTGGTTCAACAGAATGGTAGCAAAAATATTGTAACATAGATTAGCTTAAGAGGTGCATTCAATTATTATCCTCCTTGACCTAAAGATCATTTGAGTGCCTGTTGGATGCTTTGTACATGCACTTGTGTGTGTGTGTGTTAAAAAATCTGTCGTCAGGCTGGCCAGTTAGCTCAGTTGGTTAGAGCACGGTGTTGTAACTCTGGGGTCAAGGGATCAGAGCCTCCTGTCAGCCAGCTGCCAAAAAAAAAAAAAAAAATCTGTTGTCATTAAGGTCATTTTAACATTGAAAATATGAGTAAAATTAAGACTGTTGGTAATCATAAATCAGCTTCAAAAACAATTATCTTTGAAATGGGCTATTAAGATTTTTCCTTGCATTAATTGATTTTTTTGTCTGATCACTTTGGTGAGCTCTCCTGTTGATACTGCTATTTATATGAAATGGAGTAGGAATTGTTTCTATGGGTGCCAGGCTTAATTCTCAAGTACATGTTATCCTTTACTTCTCAAACACAGCTGCAAGTATCCATGTGCCTGGTACCAATATTTAAAAATAGACTACACAGGCAAAACAATCTGTGCATTCACTGGCAAGCACCATGTTATTTTAGAGGGATCTTCTAAATGCATGGCTGTACTGAGTCAGCTCAGACAACTATCAGGATACCTCGTATGGACTGTGACAGCTCCTCTTGTATAAATTCTGATATGCAGTTGAGTCATTTGATTTGGGCATAGGGCTGTTGTTAGCAGGATTATGGATGTGATACCTATTTGGGGCACAGAGGCAGTTAAATTACACGTGAGTCATTTCCTGCTGGCTAGCCAATTGTGGAGAGGGTGACTAGCAGGCATCGGGCAGGAGCGTGGCTGCCTTATTCCTACTAGTCCTGTCCCATACTGTCCTGGGAAGGTCCACAACATAATTTTTTTGATACAAAGAAAAGGTGTGCAGTTGGAAGAGAAATGAGTACCTTTATTCTGAACTAGTAGTGCTTCTACTCTGGCTGAGAGACTGTGACCACAGGCTTTAAACCTGCTTAAACACTTCTGTGTAACTGATCAGCCATTTAAAAACTGACCTATTCTGGGCAGACGCTGAGGACCTTAGTCTTACACTAACTTCGTCACTTTTACTATCCTGTGTTCCCCAAGAATATTAATGGGAGACTGAGGATATTAAAGGACAGAGACAGATGCCTTCAGTAGCAGCTCCAGGATAGAGGGGGTGGGAATGGCTGTGTCCTGATCTCCTTCCTACAGCAAATTTCAGCTAGTGCTGTCATGTGCCACCTACACAGAAGAGTGGCGTCATCTGCTCTGAGGCCACTGAGGCTTGCAGGCTCCTGCTCCACTTTCAGCCAGAAAGTGGGTGGCACAGCTTGGAAAAGAGAAAACGGATTCTTACAAGAATAGATGTTAGAAATATAGTTCAGGTT
Source organism: Cynocephalus volans (assembly GCF_027409185.1). Taxonomy (NCBI): domain Eukaryota; kingdom Metazoa; phylum Chordata; class Mammalia; order Dermoptera; family Cynocephalidae; genus Cynocephalus; species Cynocephalus volans. The sequence continues at coordinate 37,810,807 of NC_084465.1, forward strand.
TACTCTGCAGAAATTGATCACAGCCAGTCATAAATCAAGTTGGAGACTCAGGAAATGATACCCATTCGTCTTGGTCTGAACTCCTTTGGGAGAGACACCACATTTCACTGCTTCATAATGTGTAGCACATGTTTACAGAATTCTATAATTTACTCTGTATTGCAGACTGTTTAAGATACACTACCCCCTTCCCATTCTGCCCACAAATGCCCAGCAGAATAAGGAAGACAAAGGAGGCTGATTGCTGGAGAACAATGGCATGTGCATAGATGCTGCTTGATGAATTTTCATTGAGTAAATGAGGTAAGAAGAAAAGTCTAGCAGAAACATTAATAGATGAGCATTTTCACCAATATGAACCATCACAAACAGACCTATGACAAATGGCCTGTTCAGTTTTATGTTAATAATACCAGCTAACCTATGCACCACACTTAATGGTTTATGAAGCATTTTTCATAGCTTCACATACAAGGAAGGAAGACAAAATTGCACGATCTGAAATGGATTCTTACTGTGTTTCTGCAGATGACACTTGTCCTGCTGAGATCTGCCTATCCCTTGAACAAGACTAGCTCTTCCCCTCACCTGGGGTCCCTGTGCCTCTGACTTAAATATCCCACACACAGTTTGCACATTTGCCACCTGAGGGTCACACATCTTTTTTATTGCATGTATGTGATGAAGTTACCCTCCAAGGTCTCTGCTTTCTCACTGGATTGCCCCATGATCTGTGTAGTGATCCTTTTCTGGTAGCTTTGGAGGGTTTCTGATTTGCTCTGGAGTGAAGCCGGAGGTATATGTTCTTTCAAGGACTTGGGAACATTTAATGGTGGTGAAATTACTGGCAGAGTTTGAATAAAGACTGCTTTCCAAACGTTGACATTCCTTTCCCCTTGATTGTTTTTGATATGGTGTGAGTCATCTTCAGCTGGTAGATGGTGAGAGTGTTATGATCTTTCTGTTTATTTTTTCCAGATGTTCAGCAGTTCTTGCGATTGGTGAGTTACTCCTCAGTGACCAGGCTGGTTCTGTAGGAGTCAGGAGCGGGGCACAACACAAGAGCCAAACTGTCCCCCCAATTCTCTCTTTATGTCCTGGGGAATTTTATTTTTAACGAAGCCAACTTTTTTTTCCCCCTGGCTCTCAAAAAAAGACTGTATTTAAAATTTTTAATCACAACTTCTGCCCACAGAAATTATCTGTTGTATTATCCCCAGGAGATAAGACACTGCCTTTATTTTGGTGTTTTCCACTTCTTAAATTTTTTGTGTGTTTGGGGATGCTTGTGTTAACACTGTTCCCACACCCACTACTGTTTCCACCCATCTTTTCTCAAGTCAGAAATAAATAGGCATTTCTGGAATTATCATATTGGCAAACTACATTATTCTTGAAATATTGAAACATTTCAAGGAAGCTATTTTGCATTCTCTTGAGGTTTTTCATTTGCTTGCATGCTTGCTTGTTTGTTTAGATACCTGCTCATATGTTCATTTTAGGCAAGATGTTTAATTTTGGTGTTTTTCTTTTTTTTTTTTTTTTTTTTCTGTTATGAGTCAAAATGTCCTAGATGATAAAAACATGACCAAAGCCAAATAAGAAAATGCTTCTGTGCAGTAATGATGATGTGAACAACATGCAAATGGGAGGAAAATTCTACTTGGAAATTTTCAGAACAGGAATTTGGTTCATCAAACACAAAGGCAGTACCTGCTGAATCCCCATGGTGTGCTTGTTATAGGGACATTCAGTCCCCAGAATATGGTGATTGCTTCCCTGGACAATATAAAACCATTCTTCAGAGGCCTTATTTTCTAACACTTATTTTAAAATCACTGGCCAATTGAAATTATAACTCTTTTTTCAATCGTTGGAAGCATATTTTCTTATAGATGTTCTGAGTCACCTCTTTATAGGAACTATTTAACTAGTTCATCATAATGTCACAAACTTTGGTAAGTTTTATGATGGGATTCTTTTGTTGGAAAATTGTATCACTCCTCTCAGTGTCTAAAAGCTTTAGATAATTTAAGGAATATGATTTAGAACTTCAGCAAATGAATGGCTTTTGTATATTTGCTATTTTAGGGCTACAAGCAATATTTATATGCTCATGTCTATATTTACTCTGAAAGCTGAAAAACAATAAGAGCAAGGCTTATAAAGTTAATAGCATAGCAATATCTTTTTTCTCTAAATGTGATGCTTAAGAACACGTTATTCGACTTACATTAGAACTGATTTCATTTATTAGAGAGTGGCATTGAAATAGGATTCTGTTGTATTTTGTTCTAAATATTTGCTTTTTTCTCTGTAGTCCTTTAAAAACAACTATCTCTTAAAAGAATTCATTATTTGTTTTTCCTCTGTCCATGGAGTGGCGTATCTGTGTGCATTTCTGTTAAGTGATGGATGTTGTTGAGTTTGTTTCCCTCCCCGGCTGTTTTGAGTACATTTGACTTCGTGACTGGTGTTTCATGAGTGCACCTGTGATGCCTGGTCCCCAGCAGACTCTGAGGGGGTCTGGAATAATGAAATGTTAGCAGCACAGGGCTTTTCCCTTAAGGAGTGTGATGAAATCGGAGAGAGAGAACAGATGTAAATGTGTGGACATACACATGAAAACAGTCACCCACCTCACTAGATACTTGATAAATTTCTGTTGGGAGTTCTGAATAACTTGGAGACTTTGGCCCTGACATCTGACTCCTGACTTCCCGTTTCTCTAATGAGGCAACCTAAAGGATATAAAAATAGGGTGAAACTTATACTATACTAACATTACAAACTAGAAAGAGCGTCATCGTTATTGTAATGATAGCTATCATTTAGTGCACGTTTCCTATTGTCTGGGCACTCAGCTAAGGGCCTTATGTGCGTTATTTCTATTAATCCCTCAAAAATCACAACAAAACTCTGGGTTAGGTACTTTCTTGTCCTCGTGTAACTGGTGAAGGCTTGGGGGGGTAAAGTAACCAGCCCAATTTTACGTAACTTGGAAGTTGGCAGAGTTTGCATTCAAAGCCAGTTTGTCTGACCTCTGAGCCCAGTCTCTCAGTTGTTGTACTACCCATGTCCTGAAAAATAAAGGAATGCCTGCTAGAGTTAATGACTGTATGACCAGGCTGTGAGGGTGTATTGCTAGGTGGCTATGCTAATTGTATGGCTACACCAATTGTATTGTTAAAGCAATTCATAACTAAAGCCAAAATGTTTCATTATTTTAGTTATGCTAAGTTTTCCATTTGTATTGACAGGGCTAGGGGTTAGGGCCCACAGACCCTTCAAACCCATTGTACAGACTGGGTCACAGACCCTTCACATGCCAGGCTGGGTCACCAGACCCCTTACATGCAGGTCCATGCTAGGTAATTGGGAAAGATGCTGGGAGCCATTGGGAGGCAGCAAGAGCTTAGTCCTCAGTCCTCAGCTTCCTCAGTGGTGGCAGCTTACAGCAGATCCAGCAGCAGTGGCAGCCCCCCCGGGGGCATCTCAGTGGTGGGGGCCCTGTGGATCAGAACCACCCGTCCTTTATACTTAAGTCCGATAACCCAGGACACCTGGGTGCACATATGTAATTACATTAGATAATAACCAGGGAACACCTGGGCACATGTGCATGTTTACATCAAATGCTCGGCAAGATTCTGAACGTCTGAGGGGCCCTGACCATTTTCCTATATTTTCCCTACAGAAGGGTAAATGAGAACCAACTCACTACCTGAGAGCCTGTGATGCTCTTGAAAAGAGCCAGCCAACTCCCACCTTCCTGTATTTGGAGAGGCCAGGGCAGACTATGGGAAGGCAGACAGTGGCTGCTTGAAATTCTCCTGTGGCTGCAAAGGAGAAGCACTAGAAAGCAGCATTACAACAGTACATGGCTCAGACAGAAGCTGCAACAGCCAAAATGCTGTCTGGGTCATTCCCTGATACTTTCCTGGGACAGAGGATGGCACAGACCTGCCCTTGTACCTAGTTGGCACTGAGAGACTGCATGTCCTTAACACAAAAGGGAGAAAAGACCCTAACAAGTAGCCCATTTCTCTTGCGGGGCCTGCCCATGGCTTTGACTCCCTCACTGCACTTGAATAATAGGATTGGTACAGTGTAAATTTGCACCAGGCTGCCCACTGACTCCTGGTATTAAAGAAACATTTTAATGGCAACCAGCTGGAGATGAAAGATATTCAGGAAGATTCTACCCTCCCTGCTTATGGATAAACACCAGGTCTGGGTTGACTCCTACTGGTCCAAGGATGGAGTAAACCAAAAAAAAAGAAAACAAGGCCATGAAAGACTTTGCGGCATAGAACAAGAAAGATAACATAGCACTTAAAATGCATAGGAACAACCCACATTTGACAAAATTATTATGAGACAAGTTTAGAAAGCAATTTTTAGATAGCATCTGCTTTGTGTCTTAAAATTCAAGGAAACAGGCTTTGAAGTGAAGTAAGCCAGAATGAGATGAAGTGGGGACTAGCTGTGAAGCTGGAGAGGAGAAGGCATAAAAACGGGACATAGATCTTGGAGGCAGATTGCTGGGAGTGAGTCTAGGCTGTAGCCATGCAACCGTAGGCAAGTCCCTTATGCTCTCAGTGCCTCAGTTTTCTTATCTGTACAATGAGCTTAATGGTATCTATCTCATACTGTTGTTATGAGAACTTAAAATGCATCAGCAGAATTAAACATGTATTAGAAGTACTAGAGACAAATCAATGCCATGAAAAATTGAATCAGTGACAAACTTAAGATCTCCCAGAATCCAGAGGAAGGGATTAAGTTTCTAGAGTAGAAATAAGGATACATGTATGTATAAAATAAAGAATGGAGATCCTCCAGGAGAAAAATTGATGTACCTCAAAAAGACCAGAACAAATGGATAAATGCTATAACCATAATGTAGCAGAATCTTTGGATTAAAAAGGTTATATGCCAGGAAGATACCAGCTAACACCAAGAATAATCTTAAATGTTACTTATTTATTTTAAGGTTAGAAAGAATTGGTTTAATCAGACAAAAGCAGAAGGCTTACTGAAAGAAAGAAAAATCCACCTTCCCTTCTAGTTGCTCCTATGCACTATTGAATAAAAGAGGTGATGAAATAATATCTAGTGTTGAGATACCACCTAAGGATGTTTTGACCAAAGTGGAGTACATAAGAAGAAAATAGAAATCATCCTCATAATGGCAAAGAAAGGAAGTATTCCCATCCAAAAACTGCTTGAAAAAGAAATGACCTAAGGATTTATCTAGTTGGAAATAAAGAAATTAAGTGTGGAAATAATGGTGTAAAAGTGTAAAGAGGAGAAAGAAATTGGTTACTAGTTCTTATCCTTGGCTGTGATATGAAAGTACTTAGAATCTTTATGGATTTACCAATTGAGTATTGGGCCAATTTTGAATGTTTGCAGGGTTACACAGGTGATTCTGATGAGCAGCTGGGATTGAGACCTACTGCTTTAGCAATTTAAATCAAGATAAATGCAAGGGTACTTCAAAAGTTTATGGAAAGATTTGTATTATCTTTTAATTTTATTTTTCCAAGAATTTTTCAAAGTACCCTCGGGTCTTGGGCCTCTCCGGGGAGCCACCTCTCTGGTCAGCTTGGACTCAGCCGGGCTGCTGGGTCACGGGGCGGTACCGCAGGGTGTGTGGTCTCTGCTGAGCTTCCACCTCCCGTGCTGGACATCTCCCTGTTCCACGCGCACTGGGCCGGGCTGCTGGGATGCACGGAGGCACCGCAGAGTGTGTGGTCTCTGCGGAGCTTCCCCTTCTGCTGCTGGATGTCTCCCTGCTCCGTGCGCGCTGGGCCAGGTGGCGGCGGTGAAGCCTACCTGCTGCTGGATTGTGTGGCGGCAGCCCCTCCACAGGGTGTGTGGTCTCTGCAAAGCTTCTGCCTTGCCCGCTGGACGTCTCCCCGCTCTGCGCGCACTGGGCTGGGTTGCTGGATTGCGTGGTGGCAGTGTGGTCCCCGCGGAGTTCCCGCCTCCCCTGCTGGATGTCACCCTGCTCCATGCGCACTAGGCCGGGCTGGGAATGGTGCCGGGTGCCTGCGGTGAAGCCTACCTGCTGTATCATGCAGTGGCGGCCCCACAGGGTGTGTGGTTTCTGCAGAGCCTCTGCCTCCCCTGCCAGACGTCTCCCCACTCTGTGCACCCTGGGCTGGGCTGGGAATGGAGCCGGGTGCCTGCGGTGAAGCCTACCTGCTGGATCACGCAGTGGCAGCCCCACAGGGTGTGTGGTTTCTGCAGAGCCTCTGCCTCCCCTGCCAGACGTCTCCCCACTCTGTGCACCCTGGGCCAGGCTGGGAACGGAGCTGGGTGCCTGCGGTGAAGCCTACCTGCTGGATCACGCAGTGGCAGCCCCACAGGGTGTGTGGTTTCTGTGGAGCCTCCGCCTCCCCTGCCGGACGTCTCCCCACTCTGCGCACTGGGCCGGGCTGGGAATGGAGCCAGGTGGTGGCGGTGAAGCCTATCTGCTGGATTGTGGGACAGTGGCCCTGCAGGGCTTGTGGTCTCCGCGGAGCTTCTGCCTCCCCCGCTGGACGTCTTCCCATTCCGTATGCACTTGATGTTATATTTTTATAGTTGTAAATCAGTTGATTTGTGGGAGAGAGTGATGCTAGGGACCGTCTATTCCACCATCTTGACTGGAAGTCCCATACCCTCATATATATATATACAGAAAATTAGGAAAGTGAGGATATTACCAAAGATATATAAAAAGATTTCTTTTGTTCTGAAATTTATGCAAATTGATTTGAACATAAAAAAGTTTTGTGAACTTTAGTAATTGAACAGACAGAAGATGATTTTCATTGTCAGAACTTTATTTTATGAAAAAGTCTTCGTCCCTCAAATGTATCTCTAGCTTATACATAATTCCAGCCAAATTTATAATTGCTTATTTTTAGAAGTTGATAAAATAAATCTAAGTTTCATCTAGAAGAATAGACTGGTAGCATAGCAAGGAAATTTTTAGAAATGGGTATTGTGAGGAAGGCTTGTCCTACTGGTTGGCAGCACTTAATATGAATTCAAACATTTATATTGGTAAATTAGAAAGATTCAAAACAGACCCAGAATTACAGAGAAAATACAATTCAAAATAAAAGGAACAGTTCATCACAAAGTCATAAATATAAATGCTTATGTGGCTAGTCACAGAGCTTCAACATATGTGAGGCAAAAATGGGCAGAATCAAAGGGAGAATAGACAATTTTATAACTATAGTAGTAGCTGATAGAACAACTAGAAAAAAAAACTCAGTAAAAACATAGAAAATATGAATAAAACTATCAGCCTTCTTGATTAATTTACATTTGTAGAATGTTAGATCAAATAACTGCAGAAAAAACACTTCATCAAGTGCATGTGATACATTTGCTGGGTCATAAAACAAGTCTTAATTTAAACAAATCAAAATAATATAGGCTATATTCACTGACCTCAACAGAATTAAATGAGAAATTAATTATAATTAGCTGTATAGGAAAACTCCAAATACCTGGGAATCTTTGAAAAAAAATCTCTAGAATTCACATATCAAAGACCAAATAGAAAGGAAATTAAAAAATAATTTGAACTGAATGGTGGCAAATGTATAACATGTCAAAACATTTAAGATGCAACTGAAACAATGGTTAGAGGGAAACTGAGAACTTGGAATGCTTATATTAAAAAGGTGAAATCAGTGACCTTAGGATCTACTTTATGAGATGACAAAATGGAGAGGAAAGTAGATACAAAGTAGAAGGGGAAAAAAATTCTGTTAAAGAGCAGCAATCAATGAGATACAAAATAGACAACAGGAAAAAATTAATGAAGCCAAAACCTGGCTCATTGGAAAGATCAGCAAAATTGACCTACTCCAAGCTAGAATGAACAAGAATAAAAGGATACAAATCACCAACATTAAGAACGAAAAAAGGGATTATCGTTACGATCCTACAGACATTAAAAGGATACTAAGTGAATCCTTTGAACAACTTTGACAACCAAGATGAAATGGGCAAATTTCTTGTAAAAATACAACTTACAAAATTGAAACAAGATAAAATTAAAAATCCAAATACTCTTATACCTATTTAAAAATTGAATTCATTATTAAAAACCTTTCCCAAAAGAAAACTCCAGATGGTTTCACTAGTGAATTCTATCAAATACTCAAAAAAAGAAAAATAGTAGTATACATAAATCTTTTCAGAAAACACAGGAGGGTCATCACTGCCCAACTCATTTTATGAGGTCAGCAGTACTCTAATCCCAAAACTGACAAAGATATTAAAAAAGAAAAAAATGGCAGACCAATATCCCTCAAAAATATAGATGCAAAAATCCTAAACAAAATATTAGCAGATTGAATTCCAAAGAATAATATATCATAAACAAATTGAATTCATCAAACTATAACTCACCATATTAACAGAATAAAAGGGAAAAACAATATGTTCTTATTGATAGCTGCAGAAAAATATTTGAAAAATTTCAACAGCAAACCAAGAATAGTAGAGAATTTCTTCAAAGTGATAAAGGGGGCAGCTACACACAAAAAATACACTGAATAATAATGATAATAATAATAATTGAGGAATGCAATTTAGTTTTTCACTGTTGAGGTCAGGAATAAAGCAGGATTACCTGCTTGTACCACTTCTGTTCAACATTGTGCTGGAAGTCCTAGTCATTGCAGTGTGGGAATACAGAGAAATAAAGGCATAAAGAAGTAAAAACTGTGACATTTGTAGATATTATTGCTTACATATAAATCCTGGGGAGGGAATCTTCTAAGATAGCTACGAAAACTAATAAGTGAATTTATCAAGTTTGCAGAATATGAAATTAGTATTTAAAAATCATATATGCTAGTAGAAAAATAGAGTGAAACTTAAAAATTTCTTTTTCGGTCACACCAAAACGCATGCGATTCCTAGGAATAAACCTAACAAAAGATATCCAAGACAAGGCTTCTATGCTGAAAACAACAAAAAGAAAATTGCTGACAGAATATAGAGAAAATTTACCCAAACTGGATCAAATTTCAGGAGGCCTTTTTATAGAAATTTACAGTCTGATTCTGGAATACCAAAAGCAATTTTTAAAAAGAAATTTGAAGGACTTAATCTGCCTGATTTCAAGACTTATTATAAAGCAAAAACAAAACAAAAACAGAAACAAAAAAACCACACATGTACACATCAATGGAATGCAATAAAGAATCCACAAATAGATTCACATGTGGTCAGTTGATTTTCAACGAAGGCATTAAAAAAAAATTCAGTAAGGAAAAGATAGTGTTTTCAAAAAGTGATTGAAAACTAGATCTGTACAATTCAGTATATGCAAAAAGTGAACATAACCCCCTTTTTTCCCAACACAATACACAAATGTTACCTCGAGGTGAATCATGGACTTGAATAGAAAACCTAAATACATAAAACTTCCAGGAAAAAATCTTCAGACTTCAAATTAGGCAGTGGTTTCTTAGAACACAAAAAACATGAAGATTAAAAGAAAAAAATAATTAGATTTCATCAAAATTAAGAACATACTCTGTTCAATAGATACAGTTAAAAAAATGAAAAGACAATCCATAGACTTGGAGAAACTATTAATAACACATATTTTGACAAAGGACTTGTGTCCGGAATATGAGGGTACTTCAGAAAGTTTGTGGGAAAATTGAATGAAAAGATAATATGAATCTTCCCATGAATGTTTTGAAGACCCCTTGTATATCTTAAAACTGATCAAATTTTGCACTTCATTCAGTTTATGTACTTCAGTTATACCTCAAAGTTATAAATACTTAATATGATGACGTGTTTAGTCAGGAATGGATTCTTCACCAAAGGTACTGAGATAGTGCTGACAAAATAGACACTTTCATTTACACCAGGTACCAAAACAAATTTCAGGTAGATTCATGACTAAAATGTAAAATATAAAATTTAGAAAAGTGCTAGAAGAACATAGAGATGAATAATTTTATCAGTTCTCAGGACATGAAAGACCTTCGTAAGCATAAAGGAAATGACTGACAGAAATAAAACTTTTTCTTGACAGCATCACAAACAAAATTTGAAAGGCAAATGTCAGATTGGGGGAAATACTCAAAATGTTTGGCAGCAGTTTGACAGGTTATGTAACATGTAGATCTTCATAAATCATTAAAGTAAAACTGTAGTTGAAAAATGAGCAGACATTTAACAGCATATAATAAATTATTGCTTATTAGAGATCCAAAGCACTATTGTACACCAGTACAACTTATTTTACCAGTGTAGCTGTAATTTTATGTTCATTAATTCCACATGTGAGTAAAGACATGCAGTATTTCTTTTTCTGTGCCTGGCTTATTAAAATTATTTTCTCCAAGCTCCTCGATGCTGCTGTAAATGACAGAATTTCATTCTTTTTTATGGCTGAGTAGTAGTCCATTGTGTGTATGTACCACATTTTCTTTATCCAGTCATCCATTGATGGACATTTAGGTTGGTTCCATATCTTGGCTATTGTGAAGAGAGCTGCGATAAACATGGGAGTACAGAACCTTCAACACGATGATTTCCATTTCTTTGGGTATATACCCAGTAGCTGGATTGCTGGATCATGTGGTAGTTCTATCTCTAGTTGTTTGCAAAACCTCCATACTGTTTTTCATAATGGCTGTGCTAATTTGCAGTCCTACCAACAATATTCCCCTTGCCTGCATGGCTAAAAGAGAGGAGCTTAAATGCTCTTATCAGAAAGAAACAATAAATTTTCATGATGTTGAATGTGCTAACTACCCTGATTTGATCACTACACATTGTATACATGTATTGAAATATAACCCTATACCCCATAAATATGAGCAATCAATATGTTTCAATTAAATTTTTTTAAAATGAGCAAACGATAGCATATATCTCCGGATCTAGATGAGAAATAAAAACATGACATTTAACTAAAATCTAATTAATGAAAATGTCAACTAAAATAGCAGTGGGATGTCATTTTGTCTTTCAGATAAGCAAAGATTTTGTGAAATGATAATGGCCAGAGTAGGCTAATGTGTGAGAAAATAGTCAATCCTATACTACTGGTGGTAGCATAAATTGGCAAAATCTCCATGAAGAGGAATTTGGTAATACATTTCAAAAGTTTTGAAAATGTTTTTATCCTTCAGTCCAATAATACTACCTCTATGGATTTACCCTAATAAATAAAGTATTTACATACAGGTTTGTTGGAACACTTGAAAACAAAGTAAATGATAAACAATAGGAGAATTTTTTTAGTGTTAGGATTTGTTTATGGAATACTATTAAAAATATTGATATAGATTATTTATTGAAATGGGAAATACTAAGCAAATTGAATGGGAAAGGCCACTTTCCCATTCACTGAAGTCCTTGATAACTAATATATACTTGGAAAACATAACTTGAAGAATATAAGAGAAACCTAACGGCAACTACCTTCCTATGATTGAATTACGGATGATTGTTTATTTTTTTTCTTTTTCTTTTTATCAGTATTTTCCAAGTTTTCAGTGAACATGTGTTATTTTAATTAAAAACAGAAAATAGTTTAAACATGCTTGTAGATTTGAATAAGTGTGAATTTAGTTTTTTGTTGTTGTTAATCTTGAATAATAGTTGCTCTTTCATGAAATTAAAAATCATTTTGTTCTTCAATACGAAAGGCCCATTTATAATTATACTCATAGGGAATGATCAATCCCAGTAACAGAAACCATTAGCTCTATCAACCTTATGTAAGTAACTGGTATGTGTGGGGTATTCTGCTTATAGCTCTTTAAGTTACAAAGATATAAAAGGCATGGTTTTAACTGTCTAGTAGAAGTGACAGTATACCTAATGGCAGCGACACAGTGCCCAGGGCAGAGATGGCAGGTCAGTTCATCTGTGTTCGAGTTCTGATTGATAGATGGTGGCTGCCTGGAGTGATGTATTTAAACACATTTTGGGGCCATATGTGGATTCAGCTTAAAGTGCACTGGTAATTTAATAATGTCCAATCTGGGCAAGAGAACAGAACAGTGTAGCATTTGTTTGCCATTCTTCACCTAGTTAGGGAATGAAGGTAATCTCATTTCTACAGGTGAGCATGGCCGCATATCTGGTGGAGGTGAGCACTGATGAATGTGTGCAAGGTAGTAAGTGGCATGCCAGGTCAGAAGTGATGGGAGGCTCCAGATAGGAGAGAGCTTACTTCTGGCTTGGACTTCTGTGAAACCAAGCCATTTCATGGATTCTGTTTAATCAACACTTCTGAGAGATAATTGGTGGCTTATTGAATTATGCCATCCGGATAGATTTTAGCCTCAGGAACCAAATAAATGAAGTCTTAATGTATGATTCATAATATATATTACGTGTATTTCTAACATGACAATTTTTACACATCCAGTTTATGATGTCCGTGAGCAGGTAGGATGTTGTTGGTGGCAAAAGGTGGGAGGGGGGAGGAAGGAAGGTAGACTTGCCTCTTCTCTGGCATACCCCAGCATTGCATGGTAGATCACATGGTGCCATGGCACTCCCCTTCACTGCTATGGTCCATGTTATGTCTTTACACATATAGGCAGTGTTTGAGATGTAGTCACTGAAATGAATGCTTCCGATTCTTTTGGCATTTAAGTCATAATTCCGGAAGTTATTTTTGCTAATGAATTTCCAGGGCTTTCTGTTCATCAAAGGGCAGTGACTTTCCTTCCCTGGGAAACTGTAACTTTTATATTGCTATTCTACCCTGCAGTCCACCTGCCTGCTCCGTGTGTGTGTGTGTGTGTGTGTGTGTGTGTGTGTGTGTGTGTGTGTAAACTCACCCCCATGCTTGCACCTGCCTGCTCCGTGTGTGTGTGTGTGTGTGTGTGTGTGTGTGTAAACTCACCCCCATGCTTGTGTGTGTGTGTGTGTGTGAGTGAGTGAATGTGTAAACTCACCCCCATGCTATTCCACCTGTTAGAGTGAGAATGAGTTTCTGAGGACCACGGCTTACCTTTGGTTTTCCATTTCCTATAATTTACAAGTAGGATTTCCCTCCTTTCTTCTTAGAAGTGTTCTTACTGTTAGTTTTATTTAATTTCTGTCTACTTGAACTTCTTGCCACAAAGACAGAGATTTAGGGCTAGATAGATAAATTAAATTTTTATGTTGGCTGTTTGAAAAATGTATTTTTCATTCCACTTGGTTTTGAATCAATATATTTCAGGGTTTGAGAGGAATGTAACAGTTTAGGAGCCAAGGACCTTCCTGACTTTCTAGATCCTGCGTTACATTTCTACTGCATGTTCTCTCAGCCTGTGCTTGAAACACAAGCTGGAGCCAGCGATCTCACTCCCGTCCAGTGCAGCCCATTGTACCTTTGGAACAGCTTTGACTCTTAAAAATCCTTTTTTATATTGGCTGTAATTCTGTACCTTGGGAATCATGGAAATAAATCATCAAGTACCTCTTTAAACATGGAATGCCTTCAGGTATTGAAAGAGCACCATCACGCCTCTGTCTTCTCTTTTATGCATCCCTAGTTCCTTCTACTCTTTCTCTTCAGTTTTGTCTTCAGATCCTTTTGCAATTGATTATTCTCTAAATAATTCTGCCAAAAGTGAGCCCAGGAGTTGAGACGTTGTCCAGTTCTGACCTCTGTTTCCTACTGATTAATGAAGCTAGAGTTGAGTTGCCGGCTTGGAGATGGGGCAGTGTCCATTTCATCGTTCACTCCTCTCAGTTTAGCCCCTCAGTGTTTTTCATACCTGCTTCTGTGTTTGCACTCAAGAACTGGCACATTTTTATCCCTGCGTAAGTTCATCTTGTCAGATCGGACTCATCATTTCATCCATCCCTTGTGGCTTTGTATCGTTGGCACCCAAGACAGTGACAGCTGTGTTGAACAGGCTAGAGCTGAGGACAGGACAGCATTCCTCAGCAGACCTCTTGTGGTTATATCTGTATTGATGCTAGTTTTTTTGTTGTTTTTTAAATTTTTTGGTACTCAGTGGTTTAGGAAAAGCATATTTGAAAACTACTTTTATTGTTGAACTGTATTGTACACTTAAATGATATATTCTATGAAGAATTTTGGAAAAAACCTGTTTAAGTCTAATTGAATCATGTTAGCATATGGTAGTAATGATGGAAGTACATTTGTACATATAGAGCATATAGAAACCTCAACTTCTTAGATCATTGTCATTTTTTTTCTTTTTTTGAATTTCATTTCTTTGTACTGGTTTGAATACTTCTGTAAACAATACTTATTTGAAACCTTTCCTAATTTTTCAAGTACTCTAGCCATAATTATCTGTTAGTGCATAAAATATAGGCTTTACAGTAAGACTGCCTAGGTTTGATACCAGCTCCTGTTGAAGTGACCTTGGGCAAGTAAGTTAATCTTTCTAAGCTTCAGTCCGTTTGTCTATAGAATGTGAAAAAATAATGGCCATCTCCTGGGCTTATCATTAGAACATAATGACTATAAATCACCTAACAATAAATAATAAACTCTCAATAAAAGTTATCTTTTATTAGTATTTTTTAATTGTTACAGAATCATGCCAGCTTTTCATAAGATAAAATTATAAGTTTATCAGTATGTTTTAAAATTAATCCATGGTATGTTTTGTAGTGTTTTAGTTATGACTCACAGTGCAAGTTTTGTTTTCTTTTTCTAGGATTACATGCTATAAGAAAAGTTGGCTATTTCAAGTGTCCTTTCTTTTATTCCTACTAATCATGTCCAAACTAGATCAATTGTTTGTGTTGAATAATGAAAGCTAAAATAGGAACTCTATATATGTTAAATCCTCTAGTAATAAAGATCATGTTTTTACTTCTTGCTTGTGATTTTCTCAACAAAATTTTATGAAACTTCAGATTCTGATGAAATTATATTTTTATTCATCAGTGTGGCTAGGTTTAAGTTCCTTTAAGAATCTGTTTTTATAATTATAGTTAGTCTGTGTCTTCATAATGACTCATTTCCCTGAAATGCATTTCATTCTCAAATAATTCTGATGCATAAACCAAGAAGTTCAGATCTTCCTTTTTAGAGAAAGGCCTTCTCAAACCCAGCATGATAAACATTTCAAGTGTTTTCTGTTACATGGTCTTGTTATATATTATAGCATGTCTCTATTATTGATCTTCCCTTATTAAAAATAATGCACATTAAAAATAAGTACTCTGTTCAAAGTAAGATGTCCTAAGAAAGGCTAACTGTTTACAAGAATGTAATGGAGAGTTCATTGAATCTTTCTTGGGAATCCCTGGTTCTGTCTTGGGCAGTGGGTGAACTGATCCTTAGTCATCATTTTCTCTATAATTAGTTCTGCATAGAGGAATCCGACATTGGCTTAACTTCCTCTCCTGGTTCTGGAAAGATTATGCCCTAGAGAAGAGACTTGACTTCCTCCAACGGGGAAACGTGGTCTGAGCTCTTTCCTCAGGTAGCTCTGGGCTACATATTCTGTTTCCCTGAATCTGTTAGATGCTACCTTTATCCCTACAACAAGTATGATATGTACCTGTTGTGTGCCCTAGGGTGGGTTGGAAGGATGTCAGTTAAATAAAAGTGTCCCTACTTGAAAGGAGCTCAAAGCAAAATGTTTAGGGGAAGACATAGCCCACCTAGTCTCAAAGTAACTGGACTTTTCCTATGAATCAGAGGTTACAAACTGGGTGTCCTGCTGGCCAAACCTGGCCTGCCAGTTATATTTTGTTTGATTGACAAAGTGTTGTAATTTTTAAAAAACTTGAATGCCCTTTGTTAGACCATATCATCTCTAGTTCACCAAAAGTCTACCATTTGATATTGATGTGTAGCATGCCAAGTACAAGGGTATTTCAGCAAGTTCATGAAAAGATTTATATTATCTTTCAATTCTGTTTTTCCATGAACTTTTAAAGTGCCCTCATATACACATTGATGTTGGCTGCCTGGCTCCTGCAGGCACTTGACTATACCACCACTGCCTAGCATCCTAGTTTCGTGGAGCCTGGTTGTTGGATCTTGAAATTTCCAAGTCACTGAAAGTTCCCAGGTATATAATTGGATCTCCTATGTGTTCTCTTCCTCCAACTGGGAAAACTCATCCACTTGGGATGAGATATGTTGATACGATAGGAAAATAAATTTCTATTTCTCTCTGGTAAGAACCAATGAAAAAAACATATGGATATATTTTATTCTAGTACTAAGTATATAAAGATTTTAAAAAACCAGTTAGTGGAAAATTTGTTATATCTCATGTCATGAATTCCAAATGAAGAGTTCATTTTAGCATCTTTTCTTCATGTCATATTCTTCTTTAATCTGTGACTTTTAACCATGGAATCAAGATGGGCAAATGCATTCTCATTTATGAGCCTGACAGAAAGCTGTAGACCAAAAAATACACTTTCCATCTTAAAATTACTTATTTCTAGAAATCCTGCTTATAGTTATAAGACAAGGAAATAAAAAATACACGTTGAATATATGTAACATATATAAATACATTTGTATATGGTCAAAGAATAAAATTATT
The DNA here is from genome assembly GCF_027409185.1 of Cynocephalus volans. Lineage (NCBI taxonomy): Eukaryota > Metazoa > Chordata > Mammalia > Dermoptera > Cynocephalidae > Cynocephalus > Cynocephalus volans. Next base: position 37,827,348 of record NC_084465.1, read on the forward strand.
GCCTGACATCTCTGAAAACAATAAATATTAGTCCATAGGTCAGTTCAGTGTTAATGGATTACATGTAGTCTTTGACAGTTATTTTACCTGAGGTTTTCATGCTTTTAGGAACTTTAAAAAAAAATGAAATCAGGTTGTCTTCGAAAACAAATGATGCAACTCTATTTCCTTCATTTTGAAAATTAAAGATATCAGGGACATAGTTGCATAGGTAGTTAGCAACAGGTACAGAGCCACTGTTTCTATCCTTAAAGGAATCTAATGTATGTATCTTGAACTTCATACTAAAGGTTAAGTTTTCTATATTTTCAAAGCAAATTAATTGGCAGTTTTGTGTTTATGATCCGGCATACATGTAATTATACATTTTCAACAGAAATAAAAATTTGCCCACATTTAACAATGTCACATTGTGACTGTCAGTTAAAGCTAGTAATTTTAAAACAAAACCAAACACAATAAAAATACATACACACACAAACTATTTCATACTAGTAAAAAGAAAATTGCTATTAAATATTTTCAGACCATAAATCTATTGGGCAGAATTGGAAATGTGTCCATGATATATGTATTTACCTCTTATACAAAAATTAATTTTAACCTATGTCTCAAAAGTTCACTCTGACTTAAGAATAACCTGTGTGTTAAGAAATGACTTGAGTTAGTGTTATAAGTATTGTACATCATAAAATATGTTGGATGGGTAATTATAATGTGTTGTTAAAATGTAAGTTTCAGCAGAGAGCCCACGGTGATAAATATCAGATATTAAAGTGGGACCAAGGTGCAAATTTTCAGAAGAAATATTTGAAATCTTGCTTTGATTTTTAAACCTCTTACTGACATTGAGGGTATAAAAGGATCTAGTTGTTGGAGGTTAAGGAGAAAAGTTTTTATCAAAGAGTGTGTCTCTGCTGAGAATTGTGCTGTGAGTCCTACCCCACCCGGCTGCTTCTCCCTTCATCTCAAATCAAGAGAAAAGGGCTTCAGGGAGACTATTTAATAACTAAATAGGTTTCTCCTGCAGATCTTGGTGGGCTGAGTGGAGATGTCTGAACAAGCAGCCATCCTGTTTAAGTAAAGGAGGTGGAGACAGTGGTCATCCTGGGGAGACTCCCGACTTGTTTAGATAAAGATCCGTGAGTGTTTCCTATAGACCAGGTTGTGCTGTGCACATCAAGGAGTAGAAATGAGATAGGTTCAGATACTATTTAATAGGGAAGTTTGGAGAGAACCTGGGACCTCAACCAAAAAATGTGGTTTCCAAATGCTGCATAAGGAGTGTATGCAGGGATGGCTCCACGGGCATGCAACCTGTGCAGTTGCAAAGGCCGTATGCTTAGAAGGGCCCATGCTTGGTTGAACGCTGTGCTGTTGCCATCATGAAATTCTTAATAATGTTTTAACAAAGAGCCTCACATTTTCATTTTGTGATGGGTTCTCCAGATTATGTAGCCTGTCCTAAATTTATGACTTACATTGAGAAAACTGTAGATGAAGGGGCCACGGCAGTGGAAGGCGGGGAGTGGTCCTCTAAAGAAGTCGCCAGGCACTTCGTGGGAAAAGAGGAGTCTTTAAATATTGGCTACAGTGAGTTGGTAAAGCTAGCTGACCAACTGAACCAGTCAGGTAGAACATTCCTGCTCCTCTCACCTCCTCTTCATAATCTACCACCAGCCCCTTTCAACCCACAGGGAACTGAAATAGCTTAGAAAGGGAGGAGAGGTTTTGCTAAAAGGGGAGAGGTTGTTTTATACACCCCCTAGCCAGGTATTGCTCAGATGCTAGCTGGGGAAGAAAAGCTGCCCTATTCTAATAGCCAAATTGAGACTCCTTTATGACTTAAAGTGACTATAGGAGTTTTATTAAACAAAAGTGATGGTTAAAACCATGGAGCTATATTTAAGATTTCATCCAGAGGTGGAGGAACAACTACTACATTGAATAAATATTGAGAGAAAAGTGAAAGGACAAAATGAAATTGCTTTTGAAATTGTATCTCTAAGATAATACTTATTCAGTGTATTGATTACATAATTGAATTTGGAAAATCTTGAAACACCAAATGCTTTTAACTCAAACCTTCTGTCTTTTAGTTTTAAAGTGATCTTTTGAAAGCTAGCTGAAATTTAATGATGAAACTGGACTTTTTGTAAATTTTATTTCTTAAACTAATTTGGTAATAGGAAAAGAAATGTTAGATTTTCCCCATTTGTCATAGCACTTGTGTTTATCTAGCTGCTGGCTTGCTGACAGTGGTCTAAAAATGGAAAAGTTTAGTTGTTCAATGCAATTGCCTTTAAAGTGAAGAACCGTATGTAATATTTCCTTAGAAACATGTTTACCATTTTGGACTTAATTTATTATAATTTAGGCTTTCCACTGGCAGTGACACAGAATAATTTTTTTTCTAGTGTCTATTCCAAAATGACCTGAGTTAGGAAAATGTTGCTAGTTTTCAATATATTTCTACTGCTATTTTCCATTTTATGCAAAAACTGTTGGCTAATTATAGAAAATTGCATTTGGTGCTCATTACATGGGTGTGAAATTAACTTTGTCACTGATGGGCTGACATTTAGAATAAAATGAGGTTGTGTTCTTTCCTGGGATTCTGTGAACTATATTTTAATGCCCTTCAATGGTGAGAAAGTTGCATTTTCTTAAATTTTCTGAAGGCTTTTGTGGTTGGTCAGACTTTATAAAAGATGAATATTGTGATTTTCTTACAGAAAAAAATTTACAAACCATTTCATTCTTTATCAGATGTCCTTGTAATTTCTTTCTGGCTATATGAAAGTTGTAGGGGATTTATTTTTCGTGGCTTAATCTGATAATTAGGATTTCAAATATAAGTTCTATCAATAGAGACATAATTATGTTTATTTTTGAACTTTTGCTAAAAGTGACTTTAGTTGTTAATAATTCTGATTTTACTTTAAGTTAGAAGAGACTACACCTAAAGTTCAGATTCTTGAGGTAGTAGAGCATCATAGGAAAAACTGCATTTACATCATGTGTAATGTAAAAGAGAATATTCTTAAGAAAATTTGAAAGCAGACAGAATGGCATGCCAGGCTAGTCAGAGATTGGGGGTTACATTCTGTCTCATTCACCACTCTGACATTGTAAGCCATTACTCACAGCAGTTGTGAATACCATTTGGAAAAGTAATCACAAAACCTTATAAATATGTCTGTATATTTTCACTTCTTTATTCAATGCATTCCTCTAATTTTTTTCTAGGCTCGCAGGAAGGAGGTATTTATCCAGGAACGATATGGGAGATTCAATCTAAATGACCCATTCTTGGCACTCCAGAGAGACTATGAAGCAGGTGCTGGTGACAAAGAGAAGAAGCCAGTTTGTACCAACCCCCTCTCCATCCTTGAAGCAGTCATGGCCCACTGCAGAAAAATGCAAGAAAGGATGTCTACACAGCTGGCTGCCACTGAGAGCAGACAAAAGAAGGTATGGAGGCTTTCAGACAGTCGTTTTCCCCATAACACAATATACAATGAAGAAACCACCTCTGAGGTTGTTTGTTCTTAAATGTTTTATTTTCAGCTTAGAAGTGCAAAATGCTGACAGATTCTGGTGTCTCTTTTAAAATGTAACTTAAAGTGTTTAAAATGTAACACAAAATAATACTAAACTGTGAAAGAAGTATGACAAAGAAATTGTTTCCCATGATGGGTATTTTGATACTCTCTTTAAATATGGACTTTTTCCCCCCTTTTCCTAGTGCCATAAGACATGCTTAGCTGCTAGGTGGTTAATCCAGAAACGCAACCAGGACTCTGATCATATGGTAGCATCGCCAACTTATTTTATCCAGCTCTGTCCAAAATATTTCTTAGCAATTAGAAATTATTTTCTTATTTTATTTTTTACCATTTAGTTGGAAAATGAAAATAGCATGAAGAGAACAGAGTGAAAGTTGGCACGGTATATCCAGTCTCACAACATGTCATCTTAAAGTCCTGGTTAGTGTAAACCTTGCCTCTGGAATGTGATGGCTGTGTCGCTGCAGACCTCCAGCCTCCTGCTCACATGTGTTTCATTGAAACCAGCCTCCTGTCTCTTCCCCCATCCCCCTCCCAACGCACACATATTTCTTGTACTAGAGTACATGCTTCAAAGAGTACTAAGCTGGATTTTTTTTAAAAAAGTGTGATCAGCCATAAGGAAATAGAAGTTTAAATTTCGTCCTTCTGATATGGCTCCAAGAGTCCCTTTATTAGAAAAGAGAGTGAAGGATTCAGAGAAGCTTATGCTGTCTACTATGATTAGAATTAAAACTAATATGTTCTTCCCACTGTTATTAAAGCATAAATTAAAATGTTTCTTCTATTAATCCTTTTCAGAGAACTTTTTGTATCTCACACTTAACAACTGGTTGACAACCTGAACACACTATTCTATAAATATTTGTGATATTGTCATTTAATGTGCGTTTTTTCCCATAATTATATCTTTATATTAGCACACGAATGCCAATGTTCTGGGGTAAGTGTTGAATGAAAGCAAACATTTCCCTCAGTATGTTACATGGTAGAAAACTAAAGCACTGAGTAAAATAAAAAAGAAGAATAGACGGCCTTCCATGGATGTGAGGCAAAATCAAACATTTTTTCTCTGGACTTTGCAAACACTCTACAAAGCCCTGCAGGCAACCACTGAGATCTCTGGAGGTTTTCAAAAGTACCCACAAACCGCATAAGCAGAAGCTAATGTATTTCAGCTGATGTCAGTGAAACTCATTTGTATTTCTTGGATGGAATGGATTTCAATTATGTTCTTAACATGTCAAATGAGCTATTTCATAATAAATTATTTCTGCTGGATTTTATGCTGCATTATCAAAAAATCAAGAAAATTTTTTTTATTTAATAAATAAAACACGGATACTTTCCTAAATTTTCCTTCAGTTCTGCATTTTATTTATTATTTCTCTTTTAGAGGGAAAAAGAAGAAACTCGTTTCTGGTTGAATCAAAGATTTTATTATCTAGCTGATTTTTTTTTCAATCAACTTACATCCTGTTTGTTTCTGAATGACTGGGTCATTTCCAACCTGGCTGGGAGTGAAAGGAAGTTGTTTCTGTCCTATGGGTCCTGTGAGGCTAACATAAAATGAGCCAGTGGGTCTGTCTCTCGTGTAGAACGGGAATACAGGAGTCTTTTATGGCCAAATTCATTGGCTGTGTAGTCTCTGTGAAGGGCTGCTCTGAAAGGGAATGCTACCTTTTGTCCTTAAGGAATATTCTATTCCAGGAGATTATAGTGTGTGAGAAGAGTTACAGATTGTACTCTTACCCAGTATCTTTACTTACAAAGAAAATATCACATCAGCTGATAAAAGCAGAAATACCAAAGTCATCTTTTTTAACAACAAGATTACCCGTCACCTTTGGTCATGAAAGTAAATACTTTAACCAAATGTCTTCAATTCCCTTACATATAGCATAAAATTACAGTTTTAGAAATCTAAAAGTAGTAAGAAGAAAAATCCATCATTTTAAATAAATGAGTCCAGTGCTTTAAATCACTGATGGTGCAGAAATCTGGGAAAGCAAGGCCCCATTATCTACAATTCAAGTATTTATTATCTGACACTGGGCATATCTCTGGTAATTCTAAGACATTTGGCCTGAATGCTGCTCTGGCTGGCTTTTCAAGGCAGAAAAGAGGCTCCATGCTCGTTCATGCGTCGCTTCCTGCTGAGACTACTAATAGGAGGGTTAACTGTTTGGTAATTTGTGTGCCAGGGAAATTTGGGTGAGAGTCAATTTGGCAAATGGACTGAGCCTATAAAACCACTTTGCGTAAGCTAATGAGTAATCATCTTGGGGAATTTTGCCTCTAGTAATCTAATCCCCATTTTGAGCCAGTAACCCAGGGTGGCATGATATTTGGGGTTGGGTTTTTTTTTTTAAATCTTGTGTATCATCTTTTAATACAGTTTCTTTTCTAATTTATTTGAACACTAGAGAGGAAGTGTATATATTTTCAAATGTTTTATAAATACTTAGAAAGCATAATTTCGAGCCCTGAAATAAAAAAGACCTTTTGAGCAGAGCCTTTAAAAGTAAGAAACCAAAATAATAGAAAGGAAATTCAGAGGAGCAGCAGCTCTTTTCACCAGTGAAAAAACTAAAAAATACCTATGTTTTAGATGGCATCTCAGGATAGTTAGGTCAGTTGTATGGCAGTAGATGCCTAAGACAGGATTTTTAGAGCAAGTGAAGCCAATGGTCATTGATTTAGGCAGAACGGGCATTTATTGACTGGCTTATAGAAATATTAACTGGCTTTCAGCATGGCTGGGAAAACCAAAGGAGCAGCTCTCGCTAGCCAGCATCACAGACACATGCTCTCTACAGAGCTAGTCCACAGCAGGTGATGCTTCTGCTGATGAGAGCTGGATGCTGCAGCTTAACCTCTGCCCAGCTGACACCAGACAGCATCACTGTCATCACCACTTGGGATCCTGAGAAGTGCTTCCCCTGGACTTGCTTCTTTGCGTCACTGACTTCCTGTTGGTGGAAGTGCAGGGCAGGTGTGTGTGATTAGCCCAGCATAGGCCACACGTGCTCTCCCTAGCTACAGGGAAGGCCAGGAAAGCAATTATTGGAAATGTTCAGCTTCTGCAGGGGAGAATCATAAGGTGGAAGATTCTTCTAACATAGGAAGGCATTTCCAGTGCTAGACAACTGAAGAAATGACAAATGGGTCAGAAAAGAACACATTATTTGCTTTGTTTACTTTATCTCATATGCCCTTTTCTTCCTATTATGAATAATTGTACTTTATTTTGCCATTTGTATTCAGTGCTACCTCATTACACAATAGTTACCTCGTCACATATATAAATATATTTTAATTTTAAACTGCTTTCTAGATTTTCATTCAATAGTAACATGGTAGAGAATCATCTATAGTAACATTTTTAGGAAGAGTATTTAGGACATTTTGTACATGAATAGCTTATTTTAGCTCATTTCTGATTCTTTTTTATAAAATTCATTGTTACATTTCAGAATGCATTTTGATTCCCCAGGAGCATTTCAGAACGATTATTAAGGCTCTGAGCAGAGATTTCGAGGAGAGGGTAGTTTGCCTGATCCTAAATGAGGCAAATCCCTGCTCCCAGGGCTTGCTTTCCCCCTCTTGAAACTCTCGATTAAGGGGAAAGGGCAGACGAGAACTGCAGAGCCCAAACTGCTGACTGGTACCTAGAGCCCCTGTGAGATTAAAAAAAGGGAAGAAAACGAAAAAGATCTTTTAATATATGCTATTGTTTTATATTTGTTTACCAGGATTGAGCAAGTGGGCTGGGGTGACCAGTTAGAGAAGAGGATGAAGATGCAATGAGTGTTAAAAGATTTGGGGAAGCAATAAGGAATATAGTCAGGTATCATGAGAGTATTTCATGGTGTGACAAACATGCACCCTGCTCTCTCATTTTGTAAGTGACCATAATTGCTTTCCTGTTTTCCACTTCGAATTAGAACTAATTGCCTTTCCACTGCTGCTATGCTCCCACCTACATAGTTTTCCCTTTCATTCTGTAAAAACATGTGTTTGGTGCCTCTTCATTCATGGCTCCCAGTCTGGGTGCTATTCTTGGAGCAACCACCCACTTCCTCACTACCAGTGAAGCTGTGTTAGTTCCACACAGTCCTCTGCTTTTTGCAAAAGGGTTCAGTGATACTGCTCTGTACAAAATTTCCCTCAGCCCCTACTTGAAATTGGACAATAATATAACAATGTCAACTGGAACTCAGTAGTTTATGTATGGTGGTTCCCTTTTAACTTAGTATGTGGGCCTGCTATATGATCATCTCTTTAAAATTTTTATGAGATCCTAAAATCAAATAAATGGAGTTTATGGAATTTTGTATCCTTAGTAGTTTCTAATGTGGTTCCCTATACAAAATAGGCAGTTCAATAGATATTTTTTTCTCCAAAGGTTGTTTAAAACGTTGCTTGCTTGCATAGTGTATGAACAAACTAATACTCAAATTTAAATAAGTTCACATTTACTACTAATATGCTAACCTGAACAATCCTTAAAATTTGCTATTGAAAATATTAAAATGAAGCTACTTTATTGATGATAGGAAAAGTCAGTGCGGGAGAGAATCAAAGACTCTTGACCAGCAGAAAAATATTTATTATACACACTGGTGGTTTGAGAAACTTACGGGGCTCATACTACTTAGTAATATTATTACTAAATAATATGGCTACATCTAAAAACATCTTTCGAACATCAAAAAACCAGAATTATTCCAATATTAATCCACCATATTAAAATATCAAAAGTTATGTGTCATCGATATTTACTTTTTTATTTTTAAATAGTGAAAGGTAGGTTCTTCTTCAGTGCCATTTGGTACCTCTTTCTTTGAGAATCCTGTCGGTTCTCTTTTCCTCACTGCAGTAGTCCTCTCTGGCTTCCTGCGGTATAATACTTTAAGTCTGTAAGTCTCCTGGTGCATTCTCCTCTACCACCTGATTCTCACCCCTCTCTTCAGTTGTCTCTTGATGGGTTTCAGACATACCTTTTAGGATGAGTCAAAACTTCCTTAATGCATAAGGAAGTCATTCTTCCTTGGTCCTCCTTATTTTTATTTTTCAACTTTATTTTGAGGTTTTTAAAAGAGATTCTTTCTCATATTCAAATGACTACCATATCTATTTCTTATGTATTGTACTTTTCCTCCAGTATAATGTAGCTTACTTATCATTTTCCCATCCCTTCTCCCTTTCTCTCTCTCTCTCTCTCTTCACACACACACACACACACACACACACACACACTTTTTTTCTGAACCATTGGAGGATAGATTGGAGATATAGTTAGTGCTTTTTTACTCCTAAGTGTTTAGATGTATATTTCCTAAGAACAGGGACCATCTCTTATATAATCACCATACAGTTAACAAAATCAGAAAATGTATCATTGATACAGTGTTTTGTCTAATTCACATTAATTTTCCACCAGTTGTCTCAATGATGGTCTTTCTAGCAATTCTTTTTCTAATTCTAGATCATGCATTGCATTTGTTTGTCGTGTCTGTTTAGTTCCCTTAAGCTGTAACAGTTTCTCAACTTTGCTTTGATGTTTCTGAAGAGCACAAACTAGGTATTTTGTAAAATATTGTTTAATTTGAGTTTGTCTGATGTTTCTTAATGATCAGTTTATGCATTTTTGGTTGGAATACCATGGAAATGATGCTGTGTTCTTCATAGTGCATCATGTGAATCAAAAGACATATATGATGTTGGTTTTTCCCAAACCAAGTCACGTGGTGTTAACATTGACCTCTCAGTTAAGGTGGTCTCTGACAGGTTCTCCACGTTTATTATTGTTCCTTTTGTAATCAGTAAGTAATTGGTGAGGAAATACTTTAAGATTCTTTAAATATCCTCTTATTTATTAAATGTTCACTAGTTCAGTTTTAGAATCCATTGACTATTTTCCAACCCCATTGTTCCTTCTACATTTATTTTTGGCATTCTGCTCTAAGGAACAGCTTTTCTTTCTCCCACATCTATTTGTTTATTATTTATATCAGTGTAGAGTCATGGATTCTTATTCAGTGGATTAGAAACTTAGCATCACTATCTGTTTCAATGCTCAAAATTGTCCCTGATTTGACCAGTAGGAGCCCTTTTAGGTAGGCTCCTTTTGATATCTCTCCACCTTTCTTTGAGCACTTCCTTATTTTCTTATAGCAAGTACTCCAGGTTCATCTTATATTTTTCCTATCCCAATCCTTGCAATTATCTATTTCTTCCAAGAGCACTAGTTTCCTTTTTAATAAAAATGGTATTTAGAAACAAATCTAGAGCTAGGACTTATATATATTTATCATATTCATATATACACACATACATATATCTATATTTTATTTGTCTGTCTCTCTATATCAAACTATGAGTTCATACTCATATTGACACCACTGATTCTAATTCAAATTCATAGGGTACATTCCAGTCCTTTCTCTATTTACAACTCCTTTCTCCAACAGTGAGAAACTTGGCTCCCATTGTACTTCGATATATTCACTCATTTACTCAAGTATAGAACACACAGAGTATCGGAAATGTTAATCCACACCAGTGTAAAAATCTAACATGCAAATCTGGAATTCAATTTTTTTTACATAGCAATTTTAAGGAAAAATCTACGTGATGTGAAATTCACATATCTTAAGTGTACAAACTGATGTGTTTTGAAAATGCATACACCTATGTAATCTGCAGCCATATCAAGAGAGAGAATATCCCCTAAGTCAGGCAATCACTGAACACTATTCTGATTTTTTTCATCATGGAGTAGGCTTGCCTGTACTAACTTCAGGTAGATGATGACTATAATTTTATAGTAAGACTTAGATGTGGGAACTGTAGGTTTTTCAATTTTTGTTTTTGTTTTGTTTTGTTTCTGGTGACTGCCCAAGGGTATGGGGATCAGAACCCTTGACCTAGGTGTTGTCAGCACCATTTTCTCCCAAGTGAGCTAACCAGCCAGCCCCCAGCTTTGTTTTTCTTTATCAAAATTTTTTTTCCTATTCTAGATCCTTCATATTTCCAAATTATAATCAGAGTGTTGGTTTCTCCAGAAGTTTGCAGGGATTGAAATATCATTGAATCTGTAGACCAATTTTGTGAGAATTGACATCCTAACAAAACTGAGTCTTCCCCCCAAGATCATAGTATGTTTGTCCATTAATTTGGGTCTTTAAGTTCTCTAAGCAACATTGTGTTGTTTTCAGTGTAGTGGTCTTATATATCTTTTAAGTTGCTTTTATTCCTAAGTATTTATTTTTTGATGCTACTGTAAATCACATTATTTTTAAAAATTTCTTCCAAATATTGTTACTATACAGGTACTCAATTGATTTTTGTATGTTGACATTGTATCTTGTGATCTTGCTAAATTCCCTACTGGTTTTAGCAGTTATTTAGTATATTATGTATGACTTTATAGGTAAACAAACATGTTATCTGTAAATAAAGCACATTTTACTTCTTTTCCAAATTGCCTGCCTGCGTTCCTTTTTCTTCTTAGTTTCTTTCTTTTTTTTCCTATCCTTGCAATGACTAGAACTTCTAATACAATGTTGAATAGAAGTAGTGAGAACGGACTTCATTCTTCTTTTGTCTTTTAGGGAGAAAATATTTTGTGTTTTACCATTCAGTGTGAAGTTTCATTCTGTTCTTACATTGTGAAAGATTTTTTATCATGAATGGGTTTTGAATTTTGTAAAATGATTTTTCTGCATCTGTAGACATAATCATGGGTTTTTTCCTTTATTCTTTTAATATGAATTACACAGATTGATTTTCAAATATTAAACCAATTTGGATTCTTGAGGTAAATCTCCCTTGGTCACCTTCTTATTACTCTTTATGTATTGCTGATTTGGGTTTGACTCCATTAAGCTGTAAGGAGTTTTGTGTCTGTGTTCAAGAGGGATTTTTTTTTTTTTCTGTAAATTAGAAAAAATTTTGTTTTTTGTATGAAGATAATTCTCAGTTTATAAAAAGAAAAGTGGTTCCTCCTCTATTTTCTGAGAGAGTATGTTTAAATTTGGTATTTATTTCTTTAATGTTTGGTAGAATTAACCAGGAAAGCCTCATAAGCTGGTTTTCTTTGGGGGAAGTTTTTAATTGTAAATTTAATTTCTTTAGAAAATATAAAGCCATTCCAATTTTCTGTGTCATTTTATATAACTTCTAAAAGTTGCGTGTTTCAGAGGAATTTGATTTTTTTCAGATTTGTTGAATTTATTGACACAAAGTTGTTCATTATTATTCCTTTAATATTTGTTCATTCTGTAGTGATATCCTCTCTTTATTCCTGTTATTTGAAATTTGTGTTTTTCTCTATTTCTTCATCTGGTTTTCTAGACTTTTAACAATATTATTAATCTTTTAGTTGAGAAACAACTTTTGGCTTTGTTAATTTCTCTGTCATTTGTCTAGTCTAGTTCATTGATTTCTTTGGTTTTTCTTTCATTCTACTTACTTTAGATTTACTTTGCTTGTTTTTTCCTAACTTCTTAAGGTGAGACTTGAATTATTGATCTGAGGCACCTCTTCTAATGTAATCGTTTAAAGCCAAAAATTTCTCTGTTCTCTGCTTTAGCTGCCTTTAGATGCTCAGCTTCCACAGCATCCCACAAATTTTGGTATGTTGTGTTTTCATTTTCATTCAGCCCAAAATGTATTCAAATTTCCTTGTGATTTCCCTTAAACCTTTGTACTGTTTAAAAGTATGTTTTATTTTTGAATTTTGGGGTGTTCTTAATATCTTATGATTTATTTCTAATTTAATTCTGTTGTAGTCAGAGAACATATTCTGTAAGATTTTTACCCTTTTCTTGATAGTTTTTAATAGCTCAGCAAGTGCATCTGAAAAGACTACACCTGTAGTTTTGTTTGAGGTGTTTTGCTCCATAAGTATCAATGGCCAGGTGGTTTTTTATGGTGTTATTCAGAGCTACTATATTCTTGCTGTTTTTTTAATCTAGAATTTTTTTGAGAAAAGATTGTTATTATTATAGATTTATCTATTTCCCCTTTGTGTCTGTCAGTTTTTACCTCATTTATTTTGGAAATAATTCAGCCGTCATTTATGTTGTAGTTTCTCTGTATGTAATGTATCTTTATTTCTCTGACTGCTTTCAAGATTATTTTTCTTATCTTTTGTTTTCAGCAATTTTACTATGATGTGCATAGGTGTAACATTTTTTATATTTATTTAACTTTGGGGTTGATGAGCTTCTTGGATTTGTAAATTTGTCTTTTTACCAGATTTGTAAACTTTGGGGCCATTTTTTCTTCCAAGATATTGTTCTTCCTATTCTTTCTTCTCCTCTTGGAACTCCACTTACATGGAATTTAGACCACTTTATATTATCCTAGAGATGACTGAGAGCTGCTGTTCATTTTTTAAATCATTTTTTTCTATGCTTTCCAAATGGGATACTTTCTTTTGCTCTATATTCAAATTTACTGTCTGCTCTCAAATCTTCTGTTAAGCCCATTCAGTGACCTTTTTTCATTTTAGATATTTTACTTTTAATTTCTAGATTTTCTATTTGACTCTTTTTTAAACAAATTAATTGTATATATTTGTAGGGTACAGTGTGTTATTTCAATGCTTGCATATATTGTACAATGTTTCACTTAGTGTAGATAGCATATTCATCACCTAAACATTTATCTTTGTGGTGATTATGGTCAAGATTCTCTTTTCTAGCATTTTAGAAATATATACAATATGACATTATTAGCTGTAGTCAACCCAGAACACCAGAACTTGATTTTTTTTTATAGTTTCCATTTCTCTGACAAGATTCCCTTTCTGTTTATTCATTGTGACCATATTTTATTTCAGAATGGCTGCTTTAAGGTCCTTGTGTGTTAATTCCAATATAGATCATCTTAGGCCCAGTTTCTATTGACTACTTCTCTATAGACTATGGATCACTTTTTTTGTTTCTTAATTTCATTGCATGCCTAGTAATTATTATCGTGTCCTAAACATTAAGAATGCTGTGGTGCACAGTCTGGATTCTGTTATCTTCTGAAGAATTGTATTTTGTTCTAGTAAACAGTTAATGTGATTTGATTAATAGTCTAAACTGTCTTCTTGCAGTTGACAATCACTGAAATCTTTGCTCAGTTCTCTCAGCCGTTCAGCAGCTACCTTCTGTCATTCATTCTGTCTAGGGTTTGCCCCATGAATGTGTAATTCAAGAATCAACCAAGGATGCTGGATGATTGCATCCTCTGACTGCTCAAACCAATATAACTGGTGCTTTGTGCTTAAGCTTCAGCTGCAGGGCTACCAGGATAGGGAATTGCCCCCCAGTTGAAAACCTGCATAAGGGCAGTCTCACCCAGTGCCATTGGCTCCTTTCTGATAGAAGAGTTTATTCCTCTCTCATTTCTACCGTTTTTATTGCTGTCACAAGCCTTCAGATCATTATTTTATATTTTTGGAAGGGTTTATAATTACCATCTGCAGAAGCATTAGTCTAATAAAAGTTAATTCTCCGTTACTGGCAGTGCAACTTTCTTTGATATTCTTTATAATTGTTGAATTATAACCCCTAACTTATTTTTTTTTTTTAATTTTATTTTGTCGATATACATTGTAGCTGATTAATGCTCCCCATCACCAAAACCTCCCTCCCTTCTCCCTCCCCCCCTCCCCCCCAACCATGTCCTTTCTGTTTGTTTGTTGTATCAACTTCAAATAATTGTGGTTGTTATATCTTCTTCCCCCCCCCCCCGGTTTGTGTGTGTATGTGTGTATGTGTGTGTGTGAATTTATATATTAATTTTTAGCTCCCTCCAATAAGTGAGAACATGTGGTATTTCTCTTTCTGTGCCTGACTTGTTTCACTTAATATAATTCTCTCAAGGTCCATCCATGTTGTTGCAAATGGCAGTATTTCATTCGTTTTTATAGCTGAGTAGTATTCCATTGTGTAGATGTACCACATTTTCCGTATCCACTCATCCGATGATGGGCATTTGGGCTGGTTCCAACTCTTGGCTATTGTAAAGAGTGCTGCGATGAACATTGGGGAACAGGTATACCTTCGACTTGATGATTTCCATTCCTCTGGGTATATTCCCAACAGTGGGATGGCTGGGTCGTATGGTAGATCTATTTGCAATTGTTTAAGGAACCTCCATACCATTTTCCATAGAGGCTGCACCATTTTGCAGCCCCACCAACAATGTATGAGAGTTCCTTTTTCTCCGCAGCCTCGCCAGCATTTATCGTTCATAGTCTTTTGGATTTTAGCCATCCTAACTGGGGTTAGATGGTATCTCAATGTGGTTTTGATTTGCATTTCCCGGATGCTGAGTGATGTTGAGCATTTTTTCATATGTCTGTTGGCCATTTGGATATCTTCCTTAGAGAAATGCCTACTTAGCTCTTTTGCCCATTTTTTAATTGGGTTGCTTGTTTTCTTCTTGTAAAGTTGTTTGAGTTCCTTATATATTCTGGATATTAATCCTTTGTCAGATGTATATTTTGCAAATATTTTCTCCCACTCTGTTGGTTGTCTTTTAACTCTTTTAATTGTTTCTTTTGCTGTGCAGAAGCTTTTTAGTTTGATATAATCCCATTTGTTTATTTTTCCTTTGGTTGCCCGTGCTTTTGGGGTCGTATTCATGAAGTCTGTGCCCAGTCCTATTTCCTGAAGTGTTTCTCCTATGTTTTCTTTAAGAAGTTTTATTGTCTCAGGATGTATATTTAAATCCTTAATCCATTTTGAGTTGATTTTAGTATACGGTGAGAGGTATGGATCTAGTTTCATTCTCCTGCATATCGATATCCAGTTATCCCAGCACCACTTGCTGAAG
Source organism: Cynocephalus volans (assembly GCF_027409185.1). NCBI lineage: Eukaryota > Metazoa > Chordata > Mammalia > Dermoptera > Cynocephalidae > Cynocephalus > Cynocephalus volans. Next base: position 37,842,758 of record NC_084465.1, read on the forward strand.
AGGCAGTCCCTTCCCCAGTGAATAGGCTTGGTGCCTTTGTCAAAGATCAGATGGCAGTAAGTGTGTGGGTTGATTTCTGGATTCTCTATTCTATTCCATTGGTCAGTGTGTCTGTTTTTATGCCAGTATCATACTGTTTTGGTTATTATAGCTTTGTAGTATAGCTTAAAGTCAGGTAGTGTTATGCCTCCAGCTTTATTTTTTTTGCTGAGCATTGCTTTGGCGATTCGTGGTCTTTTATTGTTCCATATAAATGTCTGAATAGTTTTTTCCATTTCTGAGAAAAATGTCTTTGGAATTTTGATGGGGATTGCATTGAATTTGTATATCACTTTGGGTAGTATGGACATTTTGACTATGTTGATTCTTCCAATCCAAGAGCATGGAATATCTTTCCATCTTCTTGTATCCTCTCTAATTTCTCTCAGCAGTGGTTTGTAGTTCTCATTATAGAGATTTTTCACCTCCTTGGTTAACTCAATTCCTAAGTATTTTATTTTTTTGGTGGCTATTGTAAATGGGCAGGCTTTCTTGATTTCTCCTTCTGCATGTTCACTCTTGGAGAAAAGAAATGCTACTGATTTTTGTGTGTTGATTTTGTATCCTGCTACTGTGCTGAAATCATTTATCAATTCCAACAGTTTTTTTGTAGAGGTTTTAGGCTGTTTGATATATAGGATCATGTCATCTGCAAACAGGGACAGTTTGACTTCATCTTTTCCAGTCTGGATGCCCTTTATTTCCTTCTCTTCTCTGATTGCTCTGGCTAGTACTTCCAACACTATGTTGAATAGGAGTGGTGAGAGTGGGCATCCTTGTCTAGTGCCTGTTCTTAAAGGAAAAGCTTTCAGCTTTTCCCCATTCAGGATGATATTGGCAGTGGGTTTGTCATATATGGCTTTAATTATGTTGAGATACTTTCCCTCTATACCTAACTTATAGAGGGTCTTTGTCATGAATGAGTGCTGAACTTTATCAAATGCTTTTTCAGCATCTATAGAGATGATCATATGGTCCTTGTGTTTGAGTTTATTAATATGGTGTATCACATTTATTGATTTGCGTATGTTGAACCAACCTTGCATCCCTGGGATGAATCCCACTTGATCGTGATGAATAATTTTTCGTATGTGTTGCTGTATTCTGTTTGCTAGTATTTTAGTGAGGATTTTTGCATCTATATTCATCAAGGATATCGGCCTGTAGTTTTCATTTTTGGTTATATCTTTACCTGGTTTTGGTATCAGGATGATGTTTGCTTCATAGAATGAGTTTGGGAGATTTGCGTCCATTTCAATCTTTTGGAATAGTTTGTAAAGAATCGGTGTCAATTCCTCTTTGAATGTTTGGTAGAATTCTGCTGTGAATCCATCTGGTCCTGGGCTTTTCTTTGTTGGGAGCCTTCTGATAACAGCTTCAATCTCCTTTATTGTTATTGGTCTGTTCAAATTTTCTACGTCTTCACGGTTCAGTTTTGGGAGCTTGTGTGTGTCCAGAAATTTATCCATTTCCTCCAGATTTTCAAATTTGTTGGCGTATAGTTGTTTATAGTAGTCTCGAATGATTCCTTGTATTTCAGATGAATCAGTTGTAATATGGCCTTTTTCATTTCTAATTTTTGTTATTTGAGTCTTCTCTCTTCTTTTTTTTGTTAGCCATGCTAATGGTTTGTCAATTTTATTTATCTTTTCAAAAAACCAACTTTTTGATGCATTGATCTTTTGAATTGTTTTTTGGTTTTCAATTTCATTCAGTTCTGCTCTGATCTTAATGATTTCTTTCCGTCTGCTAACTTTAGGATTGGATTGTTCTTGTTTTTCTAGTTCTTTAAGGTGAAGTGTTAGGTTGTTCACTTGCCATCTTTCCATTCTTCTGAAGTGAGCATTTAATGCAATAAATTTTCCCCTCAATACTGCTTTTGCAGTATCCCACAGGTTTTGGTATGATGTATCATTGTTTTCATTAGTTTCAATAAACTTTTTGATTTCCTGCTTGATTTCTTCTTGGACCCATACGTCATTAAGTAGAATGCTGTTTAATTTCCATGTGTTTGTATAGTTTCCAGAGTTTTGTTTGTTAGTAATTTCTAGTTTTAATCCATTGTGGTCTGAGAAGATACATGGGATAATTCCAATTTTTTTGAATTTATTGAGACTTGATTTGTGACCTAATATGTGATCTATCCTGGAGAATGATCCATGTGCTGATGAGAAGAATGAATATTCTGAGGTTGTTGGGTGGAATGTTCTGTAGATATCTGCCAATTCCAATTGGTCTAGAGTCTTGTTTAGATCTTGTGTTTCTCTACTGATTCTTTGCCTAGATGATCTGTCTAATATTGACAGTGGAGTGTTCAGGTCCCCTGCTATTATGGTATTAGTGTCTATTTCCTTCTTTAGGTCTAATAGAGTTTGTTTTATAAATCTGGCTGCTCCAACATTGGGTGCGTACATATTTATGATTGTTATGTCTTCTTGATGGATCAGTCCTTTTATCATTAAGTAGTGTCCCTCATTGTCTCTTTTTATGGTTTTTAGTTTAAAGTCTATTTTGTCAGATATAAGAATAGCCACTCCAGCTCGTTTTTCTTTTCTGTTTGCATGGTAAATCTTTTTCCATCCTTTCACTCTTAGTCTGTGTGAATCTTTATGGGTGAGGTGGGTCTCTTGTAGGCAGCATATAGTTGGGTCCTGCTTTTTGATCCAGTCAGCCAGTCTGTGTCTTTTAATTGGGGAATTTAAGCCTTTAACATTAAGAGTTGTTATTGACAGGTGTTGATTTATTCCTAGCATTTTATTGGTTGTTTGGTTGTCTTAGGTGTCTTTTGTTCCTTGCTTTCTGATTTACTGTTTGGTTTCTTTGTTTGTTGGTTCCTTAGGTTGTAGATAGTGTTTTTCTTAGCTTGTTTTCTCTTCATGAATGCCATTTTTATTGTACTAGCGGGTTTAGATTTTTCTTAGGTTTTTATGGCAGTGGTAGTTATTTTTCAGGAACCAAACCCAGTACTCCCTTGAGGATTTCTTGTAAGGGTGGTCTTGTGGTAGTGAACTCCCGCAGTTTTTGTTTGTCTGAGAAATATACTATTTGCCCCTCATTTCGGAAGGATAGCCTTGCAGGGTAGAGTATTCTTGGCTGGCAATCTTTGTCTTTTAGTATTTTGAAAATATCATCCCATTCCTTTCTAGCTTTTAGGGTTTGTGATGAAAAGTCTGATGTTAACCTGATTGGGGCTCCCTTATAGGTGATTTGACGCTTCTCTCTTGCAGCTTTTAAGATTCTCTGTTTGTCTCTGAGTTTTGCCAATTTGACTATGACATGTCTTGGAGAAGGCCTTTTTGGGTTGAATATGTTTGGAGATCTTTGAGCTTCCTGGATCTGAAGATCTGTGATTTTTCCTATACCTGGGAAGTTTTCTGCCACTATTTTGTTGAATATGTTTTCAATGGAATCTCCATTTTCCTCCCCTTCTGGAATACCCATGACTTGGATATTTGAGCGCTTGAGGTTGTCTGATATCTCTCTCAGATTTTCTTCCATGTCCTTGATTCTTTTTTCTTTCTTTTTGTCTGCTTGTGTTATTTCAAACAGCCCATCTTCAAGTTCAGAGGTTCTCTCTTCAACTTCGACAAGCCTGCTGGTTAAACTCTCCGTTGTGTTTTTTATTTCGCTGAATAACTTCTTCAGTTCAGCAAGTTCTGCTACATTTTTTTTCAGGACATTGATTTCCTTGTACATTTCCTCTTTCAGATCCTGTATACTTTTCCTCATTTCATCATGATGTCTAGCTGAGTTTTCTTGTATCTCATTCAGTTTCCTTAGAATTATCACTCGAAATTCCTTGTCAGTTATTTCAAGGGCTTCTTGTTCTATAGGATCTAGAGTATGAGATTTATTAACTTTTGGTGGTGTACTTTCTTGATTTTTTGTATTTCTGGTGTCTTTTTTTTGGTGTTTGTTCATTGTGGCAGGGGGTTTCACAGTCCACCGGTTTAAGACTAATGACTAACTAGGATGTTGCTGTGGTTGCCAATTTGGTATGGCTCCCGCCGTGACTGCTCAGTTGGCCTCTAGTGTCTTGTGTGTGTGGTTGCCTCGGGTCTTGGGCTTCTCCGGGGAGCCACCTTTCTGGTCAGCTTGTACTCTGCTGGGCTGGTGGATCACGTACCACAAGGTGTGTGATCTCTGTTGAGCTTTCACTTTCTGTACAGGACTTCTCCCCGTTCCGTGTGCTCTGGCCCAGGCTGTTAGATCATGCAGTGGCGACCCCACCGGGTGTGTGGTTTCTGTCGAGTCTCCGCCTCCCTGGCCACACGTCTTCCCCCTCTGTGCACACTGTGCTGGGCTGGGGCGTGTCTTCTGCACCCCTCGTCTATCAGCTGGGCCTTCAAGACCCTGCTCAGCACCGCCTCGCCCAGGAAGTCTACCAGGTTTCTGCTAGGCACAGACGACCGGTCTCTCTGGGTGCCTTTGTAGCACTTTGTAGATCTTTCTCGGGTCTTGTTCACCTTTGTATCCCCCCGGTATAAACCGAGTCTAGCACCCGCCTGCAGCCTGCTCTCTGGCAGGTTCAAGCGGACCTGGGAACTCTCCTACCACACTATTCCCAACCAGAAATTCGTTAGGCTTTTTTCCAAACTGGTGGTCGCAGAGATGGTATCTGCCTCCCAGTAACAGGAAGTTTACCGGGGCCGGAGTCCAGGGTGTGGTGGAGTGACAGTCAGCCCGCCTGTACTTCCTAGCCCTCCCAAAACTGGTCGGGACGCCCCACACCCCCAGCCCTGCCAGAGAACCGCGGGGGGAGTGGGAGAGGAGGTCGGCCCGCAGGGTCCGGAAAGCCCCGCGCCAGGCCAAGCAAATGGGCTCAGTGATGGCCGAGCAGGGCGGAGCTGCCCGCACCTGGGAAAATGGAGGCAGCACCGTGGCAGTGAGTGGCCTGGTGGTGCAGGCGGGAGCCGCGTGGGCATCCACCCCCCGAACAGAGCTGTGCCAGGGATCACTCACAGTGCTGTGCCAGGTCGGGCGCTCGCTCTGTCTCTGGTTTGTTGCCTTCCGTGTTCTCGGCGCTGCCGCCTGGGGCTGTTCAGTCGCGGCGCGGCTCGGGCGCTCCCAGGAATCTTCTTTAATGCCGGCCTGAAACCTCGAATCCTGAATAGGGCAGCTGGCCGCCTTCAGTGTGGCCCCAGCCTCCGGGATCCTGGCTGCATCCACAGCAGCCCTGGCGCCGTGTTCCCTATTTCAAGACTCACTTTTGCAGCTAAGAATCAGTTCTTTTCCTGCTCCACACTTCAAAGCTGTTGCCTGTAAATGAGGCAGCCTCTCCTGCCCGGGGCAAAGTGGCGTTGAGCCCCCACGACCGGCCAGCAGCAGCAGTCCTCCCTTAAGAGATGGCCAGAGGAAGGTCCACAAGTTTCCCGGCTGCCTGAGGCCCAGTGGCCACCTTTTCCACCTCAGCTACTCCGCGCCAGCCGCCGCAGCCGCCGCCATCTTGAAACTCAGAAATCCATAACCCCTAACTTATAAAAACATCCATTTGTATATTTAATGTGGTCTGTTCTCTAGTTCCTTGTTTGCCTTGAAATGTGTTTTCAGAAGGAAAAACACTGTGCAAAGTCACACTTTTTTTTTTTTTTTTTGGACCAGTAAGGGGATCACAACCCACGGCACGGTGTGGCCCACACCACGCTCAGCAAGTGAGCGCACCAGCCATCCCTATATGGGATCCGAACCCGCGGCCTCGGCGCTACCAGCACCGCACTCTCCCAAGTGAGCCATGGGGCCGGCCCCAAAGTCACACATTTTTAAGTAACACAACTAGCTATTATATCATGTATTGAAAACTTAACATTTTTTAGTGCCAGGCACTATGCTACACACTGTACAAGAAATGTCTCATTTAATACTATAAAGCAATTACTATTATTGCTCTATTGTACAAATAAGGAAATAGTACAGAATCTAGCTTTAGAGAGAGAACTTACCAAGGTCACACAGCTAATAAGTGTGGGATCAGAACTTAGTGCTACATCTCTTAGTGTCTTAAGCATAAAAACTTTGGGCTATAATGGTCAAGGACTTTTTTTTAATATAAAAAAGTATTTTTAAAGTGTGGGAGTATATTTATCTACTGATTGGAAGAAGCTTGTAGAGAGGCAGATGTTTAGTATTTATAAAGAGCAGTGTGATAACTGATGGAGCAAGTTCCAGAGGTGACAGGAAAGAATGAAGTTAATTGTTGAAGGCAAGTCTGAAGTTGAACAGATGGAAACCTTTTTCCCTTAGATTGAAGGGAAGGACATATGAATTGGTGTGGCTGTAATAAATCTTAATGGAGGAGACAGAAATGTAGAGGGAGAATGAGTGAGTTTGAATTTCCTTGATAAAGGAGTCTGTGAAGGTAAACTGAGAGTCCAGTGATTGATCATTAGGTGAAGTTTTGGGGAAAGTGGCAGAGGTTTGAAATATCCCCTGTAATAAATGGTAGAAGCAGCTAAACAGAGTTAGGTAGGGTGATGTTTGGGGCTCAGAGCTCAATTGAGTTTGGAGCCATGTGTTTGTAGGTACATGAGTTGTGAAGTTTCCTCTGTGCTCTGCTCTCTGGTAGGTTTAAAAATGACATGAATTAGTCTGAGATAGGATTTATAAGGCACGAGTGGTAGAAGGACAAAGATACAAAAGAATTATGGATGCTTTTATAGTAGTATAGATTTCTGTATAAATATCTGAGATCAGTTGTATTGATTTTCAGTTGGAACTGTTTCTTCAATTTGATTCTGAAGTGTAAGATGAAAGTTATTTCAAAAATGAAGTATGATGATCCATAGTGAAGAAATACCATGGGCAAGATATGTGACATGGTGAGAAAAACTTGAGACAAATAGCACCCTGAGTAACTGCCATGATTCTGATGCTAATTAGCCAGACGACATCAGGGAAGTCACTAAGTTGGCCTCTACTTAGTTGTTTTGTAAAATGATGGTAGCTCTTAAAATTCTACAGCACATCTTTTTTCTACCTTTTGAGGTAAATTATGAAACTTGTAGTTTAAATACAAGGTGAAAATTGACCTAGTTTGTGTGGGGTTTTTTTGTTGTTGTTGTTGTTGTTTTACATTGCCATAAGAATGTTTTTTTGTTGGAGTTAATATAAAATGCATTTTAAATTTTCTCGGTAGTTTTAATTTTGTCTATGCCTTCTAGCAGCAGTCTATCATTTGGTGCACATTACAAGAGTTAAATGTGCTTTAGCCAATAATAAGTCAAATTTTCTGTGAGGCACCCAAGTGAATATAATATAAATATAAATATATGATAGCACTGTTGTTTCCCAAATCTTACCTAATCTACTTATGAAGTGACCCCCAAAATTCCATACAGTAGACTAGAGCATATGTGTAACTGTTCATGAGAAATGATCTATATTCCAGATCACCTATTTATGGGATCCATCCAGTGCTATTCAGCAACTGCTCTTCAAAGCAGGAAGCATCCAGGGTAAATAGTAAATAATGTCTCTGACCTCTAGTTGGACAGCGAGCCATTTTCTCCTCTTGGTTCCATGACTGTATGACTGTGAATGGGAATGGAGGAGTGTATTTTCCTAGCGGGTAAGGAACAGGAGCACATGCCCTCAACTGAGGGATCGTGAGAGCATCTCCTCCCTCCGTTATTGTTGACTAAAATCTGACTTAAATAGGTACTAACTCTCTCGGGAGTGCATTTGTGTTCAACATCTAGAGGAAAAAAAAGTCCTCTCCATATCTTTAATCAGGTAGGTCTACTTTAACCTTTATGAGCCATGAAGCCCTCTATGTACCCCTGGTAGAATGTTTCCACCCCTGGTAGATCAGGCATGTGAGCTGACCTAGCTCCTGCGTCCCAGCTCGGAGTGTGTCCTTTGTCCTTCAGGAGCCCCTCGTGACAGATGTTCCCCTGGAGAGAAGTGAGAAGCCTGTTAGAACATGTTAGAATAGTGCAGCTGTAAGGTTGCCCTTGTACCCAGAAAGTACCATCGGTGTTTGGAAGTTTGTTGTTTCTGTGGAACTACATTAATTTCATTAATTCATTCAACCAATAATTTATTAAACACCACTGTGTTCCAGCCACTGTTCTAGGTCTTGAGGACACAGCCACAAACAAGACAGACAGTCCCTGCCCTCATAAAGTCCCATTCCAGTGGGGGCAGGTAGGTGCTAGACAAAGGGTGATGCGTTCATGGATGGCAGGGACTGTTATTTTCCACGGGGTGGTGAGGGAAGGCCTCACTTCAGCAGAGCCCTGGAGGACATGAAGGAGCCAGCCTCTTGTGCTGTTGGGTACTTTGGTGCATATTAGAAAACCCCATCTGCAGAGATAAAGGTTTTTAAAAGTTTCCTCTCTAGGTCAAACAAGTAGAGAAATGTTTCTTCTCTGGTAAGCACCAATCCTAGGGGCCTATGGCTCGGTGAATAGACAGCTTTTTTGTGAAGGGAAAAGGTACCTCTCCCTGCATGCTTGAGCAGATGGAATGGTGAGGACAGCAGGAACACTACGTGAAGGTGTGTGGGTGGAATCCAAGGCAGAGAGAACAGAAAGCAAGGTCAAAGACACTGAGCTCGGACCCTGTTCAAGAATGTGCGGCAAACAGGAAGGCCAAGTCCATGGGAATCAAGTGAGCAAATGGGATCGAAGTAGCAGACAGGCTTTGGGTTCACTGACACTGATTACAGTTCCAATAAGACATATTTTTAGCTCTGCATAGTTTTCAAAGAACTTTCATATATGACTTTATATGACTTTGACAACAACCCATCATAAGAAGCTCAGAGAAGTTACATTATTTAGCTAAGTAATCCAATTATCGAATATAAAGGCTTAGCATTTAACCAAAGTCCTTTGTTTTCAGCACTTTTTATGATTCTGTACCTCAAAGATTAGTTAGTAATTTTAAGGTATTAAACCTCTTTATTTTTAATATCCCCAGTTCCCTCACAAGGCTCTATTTTTATAAAAACAGACCTTTCTGAACTCTGCTGTGATTTGAAGCATCCGATTATTGTTCTCTTTTTTCATAGTTAACTTTAATAGATCTAAAAGATTGTCTATTGTTGTAACTTAGATGTTTTTCATAAAACCATTTACATCTATTTTCTCATTTTCATAGGTCTTTAAAATATTATCTTTCTTCTCACAACACATTTTGAAAAGATGACATTTTTTGCTGACCCTTACCATGTAATTGTTAGAAAATTAATGAAAATCTCTCGAAAAAAGCACTTCTTCGGTGGAAAGAATGTTCTGTAGATTAATGAGGGCTTTCCTGTGAATTTTTTCCAGCTGGAAATGGAGAAGCTTCAGCTACAAACCCTCGAACAAGAGCACAAGAAGCTGGCTGCCCGCCTCGAGGAGGAGCGTGGCAAGAACAAGCTGGTGGTCCTGATGCTTGTGAAGGAGTGTAAACAGCTCTCGGGCAAAGTCATAGAGGAGGCCCAGAAGCTAGAGGAAGCCATGGCCAAGCTGGAAGAGGAAAAGAAGAAGACAAATGAATTAGAAGAGGAACTCTCTGCAGAGAAACGCAGAAGCACAGAAATGGAAGCTCAGATGGAAAAACAGCTCTCAGAGTTCGATACCGAACGGGAGCAGCTTCGTGCCAAGCTGAACCGCGAAGAAGCGCACACCACTGACCTCAAAGAGGAGATAGACAAGATGAAGAAAATGATCGAGCAGCTGAAAAGGGGAAATGACAGTAAGCCAAGCCTCTCTCTCCCACGGAAGACAAAAGATAGGCGTTTGGTTTCTATATCTGTGGGGACAGAAGGACCTGTGACAAGGTCTGTTGCTTGCCAGACAGACCTAGTGACAGACAGCACTGACCATGTGAAGAAGTTGCCTTTGACTGTGCCTGTAAAGCCTTCCACAGGGAGCCCCCTAGTCTCTGCAAATGCAAAAGGGAATGTGTGCACCAATGCCACCTTGCTCAGGCCAGGTGTTGATAGGCAGGCTTCCCATTGTGACTTGATTGGCTCCTCTCTACCCACTCTCCCACCTCCAAGTGCAAGCAAAATTGAAGAAAATGGACCGAGCCCTGGCTCAATACCAGACCTAACAAGTAGCGTACCCCCACTTCCCAATAACACTGGTCCTCCCATTGCTCAAGCCCCAGGCACAGCTCCCCAGAACCACTCACAGGCTCCGCCTGTACACAGTTTACATTCACCATGTGCCAACACGTCTTTGCATCCAGGTCTAAACCCACGAATCCAAGCAGCTAGATTTAGATTTCAGGGCAATGCTAATGACCCGGACCAAAATGGAAATACTACCCAAAGTCCTCCATCAAGAGATGTCTCTCCTACAAGTCGTGACAACCTAGTGGCCAAACAGCTTGCTCGGAATACTGTGACCCAAGCACTGTCAAGATTTACAAGCCCTCAAGCGAGTGCAGCCCCAAGGCCCGGAGCCCCCCCTATGGGGGACGTTGGCACCTACTCTCCCATTGGTCGCACCAGTTTAAAGACTCCCAGTATAGCACGAGTTGACAGAGGAAATCCTCCTCCTATCCCTCCAAAAAAGCCAGGGCTCTCCCAAACTCCTTCTCCACCACATCCCCAACTCAAGGTTATCATGGATAGCAGCAGGGCCTCAAACACAGGGGCCAAGGTTGATAACAAAACTGTGGCTTCGCCTCCTTCCAGTTTGCCCCAAGGGAACAGGGTCATAAATGAGGAGAACCTCCCTAAATCATCCTCCCCTCAGCTGCCACCAAAACCATCCATAGATTTAACTGTGGCACCTGCAGGCTGTGCAGTTTCAGCCCTGGCCACGTCTCAGGTGGGTGCCTGGCCTGCTGAAACCCCTGGATCGAACCAACCTGCATGTTCAGACAGTTCCCTTGTCATTCCTACCACCATTGCCTTTCGCTCTTCCATAAACCCTGTTAGTGCCTCATCCCGTAGACCAGGTGCCTCAGACAGCCTCCTGGTAACAGCATCAGGTAAAGGGATTGAAATATTATACCCTTTTTTAAGAATGTGGCCTGTCCTCTCATGTGCCTCAATTTCCTTCACATTGCCTTGAAACTTTTTTTTATTTTTTAATTTGTTCCTTTTTTTTTTCTATTTCTTTCCTCTCTTTTTTTGTGTTTTTCTTTAAAGGCCCCAGGGTATGGTGATTCATCTTGCTGTATGAATTGCGGTTTTGTTATGCTGAGTGCTTTTTTTCTTTTAAAATAACCTGAAAATTGTGGTTTGAAGCACATGGAGACCATTAATTTAGACAGGCTGTAACATTTCCATGGGAGAAAAGAGTATTCCTTCTCATTAAACATTTATCTCACAAGACCTCAATATAAACAGGCATCGTCAGTCTCTGTCCATTCCTAGAGGACATAAAAAAAATCCTTTAAAGTTATTATTAACACTACCCTGGATTATCAAACCGATTAGATTTCTTCTGTAATTGGTATAATCTGGGTTTTAATATCAGTTTGATGTTAAGGGTTTTTTTTTTTAACCCTCAGAGATGAAGTTTGAATATTTATAAATCTCTGCTCTAATTTCCAAAGCTGTTTACCCTCTTGAGAGCTTTCTTCTTCCAACACTTGAGCACAGTTGGATAGCATAGCATAAGGGCTGTACTGGAGAAGGTTTTCATTGCAGATGTGGCTTATGAACTCATTGGGACTCTTGAACAAAGAAGAACTGGACTTTCCCTCTCTGTTGCACAGTTGGTAGAGGAAGCCTTGCTTTTGATTGACATGACTGGATTAGTTCTTCATTGAGCACTTTGTGGATCTAAAATAATGTTACCATGTCGGAGTTCTGTTTGGAGATGTCTCTCCTACCAGGGGATCTTAGTGGATAGCAAGCAGAGACAGTTGTTTCTGTGGGAGGGAACTTTAAAAATTAAAAGAAGGTTGAATAGTGTTATATTTAAAACTTACAGGGGAGAGTGGGCATGAGAAAAACAGGTAGCGCTATACATGCTAATCATCAGGTAATGAGAGCAGTACACCAGGATTTATTTATTCAATCATAAACTGTCTCCTTGAAATTAAGCTGTTTGTGAGACTATATCTTATTTTGAGGGGCAAAATTGGGTATTGGAAACAGCATGGACTTGGAAGTTAGTCAGCTCTGCATTGGAATCTAGGCTCTGCCATTTACAATTGTGTTTTTGACAATTTTTTCTTAAACTGAGCAAGTTTTCTCTTCCTTAATATGGAGCTTTGCTATTTATATGGGTGAGAGTGGATGTTAGGAGGATCAGATACTATACGAGCATGGCATCAAGCTTAGAACAGCATGAGCAAGCAATAACTAGAGGTGTTGTCGCTGCTTCAATGATATTGGTGCTCAAAGCATTTTTGAGAATTTGTTTTAGAATTGACTTCGGTATTATATTGTGATGTGTTTGCAAGCATTCAGCACTCCATATTTTTGATCCAAAATCATATTACTAAGCTGGACAGCCCTTCTCATTGGCCTAAAATAATGTTAGCTGTTTGTGACAAATTAAACCCACCCTCGGAAAAGGAATATTTGCTACCATTCAGGAGAATCACAGAATGTACCGTAAGATCTTTAGGCAGTTACACAAGTTCCAACAATGTTTGGAGCTGTGGCAGTGCTATTGACATAAATGCATAGACTGTGAAGTAGAAAACGCTTCCTAGGAACATATATAAGTTTTGTCAGTTTTTTAAAAATACAAAGCCATCTTTGCTTTGATACCTTGAGGCTTTGCCAGTTGTTTTCTTGGTCATCACTGTGGTCCAGGGTCCAGCCACAAATGCCCTTTGGTTTCAGCAGAGAAGTTTTAAAATCAGGATCCATGACTGAGAAGCATAACTTGTCAGCAGGATTTTAAGTTAACTTTTAAAGATGAAGAATTCCTAATCTGCTATATATTTACCAGAATGACCTTCATAGGATCCAGTGGAACTTTAGATAAAGGAGCCATAATTCCTCTGAAAAATGTCCTTTGCTTAGGTCTGGAGAGCAAAAGAGAACATGGTGAACCAAAGCAACAACATCCACTAAAGATTCATGAAACTGGTTCCTCATTCTCTATTCTCCAATTTTTGCAATTTGGCCAACGTATTCTCAGAAGTACAGGGTTACCATTGGTGGAATAACAAATTTCTGTGTCATTTGATTATAAGATGTGGTTTATTAGGGGAGAGTGGAGGCACTGGAGATCTTTAGTATTCAAGAAATGTTGACTGAGCACCTCATCTGTTCAGGGAATGGAAATGTTATTACACTTACATAATGGGGGTGTATAACTGTGTAACTCAACTGTGGATGTAGGTCAGCCTGAACTCTCCAACTGAGATATAGGATTTCAATTCTGTTTTCTATTTAGATTGTCCTATTTTTGTCACATTCCCATTGCAAGTAGGAAGCACCAGAGCTCCCTCCATCCTGCTTTTTAACCTGTCCGTGCCTGGGTGAGCTTGTGCTTCTCCAGGTCATAAGCCCACTGAAAGTTATCAACCTTATAAAAAGCCACTAAATGCCCTCGTGGTTGCTAAGGACAGGACATGGGGACACAGCACATCTGCCAGATATGTCTGGCAGATGTCTGTCCCAAGTTCAGTGATCAAACAAGCACTGAACTGAATGTACGAAGTCAGGATTATTCCATTTCTGCTTCTTTGTAAGTATCACCCTAGAAAGCATGTTCTCTCTGAGCCATTAGCTTTTCCATTTAAAAATGAAAGCATTGAAACAAAAAAATATTTTCAAACAAAAAATAATATTCAAAATAATTTTGCCTGATGAATTTTCAAACAATAGTTCATTACCTCTCCTTCTTTGGGAAACTGCTAGATCCCATGATCTTTCAAACTCTAAAATCCTGATTTTCCATGTCACCTTCAATGACAAACAATTATGGCTGAGTTAAAGCACCAAGGAGAATTGGGATGACAGAAGTTACTATTTTGATGAATTGCATTATAAATTACCCTAATACTATTGGCAACATTTACTGCCAAATGTTAAATTTTTAAATAATGCTTTAACTTCTAAGTGAATTAGAATTTCTTGTTCCTGCCAAACTTGTCAAATGAACACATTTCAATTGTTAGATGAACAGAAGCCCAGCCCAGAAATTGCTCCAGGCAACTGAGTTTCCATGCCCCTGGAAATTATTTTTCTGTTTTGTTTTGTTTTGTTTTTAATGCATTTTATTTGATTTGGTTCAGACTTTTTCCCTTCAACCTATATTTAAAAAATTACTCTCCATGTATGATTGGCTTAAAGGCTACATCAGAAAATAAGAATGATCTGGGCTGTGACATTAACCCTCTCCACCCTCTGAAGCTGATGCCGGAAGCTGTTGGCAACTCCTCTTCCCTCTGTCATTGCATGTTCAGTCTGTTCCCTTCCTCGTGGCATGTTGTGCAAGATGTCACCTGTACTAATGTTTGCATGTGACACTGAAAGCTGAATGACCTTTTCCTAACATCATTAGAGTAGCTATGTGAATACAGGCCTGTTCAGTTATTACTTAACCATTACTTAACCAGGTAACAAAATAGTACCATTTCTATCATTGTTGGGAATTTCAGGTGAATAGTAGTCTGGCAGTGAAGTTTTGTTTGTTTCCATATTTATAGCAGGATTTATTAAAGTGACTTAAGCTTGTCTGTGCTAGAGAAAACTGGAAATGATAGTGAGGATATAAAATGTATTTAAAATTTTAAAATACTTGGTATTTATAAAGCATTTTTCTTTTGTTAACATTTTAAAAGTATATTAATTACAGTCCCCTAAGAAAATAAGGAAATTGATGTATCTTCTCCTGCTGTTCTGTATAACAGGAAGAGAACTGCAAGGCTCTTGAGTGGTCTAAAGATTAAGAAAAAATTTGAATAAAACATTTTATCTTTCAGATAACAATATTAAAAATGGAGTTTCCCAGGAAATTATATTCATCATTCAATATTTTTACACAAAGCAGTTGAAAAATATATTGAAACTATCCTCCCAAAGCCTAGAATTCTGGTGAAAAAAGAAAAATGAAAATAAAACCCAAAAGAATAGCAAACTGCTTAATATACATGTGTTGGTATTCATAATAGAATATCAATAACCAAGAGCCCTTGGATGAGATCTAGAGAGAGAGAGAATGAGAGAATGAGAGAAAGAAATTGGCTGAGCGTGAGCTGCATCCCCTCCTGTTCCGCAGAGGACGATAGTGCGATGCCTTCATATTGCCTGTGTTTGCTATGCAGTCAAGGTTTCATACCTTGGTATTTATAATTTCTGTTTATCCTCTATTTCTAATAAGTACTGATTTAATTTTTGTGGGCCTGTTTTTTTGTTTGTTTGTTTTTAAGAAAATACAAAAGGTAAAATGTACCAGAGAGGAGCCTTCTTGTAAGTATGAAGTAAAAATACTACTTTTGTAAGAAGAGCTAATGAATATTAGTGGGAAAATATCATAAAGTTTAGATAAACATTGAATTTCATGAGGCTTTTGGTTTTGTATGTCACTGCAATCCTAATAGGATAAAAACAATAAATTATTCATGGACCCAAATAATTGATTATAAAGATGTAATATCCAGTTTTTAATAAGCACTGTAGGTTCATTTGTATAAATGGCTTTGATTTGTTTTGTAAATAATTTTTAAAATACTGAGAAATTTTTTCATATGCACCATTTTAATATTTATTAAAGGAATTTAAGACCAATAATGTAGGATTCAGTCATAAGAATTGAGAGTCACGTACATAGTAATATAACACCCACATACCTAGAACATTGTCCTGATACTGCTGTGCAGGGAATATAAAACATTCATCTATTGTATTTTACTAAAGAGAATGATTCCATAAATATATGTAGAAAGTGTGTCCTCAGGAATTCTCTGTGTGTATATATATATATACAACGTCGTTATTTGAAGGTACTGGGGCTCTATATGGAGAAAAGTAAAATGACTTGTTTTGAAAGTTCACTGTATGTAAGCCTTAAATGCACAGATACTATATATCACATTAAATAAACATTTTTACTTTACTGTTTTTACAGCCTTTTGATCAAGGAAGAATTCAGAAAATTTTCCATGCTATATGCAGCCGACTTCACACACTTAACAGATTCTCTTCTAAAGCTGCTAAACACTGATGAGAAATATCTAACTATGATAACTCTTATTATTTTTGTTAAAACTATATGGTAGAGTGTCCTGTTTTGTTGGCTGATTAAAAGTCTGTTGGACATGTTGTAAAGATGGCCAGATGACACAGTCTTCAAAATTGTGTATTGAATATTTGTGCCAATGTATTCTAGATCCAGTCATATATGTTGTGTTTGCATTAGCGATTAATAGCGAATAGTAGTTGGTCTCTGTTACCTTTATTTCCAAATAAGGGAATTCAAGGAATGTAAATAGGCTCCTTGACAGTGCTTGGTCTATCTTAGTGGTTTATGTAAAAATGTATAGTTATGTACCTTACAAACATTGTTGAAAAAAGAAAATCTCTATTTCTTATAATTATTTCTGTCTTATACCTAAAAATGTCAGTTCACTCTTTAAGATTGATATTGAAATTGAGGAAACCTTAACATGATTTTAAAGTTCAAATTGTTTTGAAATCCTAAAGAGCAATTTGAACTTTTAAAATGAGACAGCCATCTTAGTTTCCTAAAACCAGTCACCACTTTAACATTTATCTGTGCAAGACTGATGACTAAAAATAACTTATGATGTATGTTAATTTAATTAGCAGCAGATATAAGATCTGAAATAACAGTTCAGATCCATGCTGAGTAAATATTAACATATTGATAATGTTAGAAACCACATAATCCACTTGAGGATACATGTTCATATGTTTGTGTGTGTGTAATTCAGAAGGGATGGGTAATATCTGTCTCTTGTCCTTTTTCCTACTCTAACGAGGGTCACTTTAACCTACAGGCTGGTCACCCTCCCTAACCCCTTTGCTAATGAGTGGTGGTCCTGCCCCCCTGGCTGGCAGGCCCACCCTTCTTCAGCAAGCTGCTGCCCAGGGAAATGTCACTTTATTATCAATGCTGCTTAATGAAGAAGGACTGGACATTAATTACTCCTGTGAAGATGGCCATTCTGCCTTGTATTCTGCTGCTAAGAATGGACATACAGGTAAAAATGGCAAGCTCTTATCATACCACACACTTGCAACAGAATGGAAAGTCAAAAACACTTGTAATCATTGCTATGAGCAAAAGGTCCATTTTGGTTTCAGTTTTCTCTTACAGGTAGTAGTGGATAATTTTTTTTTTTTTTTTTACATAAGATTTAAGTTTTTGTTAACATTAAAAAGTCCAAATTGTATAGTTCCTGTATTATTTCATTTCTGTTGCTTATAACAAAATACATGGAACTGAGTGATCTGTGAGAAAACAAAATTTATTGCTTACAGTTTCAGAGGCTGGCAAGACCAAAGTCCAGGGAACACATCTGGTGAGGGTCTTCTTGGTGGTGGCTTTACAGCAATGCAGGGGTCTCACATGGCAGAAATGGTGGAGCAGAGAAAGAGAGACTCTCAGGTGCTCTCCTTTTAAAGCCCTTAGAACCATGCCCATGATCTAAGGCATGGTCGTCACAATCCAGTCACCTCCCCAAGGCCCCATCTTTCAATCAACTTCTATAGGATTCCCCACTCTCTCAACTGTGTCACAGTGGGGGCCAAGTTTCCAATACCTGTAACTTTAGAGGACACAATTTAAGCTTTAGTGAGTTTAGGGGAAATATTCAGTCCACAGCATTCTACCCCTGGCCCCCCCAAAACTCATGTCCTTTTCATACACAAATACATTCATTTCATCCCCAAAGTCTTGTTTCAAAAGCCTAAAGTTCAAAGTTCCATCTGTGAAATCAAAAAAAGTTACCTACTTCCAAGATACAGTGGTGGGACAAACAGAATACATATTCCCATTCCAAAAGGGAGAAATAGGCAAAAAGAAATGTGTAACAGGTCCTAAGCAAGTCCAACACCCAGCAGGGCAGGCATTAAATCTCAAAGCTGGCAAATCATGTACCATCACTCCATGTTTGACCTCCTCTGAACGCTGGCATGAAGGTTGGGTCCCCAAGTCCTCAGGCAGTTCTACTTCTGTGGCTTCCCTGGATTCGGGCCATGCTTTAACTCTCTCAGGCTGGCGTTGCATGCTGGGAGCTCCACAGTTCTGGGGTCTCCATGGCAGTCCCTTTGTCACAGCTCCACTAGACATGGCCTTGGTGGGGTATTTCTTCTGTCACTCCAATCCCACATTTCCTCTTAGCATTGCTCTAGCAAAGGCTCTATGTGGTAGATCTGTCCCTGTGACAGACCTCTTCCCTGGACCCCAGGCTTTTCCATACAACCTTTGAAATCAGAGTAAAGGCTCCCAAGCCTCCATAGCTTTGGCATTCTGCGAGTCTGCAGACCTAACACCATGTGGACGCCACCATGGCTTCTGGTTTTTATCTTCCAAAGCTGCAGGTCCAGCCACACCTGGGGCCAATTTAGCCATGGCTGGAGCAGCCGAAGCAGCTGAGGTGCTGGTATGGGGAGCAGCATCCTGAAGTGGCCCTGGGCAAAGAGCCCATGGAAGGTTTCTTGAGCCTGTTCCCCAAGACCATTCTGTCTCCCTAAACCTCTGGTCCTGTAATGGAAGATGCAGCCTCCAAGATCTCTGGAAGGCCTTCAAAATCTTTTCATTCTCTTAATCTTTTCTTCTGTACTAATCATCTCAGTAAACAGTCACTGGGCTACAGCACTGAATCATTCTCCTGAAAATCCTCTCTGCTTTTGTAACACATGGCCAGGCTGCAAATTTTCCATATCTTTACACTCTGCTTTCCTTTTAACAATAAACTCTGGCTTTTTGTCATGCCTTTGCCACCATAACTCAGCGGAGGCTGTTGCAAGTAGCCATGTAGCTTCCTCAATGCTTTCCTTGCTTAGGAATTTCTTCTGCCAAATACTCTGGGTCAGCACCTTGAAATTTCACATTCCATAAAACTTTTGGGCATGAACAGATTGCAGTCACATTCCTTGCCAGTTCATAGCAAGGGTGATCTTTGCCCCAGTTTCCAAAAAACTTATTTCTTTAATTGTCCATATTTCTATCAACATTGTGCTCACCAACATTTAACCAGTATCTAACAAGTTCCAAACTTTTCCTAGTTTTCTTGTCTTCTAAACTCCCACCAGCATCTAGACTTTTTCTAGCCTGCTCCTCCAGATTCATACAGCTTCTTCTCAACATCCAGTTCCAAAGCTGATTGCACATTTTCAAGTATTTTTTATGAGCAACACCCCACTTCTCTGCTACAAATTTTCTATATTAGTCCATTTCTGTTGCTTATAACAAAATACATGGAACTGGGTGATTTGTAAGAAAACAAAATTTATTGCTTACAGTTTCAGAGGCTGGAAAGACCAAAGTCCAGGGAACACATCTGGTGAGGGTCTTCTTGGTGGTGGCTTTACAGCAATGCAGAGATCTCACATGGCAGAACATGGTGGAGCAGAGAGAGAGAGAGAGAGAGAGAGACACTCAGGTGCTCTCCTTTTAAAGCCCTTAGAACCATGCCCATGATCTAAGGCATGGGCCCTACAATGCAGTCACCTCCCTAAGGCCCCATCTTTCAGTCATCACTATAGGATTTCCCACTCTCTCAACTGTGTCACAGTGGGGGCCAAGTTTCCAATACCTGGAACTTTGGGGGACATAATTTAAGCCTCAGTGAGTTCGGGCAGAACAGTCTATCCAGAGCAGTTCCTTAATATATAAATATTTTACTGCAGCTAGTAACGAGTAATCTTTGTTTTTATGCCCAATAAAATGTATTGTGCCTGTAGAAATCTTGGGTTTAGTAACTAAGGCACATTTTAGAATAAAGTCCTTCATCTGTGATCACGTTGGTTAGGACAGAATAGCCCTAATTTGTCTGTTAGAAATACCTGACAGGTGAGAGTCAAAGCATCAGGGCTTTAGTGTATGCTACAGCAAGGGAAAGTTTTAGTAGTTAGGAAAGGTCATGGGTCTGAAATTGTTGTGTAGTTGGAACAATTATAGAGTTATTTAGATTTTTTAAGTGAACTGAAAAAGTACATAACTACAAATGACATATAGATGAAGACTGGGAATTATTCTTGTTCTTTAAAATGCAAGTCCTGGAGTCAAATATACCAAAACATATGGTAGTGCAGAAAAAAGATGATCAGAGTGCAAATGCAAAGCCCAATAGCACTGCATATGTGAGCATACGATTGTTGAGTGATTTAGATACGTGGAAGATTCTAGTCAGCAAAGATAGCTCATTATTTTTAAAGTACTTTAGAATTCTTTTTTACTTCAAAAGCATTATGGAGATTTTTTTTTAGCATAGAGAAATTATACCAGTAAATACACAACGTGAGGGGTGGGTGATATGCCTGTGTTAGGTGACTTTGTGTAGGCTCTCCTTTGTCCTTGTTCACGGAGTTAAATGTAGGACGGCCACCTTACAGAAACCTTTTAACAGTTAATTAAGTTAACATCATAAAGTAAGAATTTAACTATTAGAATACAAAGAATGTTTCAATTTCAGGAATGGATTTGGTTTTCTGTCCAAAAACATTATTTCCTGAGAGAAGCTGGTGGAAGAGTCTGATAAAGCATTTTCTAGCACATGACATTTCTTTTACTCATCAGTAGTTCTTCCAAAAGCACCAAAAAAAAAAAAAAAAAAAATCATGTCTTAGTTGGTGAATCTGGGGTATTATAATCTTTGGTGAAACAGGCTGCTTTCCCTATGAAATAGTCTGTGGGGTCCCACATCTGCCATGATAGAATTATCAGATTAACTGTACATGGGAGAGGTCCTTTGGGTTTAGAATCTATCTACAGCTTGCATAGAATTTGACTCATCATGACTCTAAATGGGGAATTAACATGGTTTTGTGTTTAAATCCATAGACTGTGTGAGATTGCTGCTGAGTGCAGAAGCCCAAGTCAATGCTGCTGATAAAAAAGGCTTCACACCCTTGTGTGCTGCAGCTGCTCAGGGACATTTTGAGTAAGTGATGATCTTAATTTTTTTTTTTCTCTCTCTCTTTGAAAAGAGCCGCTTTTTATATATACTTTAGTTCTGGCTGAATGTGAAAACTAGTGCTTAATATCCATCAGCAAATAAATTCACTAAACATATTTGAGGATTTAAATCCAAAGTTGTATCCTAAATTTACTCTTCTTAATAATAAAGTGGTTGTATATGAGGAACGTGAGGAAGAGAAACAGGCTGTGCCCAAACTGCATGTGAATGAACGTGCAGACAATAATCTTCTGAAGACAATAATCTGTAGTGTATCTGCGCATACATAGTGAGATCAGGGACTGTTAAGAAGGTTGTGGTTCAATATTTTCTACCACTCAGACCTCCATCATTGTTACTTATGATGGCTTTAAAAGTAAAACATAGAATTATGTTATTTGTAATAATCTTAAATCCCAAGTGGCAATTTATTCAGTTTTAAATCCTGATTATTCATCTAGTTTTACCATTTAAAATAATTGAAGCATTAATTTTATGTCCTGAAAGCTTGAGCATTAACACTGAAGAGAGCCTATTAATTAAAATACACATGACTGTGGCAATGATTTCTTCGGTAGCTTACTAAGTCAGTTAAATATAGGCATGACTTTTTAAAATTACAAGTCATATCCTAATAATGAAATAGAATATAGCTAAGTAGCTTTCTCTGCCTCTGCTGAAATGGCAGGTTGTGGGGAGTACAAGCTGTTTTCAACTTTTTAATCCAACTGTCCTAATAGAAATGTTCTTTAACAAATTACAAAATTCTTGAAGTATGTGTTTTAAGGTTCACATTAATATCACTAATCATAGGTGTAAGTTTTTAAAATTCAAAATGCATCCTTAATATATGGTATTATTTTTTTTTCCTGCATGTCTAATACATGTCTCATCACCCAGAGTTTGTTATTGAGAACCATAGGGACTTGCTTTGCTGTCACTTTTTGGATGTGTCCTGAGTCCTCCAAAAGTGATTTCTTATTCTGGGCTATGCTTTACCTTTACCTGTGATCGGGCAATCTGTAGGGCTACTTCCCTGGAGAGTGGAACAGTCACAGAAGTGAAGGCATGGATACCTTTGTGAAAAGGAAGAACCCAGGGGAAATCCAGGGATTAATTAATTTAAGTGGGTATGATACACACATGTTAACATGTACCTTATGTTTAAGATATGCCAAAGAAAGACAACAAAAAATTCATCTGAGTAAAAAAAACAACAAAAAAACAAAGATGATGGGAATTGCTTATTAATTTGATTATGATTGATCCCTGTTTCCTACATTTATTCTTAGTTGATTTTACAAGCTCAAGCTCTGGGTGCTAAGCTGTTACTAAGTGTCACAAAGTGTTGACTTTACCTTATTTCATTCGTCTTGATTCTCAGGGCAGGGAGTTTCTGCTTAGCTGTCTTTTTCCTCAAAACTAGCTTCCTTGAGGAGACAGGACACCAAACTCTGCTGTCTTTTCTCCCTAAGGCAGCCCTATTCTCAGCCTCCATACTGCCTTTTATAGAGGAGACGCATGGTGCCCTGCTGTCTACGCTATTTATAATGATTTTCTCAAGGGAAAATCTCAGAATGATTCAGCAGCCTGCCTTTTTTTCAAGATTCAAGCTATTTTGAACAACAAATCATATATATATGTATATTAAGTACAGTCAAGCCATTCATCCCAAGTTAAACATATTTCAAGGACTCCACTTTTACAAATTGGTTACAGAAAGTGTCATGAACCCGGTTTCATCACTCAATCAAAACTACTGTTTTAAATTTTCATGGGAGTATTTTTTTATTAAAATATAGTTTTTAGCCATTTAAAAAAACAATATCCATATAATAAGATCCACAATAATTGCTATGTATAAATAAAAATAATTGATGTATATAAAGATGCAGAATTGCTTTAGCTTTATTTTTTTTTTTAATTTAATATCTTGGCCAGGTGGTGCTTCAGAAGTCAAACCCAGTTTTTTGGTTTTTTTTTTTTTTTTTTTTAACAATCATGTATTATTTTTATTATAAGAACTTATTTCAGTTATCTGAATAAAAGTAACAGGTATGTCTTGCATGCAATGTCAACATAGCCTATTCTAATTCTTTTTTCTATTTTCATTTGTCAATATATAATGTAGTTGATTTTTGTGTCCCTTTACCAATTCCTCCTTTTCTTCCCTCCCTCTCTCCCTCCCCCGCCATCAACATATCTGTTCACTTGCCTTTACAAGTTCAAGGAATTATGATTGTTGTATCTTCTCAAACTCAGTTTTTATGTAATTAGACATAATCTTGTGTTTAGGTGTGTAGAATTATTAATTGCATATGATGCTAACATTAATCATGCTGCTGATGGAGGACAGACCCCTCTATACCTGGCCTGTAAAAATGGCAATAAAGAATGTATTGAACTCTTGTTGGAAGCTGGAACTGACCGAAGTGTAAAAACCACAGTGAGTACCAATTTTCTTTTCCTATATATATAATTTACAATTTGTCTGCAAACTCTACAGTTAGAAAAACAAACTATGTTAAAATACAGGTTACTTTGTTTTGTTTTTTAGGATATTGGATTTGGAAAGTGTCTGACCTCTGTTTGAGTCTTTTCCCTACTAATTAAAAGCCTTCCTCATTAGCCTAACCAGTCCTTTAACTTCTGAGCCTCAGATTATTCATGTGTAAAACAAGAAAACAAATACCTGTGTCCTATTTTCAGAAATATGGGAGAAAGTGTAATAAATTTTTATTCATTCAACAAATAATAATCTTAGATCCTGGGTTTTCTTATGTGATTTTCCCAAAGAGAACCAGCATTTAATGATATAAGCAGGGATATAGTAAGCTAGGTATAAACATTTTTCATTGAATCTTATTGCTAGAGCTTTAAAAAACAAAACTCTCCTTTCTATTCTTTGAAAGTCTGAGAAAATAAGTTAGTTTTACATTTCTTCATGTTATTTTATACATTTTATCTAAGCAATCCATGGTATTACACATATTTGTTATAAAATTTTACCTTATAGATGAAAAATAAATGAATTTTACATCACCATGCTGAATGAAAAATTAGTAGTACACATAAAAATTTAAGTTATATCCTGTGTAAGCTAGAGAACACAGAAATCCATGTTGTCATGCTAGTTGTTGATGAGCTTGGCAAAATCTTCAGAAGTACAGGTGCTCAAAAGTACAGAGATAAAGAGTATAGTTGATGGATGATCTTAAGGGAATGATTAATAATGTCTTGCGCCTTTTAATAAGAAAGTATCGGAGGAGAATGGAACATTGAAAGTTTCTTCAGGAATGGCCATGTGCCTTTGTAATGTAAATTAGGAAAGGTCCAAAGCACTTATATTCTGGTGCCTATCCGAGGTTGTTACCCAAGTAAAGGTGTCCACGACTCAAGGAAGAACAAGCCGTGAAATTCCTTTACCTGATTGAAGCCTGAGGACTATATTCAGTACTCCAGTTACTGCCCAGCCATGGTCTTGTCTTAGCCAAGGGGGCTTTATTGGTATGAGGTGCAGAACCAGAGAAAAAGCCGCATCATCAAGGAACAGCTTTAGCAAATGATCAGATCACTTCGACTAAATTTAGATTGCTACCATTTATTGTCTTTTTTCTCTGTGTCTTCTACCGTGGATTCTTAAAAAAATAAAAACCATGAGCACAGCTCACTGAAATATAATTTAGTACAACAATATGAAATACTATATGAAAAATTTGTCAAAGGGAAAATAAAGGCAGAAAAATAAAGTCATAATACAGATCATAAAAATAAGGCTCAGTTCTTCATGAAAAATGTTAAAAACAGGTGAAGATGGGTTCCTGAATAGAAGGCAGACCCATCTCTATGTAGAAATGAGAGACTATAGATAGAACCAAGAACTATTTCCCTGGAATAGTGCTTGTCAAACTTCTGTGAATCAGAATCACCTGGAGGGCTTGTTAAAACAGATTGGTGGCCCCCACCCCAGAGTGTCTGATTCATTAGATCTGGGATTAGAATTTGTATTTCTAACAAGTTCTCAGGTGATGCTCATGCTGCTGGTCTGGGGAGCACACCTGAGAATCACTGCCCTAGAAAAGAGGTGTGCATCTACTGTAACAGCCAGCTTAAGTGGGTGATAAAAGCTCCAAAGTAATAATATATTTTAGAAAATGGACCAAATAATTTTAGTTGAAACATTTTCTAAGCTTGTAATAGTAAGTATCCCTCTGCAATCACAGAGCACTCAGTAGAGGCCCGTGACATCCAATGAAATTATTTGGCTTTGTTTTTCCCACGTGTCTACCTCTTTCCTGTTATCTAGGATCTTTCCTTCTGGAAAGGGTTGGCGTACAATTTTAAGATCACTAAAGTTAGGACACTGCCTTATAAGTAAAACTGCCTCATAAAAGCATTCTTTTAGTACATTACTAATAACATCATTCTGTGTATAAGTTTTTTTAAAAATCTCTTTATGCTAAAGTTCATTTCCTTTCATAGTATTAAATTGAGACTTTGGGTTACCATACATAATGTTCAGTTACCCTCCTGGGCAGTACCTGATCACTCTAAATGGCTGTTAGGTGGAAATAATTACAGAATAGCAAACATGAGTCATAGCAGTGGGAAGTATAGTAACCCACAGAGGTCAGAGATCTTTACTCAGCTCACCAGGGATATTCAGGATTAGAATGCCTGCTTTTCCCAGCTCAGTGGTACGTACCTGTCGGGCTAGGTTACAGACCCCTCAAACCCGTTGTCGGTCTGGGTCATAGACCCTTTGTTGGGCTGGGTCACAAACCCTTCAAACCTGTTCTGTGCAGACTGGGTCATAGACCCCTCATATGCAGGTCATGAGCTAGGTAATTGGAAAAGATCCTGGGAGCCATTGGCAAGGTTGACATGTGTGATTGGATGTGAGCTCTGCCCCCAGCCAGCCTCAGCAGCAGCAGCTTACAGCAGATCCAGTGACAGAGGCAGTGGCAGCCTGGTGGCATCTCAGGGACCCTGTGGATTGGAGCTGTTAACCTTTATACTTAAGTCAGATAACCCAGGGACACCTGGGCACACATGCGCAATTACATCAGACAATAGCCAAGAAACACCTGGGTGCACGTGCACAGTTAACATATTTACATCAAATAGGCTAGGCCATGCTCGGCAAGATTCCGAACAGCTAAGGGAACCTGACCATTTTTCATTTTCCTTACAATACCCAAGAACATTTAAGGTGAGCTTTAAATAATACTGTTCTCAACATTCATGTTGTCATCAACCCTTTCCCCCTGGTCATTTTATTTTCAGGATGGCTGGACACCAGTTCATGCAGCTGTGGACACTGGTAGTGTGGACGGCCTGAAGCTCCTTATGTACCGTCAGGCACCCGCTCATGGAAACTCTGTGAATGAAGAGGAGCCTGAGTCAGGCATCTTTGACTTGGATCGAGAAGAGAGTTCTGAAGGCACATCCAAGCCTGTAGTTCCTGCAGACCTCATTAACCATGCCGACAGAGAAGGCTGGACTGCTGCCCACATTGCTGCTTCAAAAGGTTTTAAGGTGTGTCTGCTAGCAGCTGGCCACATCACGCAGTTGTAGTGTGATGAGTGACAAAGTTGTCTGCTATTGATTAACTGTATTGAAATGGAGTGATTGGAGACTGAGTGATGCTGTTGCAGGAGATGATTAACTACCAGCACAAATTGACATTTTTCCTACCCAGCAGATATTTGTGGTCATGGGTATAAGGGACATTTTATGAAAATCATTGTTTTTGGAGTTTGTTAATAAGAAATATGAGAGTAATTTCAAAGATTGTATCTTATCCACAATAGGAGAAAACTATTGGTGTTGATTTAATCCATCAGGTTGTTCACTTCACTGCCAAGGCCATGCTACTAGCTAGAAGCAGGGCCAGGACTCACACCATGCTGTAGAGTTCATGCTTGTGCCCTGTACCCTCAGCTGCCAACCTTACACCTTACCTGTGCTGTCTTGCTGATATCTAAGAGGAAGCTCTAGATTTCACTCATCAGATAGAATACAAAAAATATTCTGATTATCAAAGAAGTAGCATACTATGGTAGGCCTCGTGCTTTTTCTATTTAAATCACTTTAACAATAATATGTTTTAGCAATAATATGCTATTAGGAAGCTTCTAAGTGCAAGGCACTGTGTATGCTAACCTTTGCAGAGATTGTTTCTGCCATGGGGTAGCTCCTAATCCAGTGGCAAGTGTGCAGGGTACAAGACAGATACAAGAGAAGCACAAAAAATGAACGTAAGAGGAACCGACATGCAGTTGGAACAGTATCAAAATACAGTGATTGTGGAAAAAAGAAAGAGAACATACATATTTCAAAGGGCAGAGTTGCAGACTCAAGAGTGCCTCATTCTGGAGGAGATGGAAATTATTTTGGGCTTTGTAGGGTAGATTAAATTAAATTTGCCACTAGCCATGGGGAGAGGAGAGTAGTTCAGGTGGAGGGAGTGTAAAAACAGACACGTGGATGTAGAGAGGTAGATAACAGCTCCGAGTGAGCTATTGAAGACTTGTGAGAAATAAGACCAGATTGAGAGTTTCATAGTGGGGCATTGAGCCTTCAATGACATATTAAGGAATTTGGTCTTAATAGTCAAAGTAAAGTCATTGAAAGGTTTTGTAGAAAGGAGCAAAATAATCAGTTCTACAATTTAAATAGACTAATTTAGAAGATTTGGGATTAAGAAAAAACTGGTGACAGGGAGAGAGACTAGATGAAAGGCAGAAATGATGAGAGGTATTAGAAATGTCCAAGAATTGAACACTGATTAGATATGGGAAATGAGGACACTGAATAGAAAGATGATCGAATAGTGACGTTCCCAGAAAGAGCAAGAAAAGGCATCATTGTGATTAGGAAGATAGAATGTGGTTTTAGACATGCTGAACTCAAGTGCTATGATTTATTCATCCAGATGGAGATAGCTGCAGAGGTGCGTTTAGAGCTCCTGGTCGGGTAACTTCCTGTTGTTGTGTTCTATAGCAGAAGCTATTCATTTTGGATTTTGGTTTTTAAAAAAGTGAGAAAAGGATATGATTCAGTTCATTGTGGAGGTATTGTTTGTTAGTAGTAGTAATTTTTTTTTCCACTTTGCCTATTAACAAAAAGGATACAAAAATACTGGGAACTTGATAAACAAGGGTACGTTAAAAAGCTTATGAAAAGATTATTACCTTTCAATCCTATTTTTCCCAGAACTTTTTGAAATACCCTCATTTATGTACTGATTTGAATGGAATATAGTGGCATTTGACATAAAAGTTTTTAGGAGACAAAGATGGGAAATGTGAATAATAAATGTTTTTAGGAGACAGAGATGGGAAATGTGAATAGTTTCAATTTGAAAGCACACAGTTAATCTGGGATAGTGAATCTCATTTGATAGTTTAGGGGTGTGTGGAAAGAGTTCGCAACTGTCTCCACTCCCTAAAAGAAAATCTCTGAGTCTAATGTGAGATGTTAATGGCAGGAGTGGTTGTGCATTTAGTAAAATGCACTCAGTCTAGAGGAAACGAAACAGCCAAACCTGAGCACCCCTGATCTAGAATGTTTGGCTACTGAACCTCTCGTGCTAGGCAGAGAGAGAAACCCACTCCCCAGGGAGAGTTACCCTTCAGTGTAGGGGGACTGTGTTGCTGCTCACCTCCCTAGTTACGAACTTCTTACTAGTCCTGGTGTTTTTATGATCAAAGATCACCCAATACAGTGAATGGATACAATTCATTGATTTGCAGTGGATGGTCTATCACTGTTGACTAAAGGAAAATATGACCTCTGTCTCATGGGATATGACTCTTACTTTAAAAAGCATAAAATGAATTTTGGACAAGAAAAAAGAGATTTTAAGAAGCGAGCATGACTGACAACATTCACACACTGTTAAAGTATTAAAATAATAGATTGTATTTTTAGGCTTGGAGTGGGTATTTAATCTTCCAGTCTAACCTCTTCATTTTATGATTAGGGCATTTAAACCCAGAGGGTTTAATAGATGGAAGACAGGAATGAAGCCCAGACTGCCTGATCCCATTATTTTCACTATACCAAGCTTCTTTCTTTCCTAGTCAAAGGTGTTGGAAAACATATTTGTTTCATTTGCCTAATAAAATGTATATATTCTGGCTGAGATCTACAGAAAGGCAATTTATTTACAACTAAGTTGCTAAAGCCAGTTTTATGAAAAAATAAATTAGAATTTTGAGTTAATCATTGTCTTTGTAAAAATATCTACACTGACAACAAGTAGAACTTAAAAAGCAAACTTTTTTCTGTCTACAGTAGCATATACTCATATGTATCCAATCTACACAGGGTAATAATATCATCACTACCCAAGAAGAGACTTCAGTTTCCACATGGCTTTCAGTAGGAAATTGTGGAATTTGAGAGTTCAAAGGGATGTAGCATATGGAGTTCATCCCCCTGGTATTATAGATAAAGAAACTAAGTCTTGAGAAATGGGGTAACTAATTCCCCATGGTCCGTTCATTGAAGATCAGATTTCCAAATCAGTGCCTTTTCCATTTTAGTCCTTAGTCTTTTTTCCAGTGATTAAGAAATTTATGCAAATCACCATCTGATGTTTTGTAATAGGAATACCTCTCTCTAGAGCTGGCCTATGACTACCCCAGAGAGACTGCTGAAGTAAGGATAAGCCTTTGTTTTCATCACTTCAGGTGCATAGATAGAAGAGATTCTTAATGAAACTTTCTGTTCTGTCATGAGACCGTTGACAGGTCAGGTTCCTGCAATAGGAACAAATTGAGATTGTCTAAATTTGAGTATCTCTGTTATTGAAGCTCATATACCCAGAGATTTTTTTTTAAATTTGGGGGACTGTGTGAGTTTTTTTACTCTGAGTAGATTATACTTATAGCTTACATATTGCCAAAGCCAGTGGCTTCCTGTCACTTATGCTCCTGCTTATTCTGTCTGGATTGTTTAACATGTTGCCTATGCAAGCTCCTCCTTCCCTGGGCTTCCAAAGCACTGCCCCTTCCTGGCTTTCCCTCCAACTTCTCTGACCAGGCTTTCTATTTGTTTTTCCTGTGTTTCTCTTTTTTGTTGTTGTTGTTGTTTGTTTGTTTTTTAACTCTAAGCAACTCCCAAACGATTCTCAGCTGCCTACTCCTGTTTTTTAAGAGCTTATCCAGTCTGTCAGCTTTAACTGTGGCTTCTGCAATAGCTAGTTAGTTCCAAACTCATATCTCCACACCTGGCTTTTTACTTCTCTTCCAGACATTTATTTCCAGCCTCCAAGAGGTCATCTCTAGGCAAGGCGCCCTCTGATCAGGCAGTGGCCCTCTCGTTGCCAACTTTAGGTCATTTTTGCTCTGTTATGATTGTGGTCTGCCTGATGCATTGTTAACTTTTAGCTGTGTGAGAGCCAGACTTTTCTTCTCACACTGTAGCGGTCACCCAGGTCCTCCAGGCAGTCTGGATAAGGTGTGTGCAAACGTCCACATGGAGCCCCAAGATTTGGACTTCTCCTACCCAGGTCTTGGCTTCAAAGGAAGAATGTAATAGGAGACACTGGAGTTTTTCCTTGTTGCACAGAGTTGGATAACTGGTTTAGAGAGGAGAAAGTTAGATAAGGTGCCTGAAAAGGCACCAAGTCATTGGAACTGGATGTTACTCATAATAAATAGAAGTCTTTTAAGAGCTTTGGACTCTGTTTTAGTGCTTTTGATTCTTTGTGATTATTTCCATTTTTCTCTTAATTTTTAGTAAAATTATTTTTGAAAATGCCAGGCTGTGTGTAAACAAAGGGAAGGCCTTTTTTAAAATTTAACACTCATTCCAGAATGTTCAATGAAGAGTATTGAATCCCGGCTTACTTTGGGCAGCAGTGATTGACTGGCAGAACACTAAAGGGAACAGAAACTGAGCTAAGCAGGGTCCTGCTCCACCTCTCACCCAAGACGTGGGCCTTCTGGTGTTTTCCACTAACACCTTCTGGGGATCTGAGTTTTGACCTTTTTTCTCCTTTAATTCTATTCTTTCTCCCTTGAGTGATCTTGTTGATCCCCAGAACATAATCTACAGGGATTCCAAAATCTTATCTCTAACCCTACCTATGTATTTCCTGAGTCCATCCAAGCAGGTCCTTTCCAGGAAGTTCACATTTACAGGGCATCTCCTTGATAACTAGCGGAACAAACTTTTCAGTTCACCCAATACAGTCCTGTTATCCCAGTGTTATTATTCACACTGCCACCTTTTACTCATAAAGTGTCCCATTTAGACAGTGATGTGGTAACCGTGTGTCTGGCTAGGGCAGTTGTCAGAATCTTGCTGATGTAGCCAATTGTATTGTCGGGTTAGGGATAGGGCCCACAGACTCTTCAAACCCATTGTACAGCCAGGGTCACAGACCCCTCACATGCATGGCTGGGTCACCAGACCCCTCACACACAGGTCCACGAGTTAGGTAATTGGGAAAGGTCCTGGTAGCCATTGGCAGATAACACGAGCTCAGTCCTCAGCTTCCTCAGCAATGGCAGCAGCAGCACCAGCACCAGCAGCAGCGGTGGTGGCCTCTCGGGGCATCCTAGGGGCCCTGGCAGCAGCAGCCTCCCTGTGGGCCTCCCCCCTAGGGCATGGGGGGGGGCTGTGGATCAGAGCAGTTTGTCCTTTATACTTAAGTCCAATAACCCAGGACACCTGGGTGTGAGTCGGACAACTCAGGAACACCTGGGCACACATGCGCAGTTACATTAGACAATAACCAAGGAACACCTGGGTGCGTGTGCATATTTACATCAAATGCTCAGTAAGACTCCAAATCCTTGAGGGACCCTGACCATTTATCTTTACTTTCCCTGCACTCTGTTGATGACCGTGTTTCTCTGCGTCTACCAGACAGCTCGATGGGGTGTGTCCTTGTACCCTGACATCTGTGCTCCTCAGCTGGTCTGCTGCATCACTTACATGACCTGGCATCTCAGTTTTTTTGCTCCTTCCTAACTTAATGAATTCAAGTGATCAGTACAGCTCCAGATTTTGTTCCTTTATGCATGAATTTTGAATACATTGAGCCCTCCATGGTCTCATTGGAACTGCCCTTTGGATGCATCATCATTGGCCATTGGGATGCATTCAGGGTCCTGCTGTGGTTTCAGCTCCAGTCTCCTCACCTCCTTTACACTGTCACGTGGGGGAACTGGGTGATGTAATTTACCTGTAGCCCATCTTTCCAAGGCTCTGTCACTTCCAGGATAAGGGCCAGACCCTTGTCATGACAGGCAAGTCCCTCCCTGTGTGGCCTGAGTCTGCCTCACGATGCACTTCTGCCTCCTTCCCTGGCGTGTCTGTGCTCTACCCAGGTGTGAAAGCCACTGTGCAGACATCCTGTGCCCCCACTCTCTTATCTTTGCCACTGCTGTTCACATGACCTCAGATGGCTTCTTCTTCTGCCCTGACTCTTCTCGCCTGGAAAACATCTCAGCTTCAGTCTTGGCTTCCAGGACTGAGGTGCTCCCCAGGCACCTCTCTGCACTCCACTTAGAGACAATTATGTTGTAA
This sequence comes from Cynocephalus volans, assembly GCF_027409185.1. Taxonomy (NCBI): domain Eukaryota; kingdom Metazoa; phylum Chordata; class Mammalia; order Dermoptera; family Cynocephalidae; genus Cynocephalus; species Cynocephalus volans. The sequence continues at coordinate 37,875,341 of NC_084465.1, forward strand.
TTGTTTGCATGCCTCTCTCCCTTTCCACTGCCTCCAAAAAATCAGTTTTTCATTTGGTATATTCTGTGCCCAGCATAGTCTCTGGCCCAGAAGTACTGAATGTTTGTTGCATCAGTGAATGAACAACTATTACATTTGTTTCTTAACTGGGCTCCTTTCCATCACCTTCTTCCTTTCCAATATATCTTCCAAATGCACCAATTGGTTTTCAGGGTAGGGCAGGTGATGGTACTTTCCTATGCCTACAGAGACTGCTGCAAACTGCTCAGCACTCAGCCCTTCATAGCTGCCTCCAGTCACCTTTGTCTTTGGCCACTCACACCTAAGACTACCTTCTTGCTAATGTCATTATTTCTAATTTTAACGGCTTCCACCTCCCCCACCCTGCACAGCAGCGGGTACACCCATACCCAAGGTTGTTCTCAGCAGTTGACCTGTACCTTACCTCTGCATTTGCACACTGTTTTGCTTTCTGTCCCTCTGCTCATTTTCAAACCTTCAACTCCCTGTCCTGACTTTCATTTTATCTCTAGCTCTTTGGACTTGGAGTTTCTACTTAGTCTCCCTGGAACTGGTACCTTGCTTCTCAGTTCTCCTTAAAGGACCAGAGATTGCTCATCATCCCGCAACATCTCTTCTGCCTTCCTTTGTAATAACAATTCTTCCATTTTCAGCTGGGCCTGTGGCCACCCAACATAAAGACTACATTCTTTAGCCCCTGTTGCAGATAACTGTCACCACATACCTAAGTTCCAGCAAATGAGGTGTGAGTGGAAATAAAAGCTGAAGCCTAAGCCACTACTTTAAGCTCTGTTTTAGCAGGTGCATCTATGTCCTACTTAATAGGACTTTAGCTTAAACTCATTCACCTGTACCTCTTGCTCCATATCCCTGCCCATACACCCTGCCCAGTTTAGACCCCCTGGGGATTCATTTCCACAAGGAGAGACTGGTATCAGAGCACTTGTCCTCTTCACACACTCCACCCAGCAAGGAGAGCACATGGATACTTTTCTCCATCTTTCCTTCCTCTTCCTCTTCCATAAAGTAAATCAGTTGGGTCAAGGTCCCCTGGAGCCAGCACAGCGCTGCAGAATTTACACTTATAGCAGTGTTTGGATATGTGTTACCATCATGGGGACTGACATTTCATACCTCCTTAAAGATAAAGGTGTTGCTTATATGATTGCCCACTGACCTACTTGAGAGTAATAACAATTAAAAATAACCCACTTTGACTGTCAGAAATGAAGAGGAGAATTGCTGGCTTGTGTTGTACTGTAAACTTGCATTGCACCTTTGCTGTGGATTGACGTCCCCCCAAAACTTAGTCCCCACTGTGACAGTGTAAAGGGGTGGGAAATCCTCTTATGACAATTGAAAGGTGGGGCCTTGAAGAGGTGATTCAACTGTAGGAGCACATCGTAGTGAATGGATTAATAATGGTGGTCAAGAACATCGTTGAGGGCTTTAAAAGGAGAGCATGTGAGAGTCTTTCTCGCTCTGCTCCATCATTTTCTGCTGTGTGAGACTCCTGCATTTCTGTAAAGCCACCACCAGAGAAGACCCTCACCAGATGTGTTCCCTGGACTTTAACTTCCAGCCTCTGAAACTGGAAGCAGTAAATTTCGTTTTCTTACAAATTACTGGTTCCGTGTATTTTATTATAAGCAACAGAAACAGATTAATATAACCTTTTTTCATTTCTGTTTATAATTTAAGATCTTCTAGAATTATCTTGAGATTAGTGCCATTTGTTGATGTGCATAATACCTTGCAAGTTAACTGAATATTTGGGCTTTTCTTCTAATTGATGATGATGTTGATTATAATAATAACTGCTGCTATAATAAATGTTGGGAGCTTAGTACATGCCAACAGTGTAAGAGCTTTGTATGCATGTTTTATTTAAGTCATTTAACCATCCTTTGAGATATAGAAATTTGAAACACAGATTAGGAAACTGAGGCAGAAAAATGTTAAATAATTTACCAGTGGTTATAGATATAATCATTTCTATTGGCAGGAATAGAATCCAGATCTGCCTTGTCTCTTGCCCACTTTTGCTACAAGTACTAACCTGAATAATAAATGTATTATTTTTATCTCTTATCATTTTGGGAATATACAAAGATTAGTTCTCAGATTCCATTCTATTTAAGCCTCTTATTAGAGTTAATTTCTAAATCAATATTATCTGAATTTCTTATTCACTATCTTATCATTCATTTCCTGGTTCCATACAAAGTAGTAAGAACACCTTGATAAGAACTGTTATTTATATGTTTAATTTTGTTTTCAGTTCATTTCTCAGTGAATTCTTAAATCTGAACCCAAGACTCACAAAAGCCAGACTTTGGTGAGTTTTAGAGGAGATCCCTCCCACCTGAGCAGGGGCAGGCACTGAAAAACAAATGTTGGTTACCTTTGCAGGCACATGGATTTTCTTTACTCAGGGTTCCCCTAGATCAGTGCTCCATTTTGTGGGGCCCAAGGCCTCATCTCCCATCCCCCCCAAAAAGTTCTATCAACTTTGCCCTCCAAAAGCCTTGGCTTCCTGTTCAAATTTCACCAAATTTGTGGTTTCAGCTTACTCTTTTTGGCCCTTAGGGATTTCCTATATTTTCTTGTGAACACATTTTTGCATTTTAAAGTATGTTTTGGAGGCAATATGAAGCAACTGGAACTCACATATACTATTTGTGAAGTGGAAATTGGTATAGCCACTTTTGAAAGCCTTTGCAGTATATATTCACATAGAACAGATGTATGCCTGGGCTCCAACAGGTCCAGCTCTAGTGTATACCAGCATGTGTATACCAGCATGCACCACAGGACATGAACTAAATGCTCACAGCAGAACCCAAATATTCAGCAACAAGAGAATGTATAAGTAAATTGTGGTATATTCATGTAATAGAATACCACATGATAATACCTTTTTTAAAAAAACATGAATTATGACTACTCCCAATACATGGATGAATCTTAGAGACATTATGTTCAATGAAGGAAACCAAATGCAGAAGTGTACCTGCAGTATTATTCCATGGACATAGAGTTCAAAATCGAGCTAAACCAATGTCCAGTATTAGAAATCAGAATAGTAGTTACCTCTGGGAGGAGAAGGGAAGGGCCTAGGGCTCGAGATGGAGCCTCCAGAGGGCTTCCAAAGTGCTCCTTCCACAAGCAGATTCACTTTGTGGTAATGCTTCAAGCTGTACATTATGTCTGCTTTTCTATGTGAATTTTATACTTTAGTAAAAATATATTATAAAAGGAAAAAATATGTTTTATGAAACAGAAAAAGGTATAACAGCAGGATTAGAGGAAGGCTTTTCAGACTGCTGGGTTTACTGTGTTGTCAGAATGCAAGCCAGCCCTGTGTGCGTGTGTGAGTGCATGTGTGCATGCATGTGTGAGTGTGTGTGTGCGTGTGTGTTTGTATTTAGGGGCATGATGCTTGTTTTGCTTGTTAGTTCCTTTTCATGGTTTCTAGTCTATTCATTTTTCTCCTTATTCTTGTGGGAGATCAGTAAACAAATCATGAACTGGTAAAAGTTGATATAGAAGAATTCCTTGGTAAATATCCTGATGTAATATCCTGCCATGCAATTATTTATTAGAAAATATGTGTGTATGTGTGTGTATATATATAGTCTTTTACTATGTATATAGTGTTTTACTTTGCATTTGAAAAATTATGGAGGACTAAGACTTTTCAGTTCATAGTTACTGATACTTTTTGAATGGAAATTTTCTTAAGCAACACAGAAGAAAAAGCTGAATAACAGAAGGAACATAACTTCAGTATCTGTTGGGAATGTTTTTCTAAAAACTCAATCAACGTGGTGATCATATTTTTCAAATAGAAAAATAGGGCAGTGTAAGATCTCAAATACAAATGCCTTATAAGGACTCTGGGACAAAATTCTTAAAATTGGATCCCTGCACTTACATTACCAAGAAAGCAGTCTGTAGTCTGGAAGGCAGGAAGGAGCATCCAGCTGTAGCAAGAGCCCTTTGCTTTGTATTACCAAATTACCACAAAAGGAAACTGTCTTCTAAAGTCAATTTCATTCTTAATTTCACTCTGCAAACTGAATGATTAATAAGCTAAGTTTTTTTCTTGAAACTTAAGAGGCTATTCTGTGAAGCAATGTTTTATGATCCTATGATTCACATTTAAATGAAGCACCCTTTGCTTTGCATTTCTAGACATTATTTAGATTAATCAGAAATTAATCTGTATATTTGTGTTGTTGGAATTGAAAGAAGATTTCTAGCTGTGAATTCTTGATTGTCTTGCTCCAGGCAACTAGCTTTTCCCTTGGGTTTTGCATTCAAGTTAATTCATTTGGACTTGTAGGTAATAGAGCTCTTGTCTTTACAGAACTGCCTAGAGATCCTGTGTAGGCACGGAGGGCTCGAGCCTGAAAGGAGAGACAAGTGCAATCGGACTGTGCACGACGTTGCCACTGATGACTGCAAGCATTTGCTGGAGAACCTGAGTGAGTGTCCTTCGGAGCTTATTGTTCATCCTTCCTCTACGATGCTGGGGACTCTGGGACAGTGGGAAAAAATATTAATGCAACTGTAGCCTTCTCCTCTCTTTAACCTTTTTTGAGCCTTAGCTGTTGCAAAAACACTTCGTTGATTATAAATTTGGTAATTAATTCTTTTTCCACGCAAAATGACTTTTTGCAGAATTAATTGCTATTGAAATAATGCGAATTCTTCCTTGTATTTTATGGACCTAGGAGAGCAATCTAAATAATTGTTGCTTTTTTCTTCTGATTTAGATTGTCCTTCTAGACATTAGACTGGTAGGGCATGAGAAATCCCAGCTGTGTATTCTGCATCAGCTGATCGCATGAGCCAGGCCAGTCGGTTGTCTCCCAGGGCCTGGTTGCCTGTCTGTGAAGATAATTGATCTCGTGGGTCCCCTCTAGCTCTGAGAGTATATGCTCCTCAGCACATTTTATGAAGGCCTCACTTGTGGGTTTATGAATGTGGAATGCTAGATCATTATTACAAAACATGATAACCTCTGATCAAGATTATCATCCAATTCTCATCAGCAAACTGTATCAGTAATTCGACTTTAGGATAAGCAGAATTTTAAAAATTGAAATAATGTTTTAATCTTCAACTTAATACATGTGCTTGTATTCTTTTATCTTGTGAAGAACACTTTAGTGTGGTAAGAAAGAATATATGCAAACTACAAGGGTACTTTAATTTAGGAAGATGAAGGAGAATCATAGCAAGTCTCTTTACATCTGAGGGGTTTTTTGGTTAAAAAAGTCTTTATTTATCATTAAAATCTAGCTTTCAGGGCCTTAAACTTCTGAATCACTATTCACTGGCTGAAGCAGTGCCTTTTATAGGATTTCTCTAAGATACAATATTTCTCTTATCATATTTCAGCTTTTTATATACATAAATTGAACCTACCCTAATAACAAATGTGGACAACTTTCGGTTGGGTAAAAACTTATTCTGGAATGTAAATGCTATCATTTATTTCAGTTCCACTTTTTGATATTAAATGTTAAAAAAAAATAGAAGGAATAAACGTGGATAACTCTGGTATGTTGGACATGAACGGTAAAAAGCATATTGGCCTGGCTGAAGTAGAGATGTGATTAGAGGGGAAATTGGCAGAGCAGGACAGGGCAGTTGATGTTTCAGGCAGTTTAATGCTAGTTTTAGTAGTTTTTATTTTATATGACAGGCAAAGAAGAGCTAGTGAGATTCTTGCTAGTGCATAATAAGATTCAGACGTTGTTTCTGAATCATGTAGGCAGCTCTGTATGGGACAAATCGACCTACAGAGAGTCTGTAAACATCAAGCATCAAGAAGTGTTAAGTGTCACGAGTTGGACCAGAGTGGTGGATAAGGAAATGGTATATAATGAGGACAGGGAGGGAAAAGCCGAAAAGCCTAAGAGCAGGGTGTAGGAGGACTTTAGGAAGTAAAAGACTAATAAAGGAGACCCAGGTGTGATTTCTGTCTCAGATATGTTGACAGGATTTGTAAGTGAACATCTTGTGGAAGACTGGACATTAGGTGGTGTGCTTTAGGGAAGGGTCATCTGAATCCCAGTACCCTTCTTTGAGGTCCGTGTAACCTCAGGCAAGGTGCACAACCTTCACTGACGTCAGTCTGCTCATCTGTTAATAGGGGATAATAATTACTCGTATGCCTAAGGGCAAAAGAGTGGATAATTTCTTAAGGTCTCTTTAAGATTTGTGATTCTGACAATCTTAGAAAAGCAGTAAGGACAGGCTATGCATTGAGATTGTAAGAGTACTTTTATGAGGCTGACAGTAGAAGCTGTAAGTACAGAGGAACTATACAGAGTAAGTATTGAAGAACAGAATGTGTCAAAGAAGCACAGAGAAGCCCATTTTTCTTCATTTATTCAACAAACATTTTCTATTCATTCCCTAAGCACGAGAGCTACACGCATCCTTGAAAGTATGTACCAGGAGATATATGAAGATGTATGCTGCAGCCCTGTGTGTAGTAGTAGAAAATTAAACATGTTCTAAATGGAAATCTGGGGAATGGATAAGTAGAATAAGCTATAGAAAATTCATACTCTCAAGTTACCGAATAGCACTTAAAAATAAATTTTATCTATCACCATAGATACATTAAAAAATGCTGAGTGAAGAAGTTAGTTATAAAAGGATACATAATATAAAACCATCTGTGTAAAATTTTAAAAATAAAACTCCAAACTTATGTTTGTTATGAGTACCTCTGAGTGAGGCAAAGTTTAAAAATATGCATAGGAGAGGTAAGTAAGAGCATCGAAGGAGAGTTGAAAGGCTGGGCCAAGACAGAGCCGAAAATAGAGCCACCCAGGTGAACCAGCAGCATGTGTGACGGCACTGGAGAGTGTGGCATCTCTGCACGTGTTTAGTTACATCTGCCGCGCAGGGGAGAAGAGGGAGATGGGTGTGGAAAGGCCGCACCCATCTAGAGTCAGGCCATAAAAGGCCCTGCACTCCTTTTTGACTGGATCCTATGGTTAAGTTTTGACTTAATCCTGTGGATGCTGAAGAACGGGAGAATGATTGTAAGCAAGGAAGTGAGAGATTGGTAATGTGCAAATATTGTCTTGGTATTGGACGCCACAGAGGGGGAGCATGACTGGTACTAAGCAGGACAGAATGAGGGCCTGAACTCCCTAAGTGGGAGCAGGACTGGAGAAGCGGGCCACAGTTGTCATAGGTGTGCCATCAGACAGGAACGATTTGTAGAGTAAGGGAAAAGGGGACTAAGGAGCAAGCCCAGAGGAACCCCAACTTTAAGGACAGAACAGAGAGGAGGAATGGCTTGAAAAGAAGATTGGGAAGGATGAGAGAAGAGGAGAGCCAGAAAATAATGGTATGATCAGGTCCAAGTTAGGAGGAAGTTTCCAAAAGGAATAAGTAATTCAATAGTATAAAATTCCCTAGGCTGTAAGGGTTTTTAAAATGTCATCACATTTGGCAAATAGGAAGTTGTCAGGGAGACAAATTTTATGAAGTTCTGTAGGCAGAAGCTGATTATTTTGAGCAATGAATAATATGGAGAGGCAGTGGAAAAAACTATTCTAGAATTCTACCGTTTCATTCATTCATTCCACAAATATGAGGGGTTTTCAAAATGTTCACGGGAGGATTTGTATTTTAATTCTATTTTCCGCAAACTTTTTGAAGTACCTTCATATTTATTGAGCTCCTGTATGTGCCAGCCGCTGTCCTAGCCACTCGGGTAGATAAATCAGAGAATTTTTTAAGAGATTATCATCATGAAGCTTATATTCTAACATTAGGAGACAGAAAATGGACAATAAACATAAGAAATAATGCATTATATGGTATTGTGAGATGGTGAGATGTGTTGTGGACGAGACTGAGGGGGATCAGGAGTGTGAGGGGGGCTTTCAGTTCTCAGCATGGCAGTCAAGGTAGCCACACAGCTAGGACATTGAAGCAAAGACTTGAAGATAAAAAGGGCATCTCTGAAGATACCTTAGGCAAGAGCTTTCCAGGCAGAACAGCAAATGGACAGAGGCCCTAAGGTAGGCCTTAAGGAGTGTGCCTGGTGTGTCTGAGGACCTGCGTGGAGGGCAGGGTGACTTCGTTAAAGGGAGCAGAGGGGGAGAAATAGGAACACAGGTCAGAGAAGTTATAGGATGGGGAGGAGCCTAATCTTGTTGGCATTATAGGCCATTGTAAGGACTAAACACAGCCGTAGGAGTGACAGCTCTGATGTATGTTTTAGTAACATCACTGGCTGCGTTGTAAATAGCCTGTAGGAAGTCACGGGTAGAATCCGGGAGACCTGTTAGGACATGAATGTGAGAGACAATAGTGATGGCTTAATACAGGATTGTAGCAGATGAGATGGTGAGAAATAGTGAGAAATACTTGGTTTGGATATAGCTAAAGGTAGAGTCAACAAAACTTCCCAGTGGATTGAACATGACGTGTGATAGGAGATTCATGGATAATTCCAATGTGTTCAAGTCTGAGCAACTGGCAAGATGGAGTTGGCTTCACCTGTCAAGGGGAAGGCTGTGGGCGAAGCAGATGATGCTAATGAAGATCCAGAGTTTAGCTCTGCATGTGTGAGATGTCTGTTACGATGTCTATGTGGAAATGTCAAGTCAGCAGGAATTCCAGCAATGAATATGAACTGGATATATAAATTGGAGAATCAGCAGTCTGAGTGATATTTAAAGTAATGGTACTAGATGAGATCACCAAAAGAGTGAACACAGGAAAAATAAGAGAAAAGGGCTCGAGACAAAAAAGAAGACAAAAGAAGTCTAGAAACAGTAGAGGCACAAGCAAAGGAACAACATTAAAGGAAAGAATGCCCCATGAGGTGTGAGGAAATCGACAGGAGTGTGTCAGGGAGCAGAGAGAGGTCACTTGTGTCAGATGCTGTTGAGAAGTAAGATGACTGAGAACTGACAAATGGAAAATAAAATAATCCAGTAGCTGGTCAGTTAATGGGAAAAGCTAGTTTAAGAAGGAAGTCATAAAAATACAGATATTTAAACATTTCATTTTAATTTTAAGGTATACAGAGTAAAAAATTTTTGTAACCAGCTTTTAGATAGAGGTCTTTAGTATGATTCTGCTGATTGAAGTTCCATATTTTCTTATTTGAATAAACCAGACCTTTAATGCATCATCCATGATTTTTAGCATGAGTACTTAAACACATTTGTGAAGCAAACTAAAAGCAATATCTTTTTCAGATTTCCCATGGTTGCCTCATCTATACTTCATTAGATAACATCTTTTAGAAACCCTTTTAAGTGTCTCTAAAGTATTCAACTTAGTTTTCATAGGAACAGTTACTCATATTTTATCAGTTTATGGAATATTTAATTCACTAATTTTAGTAATGAGTTCAGTAGACGTCAAAGATTTGGGAACAAACACCAGTGACACTTAGTAAGTGTGCAGTGCAGTTCATGAGGACAGACGTGTATGGGGTGCTGCCCACCCAGAGGAGCCTCCGTCAGTTGGTATCACAGAGAGATTGGAAAGATCATTTAAAAAGCTCCTACTGTTCGCCACTTATCAAATACTTACTAGTATTTACTATGTAACAAATAGTGTGCTCAATCCATTGCAAACTTAAGTTTATTTACTCTTGCTAACAACTCCATGTGCATTTCCTCCATTTTATGGGCAGAGAGAGATCAAGGCAGTTTACCAAGTACACACAGCTAGTAAAAGCCTGACCCTGAGACTCATGATTCATGATGGTCTGAATGATTCTGAAGCCACTATCCTAAGCATACTGACCTGTATACAGCTGCAACCTCCCTAGCTCATGACATTATCCATAAAGAAAAGGAGAAAAGAGAATATAGAGAATTCAGGGTAAAGGGAGAGCTCTAGTTTTCTCAGATTTTTTTTTTTTTTAAAGGATTTGAGAATCTTGCTGAAGAGAATGAGTCAGTGAAGTAGAAAAGGCCAAAGATACAAGGAAAAATAAACAGTTTGTGCAACATGCTTCCGAAGAACCTGAAGAGACTGGGAGACAAAAGTTTACTCCAATATAAGAATGTTCAATTTAAGGTTATTTAAAGAAATAAAATAGCTGTTCTTTTACTTATTTTTAAAATGTTCATATCTGCTTATTTTATGTAATACTATTGCTGTTTTTATCTATTAGAATTTCTTTTTAAACTTCTAATTCTTTTATTCTTCTAACAGATGCTCTTAAAGTACCCTTAAGGATTTCAGTGGGTGAAATTCAACCAGGCAACTATGGTTCTGATGACTTTGAATGTGAAAACACAATATGTACTTTAAATATCCGCAAACAGACATCATGGGATGATTTTTCAAAATCCGTGAGTCAAGCCCTGACAAATCATTTCCAAGCAATCTCTTCTGATGGATGGTGGAGTCTGGAAGACGTGACATTTAATAACACCACTGACTCCAACATCGGTCTCAGTGCAAGCAGTGTACGATCCATCACACTAGGTATCAGCAGTTCTACAGTGAAGAGAAAGTTAGATTTCCGGGTTTATTTATGTTTATGGGCTTTATAACCTGATATTTAGTTCATTGATTAAGCACAGTTTTGACAAATGGAAAAAGCTCCCTTGTGGCAGCTGCTGGTGCTGAATAACTTGACTATTCATAATGTAGCTATTACGTAATGTTGCCTGTTAATATAAAAATGCTTTTATGCCTCAAGTGATACTTAAAGAACATGAAAGCCCTTGATGAAGCTTTGTGATTGCACTTGCTATTCTAGATAAATGCAAGAAACTAACCATACTGCAACTGCTTGCTAATGCACACATTTTGAACCCAGCTCCAAATTTGTTCCTGGGCCATGCCAACAGTGCTATAGTGCATTAACCCCTTACCTCCAGGACAGGTATCCTAATGAAGTCTGGAGTTAGAAGAAGCAATTTAATGAAGATATATCCAAATATCCTACATGGGATGAGTCAGTGTGATAACTGGTTATTTCTATTTGTTAGACACCATAAAACAGATTCCAAAGAACTCATAAAGATAAGGTTTGCTTTCTGGTGAGCATAGTAAGTGTTCTATAAACGTTAATTGTTCCTGGTTAGTTTCTTCCCTCTTAGGCCAGGAGAACTAACATGTATTGGAAACGTGCTCCTTTGCGAGGACTGTGCTGGTGCTTTATAAATAGTCCTTACAACAGCCTCATTTTACAGATAACTAGGTACAAGATGACTTGCCTGAGATCACATAGCTAATGAGCAAAGCAGTCATACTCTGTCTATATGAAATCTTGTATACTTTCAACAGCGCATGTTGGAAAAGGCTGGTCAAGAGCTTTTACCATGGCTATTAATGTATGAGCTTATTTATTATATCAGTGTTTTATTCTGTTCACTCATATATGCTAACTCACTTTCAAAACATATATTACTACTAGTTTTTAGAGCAAATTATTCGTGACAACTTGATTTTATGGATCTTTGGCATGGTCATTAAAATTCTTACTGTTATTGAATTGTTATTATATAATTAAATCATTGCATTAAGAAAATAAGTCATAAATGATTCTCAGGAACACATTTTGCCCCAGCAACAGAGTATTATGCAAAGTGTGGTTCTGCCCAGGGGTCTGAAAAACAAAGTGAGCACAATGTTTCAAAGGAAATGACCCTCCATCAGTCTTCATCCAGCTAATCTGGAAACTGGCAAAGGCAAATGGATATTCGCCACCATGAGATAAATTTACCTCTGTGAGCAATGGATGCTAAGGCTTAATTGTTCCTGTATTCATGCTTGTCACGGAGGTTCTAGAAATGCATCCTAGTAGCTTTTCAGATCTAAAAATCATTTGAGTTTTTGTGGATAACGGGCTTAATTTAGTGCCTAATTGCAGCCGTTTGATAATTGGCAATTATAACATTGTTATTAATATATGTGCATATGTTATTTTGCTGGGTCCATAAACTAAGATAGATTAAAGGAAGTTCAGGCCAGCGGAGAAGCAGAGAATTATAATGGGGCATGGGTGTGCATTGGGGGCATGCTGAGAATCGGTATTTAAGAATTGATCTGTGGAAGGGAAGAGATGAAAACAAATACTTATTACTGATCCCTTCCTAGAGAAGACACCTATGAAGCGAGCCCATTACTGAGCAAGAGTAAGAAGAGGGTCCAGGCTGTGAGAAGGCTGGTCTTATTCTTGGCACCAGAAATTGTGTTTTCTTTTTCCTGGAATCTAAAAATTTCCTGGAAAGTAATACACTGTCTGGATCACAGAGGATCTGATATCTCATCTAAAGTGCTTGGGCTTTCTGAAGCAGTTTTGGGTTATGATCAGTTTTGCTCCCAAGAACGTAACCCTAGAAATAGCCAAGTGTATTTTTGCTCTCTAGGTATCTCTCTAAATCCCTCCTAAAGACTTCTTTGGAGAAACCTGTAGATTGAAGGCCTTTCTTTTGACCTTCAGAAAAATTTTTATTAGGGAATTAACCCCTTGCATAACACTTTACATGTTCTGTGTGTGCCTGTGACAATTTAAGGTCTGGGTTCTTTAGGGTTCTTACAGAGGACAGCATATGTTTGCCCTTATGAGAAAAATTACTTTTAAGCTGCCCTTGACGTTTTATTTCTTTCTTGGGGACTAGGAAATATGCCATGGTCAGCTGGTCAGAGCTACAGCCAGTCCCCATGGGACTTTATGAAGAAAAATAAGGCAGAGCAGATCACTGTGCTTTTGTCAGGTACGGATGTTCCAGACTGAGGTGATGTTTACAGTGTTTCACGACCAGTTTGCAGTACCTGTTCTTAGATCTGCATGTTTTTGTCCTGTGTCCTCTAGCCGTGCACATGCGACTCCCACTACTAAGAAAGTAGATGTTTTTTGAAACATTTGATAAAGGGGAGGAAAAATCAAAAGCCCTATCTCTGACCTGTGGGTGATGTCTGTCTTGATCACTGATTCCTGCCATTCTGATTGCAGCCCTCATTAGGAACAAACCAGAGGCCAAACTGGCATGCTGATCAGACAGTAACAGAGACCATGTTAAAAGAGAAATGTCTTTTGTCACTGTCAAGTCCAGTGTGTGCTTAATATGATTATTATGATGCTATAGGCTAGTGTTTAGTGAGCAACTGCTATGTGCAGGAGCCTGTTATTTATGGCATATTACGAGTATGAAATCATTTAATACTCATGACAGCCCAATGTGATATGTATTTCTGTTTATCCCCATTTTATATACAAGAAAATTGAGGCTCAGAAAGGTTGATTTTCTTGCCTAACATCATGCCACTAGTAAGTGGTATAGGACACAGGACTTCTTAATTTCTCTGCCTTTCATTTTTAAAGGCTACTTATTTTTTATCGTGTACGCGGTAGTCTCCAAAAAGTTCATGGAAAGATTCATACTTTAATTCTATTTTCCACAAACTTTTTGAAGTACCCTCCTATTTCCCATAGTTGGGAATGAAGTCTTTAAAAATTCAGTTTCACCTAATAAGGTTTTATTTTATTGTTTGAACTGTACTTACTGAAGTTTAAAAGAAGAAAGAAAGAATGAGCCCATCCCAGAAAATTCCTTTATTCTCAAGCAGTGTATTGAGAAAATGGCAGAAGTTGGGGCGGGGGGCGGGGGGATGGTGGATGATCAGTAGACCGAAAGGGAGACACCAGGTCTATGGTTCATGTTGGCCGAGGCTAAAATTTTCTGAGGATTATGATAACTTTTGCTTATAAACAGTAAAACATTGACCCCAGCAATCAGCAGATACCAGCTACGGTGTTGGGGCCAGGATCTGGAGGCCTGGCTGTGATTGCTGGGAGGTGGGTGGGCGTCCCTACAGGAAGGAAGGGGCAGCTGGGGAGCTCTTGGGAGGCCAGGAGCAGCAGCTGTTTAGCAGCCATTACAAAGTATGATAATATTTTCACGACATCAAAGGCATACTGGTGCTTCTTGGCCAAACGTCAGCTCTGCCTACGTATGTCAACAAACATATTGAATCTTTTATGATAGATTCTGTTGTGTTTTGATCATTTATGTTTAACAAGGAGAGCCAATTTTCCTTCTGTGTATGTATTTCTTACAGGTCCTCAAGAAGGCTGCCTCAGTAGTGTGACTTACACATCCATGATCCCTCTTCAGATGCTGCAGAACTACCTCCGGCTGGTAGGTTGGCACTGCCATGTGGAGGCCTGTGCTTCTCATCCCTGCCACTGGAATGTCGGGTGGCCTGTTTCTATGTTTATAAGAGTGCCAGCTCCTGTCCTCCTGTGTCCTTATGCCATTACCTTCCCCTTCAGCCCCCGCCCTGGCAGGCTGCCTGTCACTTAGTCTGGATTTGTGTCATTGTCATCCAGATGTCCATTGCCATTGCCTGGACCCAGAGACCACCTGTGACTAGTGAAGTGTTACAATTTGTGCAGGAGGAGGTTATCTTCCCTTAACAAGGACTCGACATCAAGTAAATAACCATCAGTGTAGAAGAGAATGTCCATAAACATCAAGGTGGCTTACTATAAACTTCTGTCATTTAAAATAAATATGCTAGTATTAGTTAGAATGTTGATTTGGCCACTTTAATGGAAACCGAATAATTATAGCTTAAACAGGATAGAAGTTTATTTTTCTCAAACATGTAAGTGCCAGCAGTAAGAGGTTCAGGGAGTGGGGAGGATCAAGGTGGCTGTTCCAGGGTCTCAGCATTCTCTGCTGCTCCGCTATTCCCTGGGGTGTTGGTCAAAGGTAGTCACTGTGCCCATGCCCACACCCAGGTCCTATCCTGAGGGCAGTCCCATCCTCTCGGTGGAGCTGCACACATCATCCCTGCCCACATCCCACTGACCAGAATTTAGACGCAGGTCCATGCCTAGCTAGGAAGTGTGGTCTTTTGCTGGATAACCATGCACCCTGCTGAAACCAGGCGGTCTGTTACTAAAAGGAGGAAGCAGAATATGATTGTCAAGAGAAAGTAGCAAGTTCTAGATACAAAATGGATAAATGTAATGCTTTGTGTTTACTACATATTTATTACATGCCAGGCAATATGCTAAAGGCTTCTACGTGTCTTATTTTATTAATTCTTCAAGATGTTTCTATGAGATAGATAATTTCATCCATTTTGTAGATGAGGAAACTTAAGCCGGGAGAGGTAAAATGACATGCTCAAAGCCACATACCTAGTAAGTGATGAATCCAGAATTGTGCAAGACCCTGATATACTGTGTCTGTTTGTGAGATCTATCTAAAACTAATACTAATATTATAAAATATTAAGTAAGCAGTAATTTTGCCTGTTGCCTTAATTTAGGCATCCTTTTTTGAAAAAAAAATAAACGAATTGAACCAAGACCCTTTTAAAAAGTTGTTTCCATAAACTGTGAATTGATGTCTTTGTATTCACTGATGATGAAAAGAAGTATTCAAAACCATTCCATTGATCTATCTAGGCTCAAAGTTGGGACTGACCTTTGTACCAGCAGCCACACTAGCATATAAACACTCAGAAGCCTCACAGTGTGCGAAAGGTGGTATCTTCCATTTTATTCTTTGCTATTTGCTTTCCTTTCTCCAAAGGATCAAAGTATGCCTGAGGGTTATGTTTGTTGAGAAGGACATCTATCTCATTCCTGTGCTTACCTGCAGGTTGAAGGGTGTGACCAACTGGTTTTCAGGAATGTGAGCCTCAGGCCATCAGTAAAATCAGCTGGTAAAACCTTTTCCTTCTTTCCCTCTTCCTTTCTTAGTTTCTCCTCATCAGGCAAGGTTCTGGACCAGGGCTTTTTATTCACCTGTTTAGATGCTAAAATGAACAGAAAGGCCATGCAACTGAATTACTAGTACACATTAATGTTGACTAGCAAATGTGAAATGCAATATCTGTTGGTCACAATATACCTAGAATATTCCAAGTACACTTACATGTGTACCTCCTAATACATAAGGCATAGTTTGACCAGTGACCAACAGACCAGAGACTAAATGAACACTTGTTAGTTCTAATCTCAATTTAGTATATACAAAGGGCTTTCTTAGTCTAACAATTTACTCTTGGATGAGTATAATAAAATGTATCACTCATTCCAGCAGTCACTTCAAAATTTAAAGCGACTAAGGCAATAATATATTATAATGGTTGTGAATGATTCCTCCTCTGTACAAAATTAGAAGCTCCTTAAGGGGATAGACCATGTGTTGTGAGTTTTTGTATCTTGTTAGTTATTTAATTCAATTGTTTGACAACTGTTTATTAAGAGCCTCCTAAATACAGGCAGTGTTTTAGAAATTAGGATACAGCTGTATATGAAGGTACTTCCAAAGTTTCATGGAATGATTTGTATTATCTTTTAATTCTATTTTTCCACAAACTTTTTGAAGTACCCTCGTATGAGACACATTCCCTGGGCTCTTAGACTTTATATTCTAGTGGGAGAGGACAGATTTAAAAAATAACAACAAATGAATAAATATATATGTAATGTGATGATACAGTAATTCCAAGTATAAAGTAGAAGAAAGCAGATAAGGAGATAAAAAGCTGATGGAAAGGGGAGACAGAAAGAGCCATTTCTTTTTTAAAAAAACTAGAATAATATCATTTATTGATTGATGGTTTTGGTTGAATCTTAATATGGCAAGAAATCATGACTCTCTTTAATTTTGTAGGGGAGTTTTATTTTCCTAAACCAAAACATAAATTCTCCCAAAACTGTCACAGGATTTGAAGTTAGACACAAGGATTTAGGATACCTTGACGATAATATTTGTTTGTAGGAGAAATAAAAATACCATTTCTAGATGGAGTTGTTTCCCCAAACTTATTCTATACAGAAGGACCTCAGCAAATGGTTAAAACTCTCTCTAACATGAAGGATTCCAGTTTTTTATATTCCAAATGCTGGATGTGTCAGTATTGTTTGGGGAATTTATATAATAAATTGACAGTAACTATGTCATTCGTAGCTCTAAAGTCATAAATAAATTAGTTCCTTAAAACTGAGTGTCAGAAGAGGTTGGAATGAAATTCCTCGCTGTAAGGCATGTGACTGTGAGATCCAGCCATCCCGATTTTATTGGCTCCATAAAGCCCTATTATTTTTCATTCTTTTTTGAGTTTAATGTCTCAGCACAAGTTGGCCTAAAACTGTCTCTGGACAGTAAAAGCTTTTTCTCAGAGACTCCAAACAAAAGTTGAAGTTTATTGCTTTAAAATGCCACAAATCTGAAAACACATTACAGGTGCCACATTGACAGTAGTGGAGACCACAGCTACTCTAGTAATCCCCATTCTGCAGAAAAACATTGTGAAGAAAAAAAAAATAAAGGGATGGATGGTCCATGGTTGAGGTCACTTGTTTCCATCTAAGCCAGAATCCATTTGCCTCACAAAGCACTAATTGACATGTGATGACCTTCCTGAATAGGCTGTGAAGACCCAAGAATAAAAGGGATTGGTACCAATTGTGATAATGAGGCCAGTGTCCCTTTACTAATAAGCAGAAATGTCATGTTGTAAAGGAGATAATTCTGGTGGCAATGATTCAGACTATAATTTCAGAAGTTGAGTTTGATTTTCTTTCTTAAATAACATATCTCCTTTCAACACAATTAAAATATTTACACACATACCCTCAAAAATCTGTCTGCCTGTCTGTCTATCTGTCTTTAGAGCCCTCTGCTGGAAGCATGGAGCATTTATATTCTTTATACTCCAAACTTCGATATTTGGGGAAATGTAATATGGTAGCTCTAAAACAGATAAATACATTTTCTTGCTAAACTTTGTATGTTTACCCAGTCTCAGTAGAGTAACAGGAATTTGCTTCTGGTAATTAACCTTTCTGTCCAGATTTTAAATTGTAACCAACACAACTACATGTCCTTTGATAAAATAGAATAAAATACCATTAATACCTGAAATGAGAAGAAACCTGCTAATGGAATATGTGTGTTAGAATGTATGAATGATCTGGAAGTGTGTACATTTGTTTTTCGCTTTACCTAATTTATTTATTTATATTTGACCTTATCCCACAAAGGATATTAGACTATGTAAACACAAAAGGCTTACTGCTAGTGAACGGCCTTTTCAATGAAATTTTAAATTGGATGTTTCTTGTTGGTATTTCCCAAAAGCCTACGATCTGAGAACAAATGAGGTGTTGAAACTGAAGACAGTATATCTATGAGGCTGGCTCTCTTGCTGTTATATGATTTCAAAATCAATCTTAAGGAAGTGTAGGACATTTGACAGGGTGGCTATAATAAATAGAGCACTCTTGTTTCCAGAAGACAAGATTAAATAGCAATGCTAGTTGGAAATCTCAGGGATAGGATATTCAGTAAATCTCGAAAATCTGTATCGTATTTCACTGGTGTGAAACAATCCATTTCTTGTGATAGAATTTCTACCTATAAGTCATATAGCAATTTGGGATTAATTTGAAGAGCTCGGGTTCTGGTTTAAAATTACACCTGGCTGGAAGTACCCAATACACAATTTCCCACCAAAGTTCTTTTGAAAAATGATAAAACGTCACAATGACAGAGAAAAATAGAACTGAGGTCTCCCTTTGGCAAGAATCTGGAAAAATTTTCCACTACCTTTTAGAAACAGTAGAGTAGTAGTCCTACTGTGAGGCCTACCAGAAATTAAGTAGGAAAACACTATCATTTATCTCTTATCTTTCTGAAGATTCAAAAAACCAAGATTTATAGTGGTTTGAAAATTGGGTATTTATCCTTTAAATAAATGCATAAAGCACAGTCTCTGCTTTGTGTAGCACTACTGTCTTCTCCTCTACTCCCTGTCCATGCAGGCCTTTCACATTCATGTAGAAACTGCAGCTCCTAGAAATACCTGAGCAGGAGGTTGGTGGGGATTGGTGAGACTGTGCTGCATCCTGGAGGGGTGTTATCCGTAAGCACTCTGGGCAAGGATGGTGACAGGTGCAGGCTGGGCTGCAGTGCTTCCGGAGGCTGCAGTTCATCTAACGTGTTTGTCTGCCATGTTGAACAGCAGGAGTTCGTTCCATTGCAGTCATTGCCAAACCCTGGAGTTTAGCTACTAGCTGTAGACACTGCCAGCCACCTGATGACCTAAGGAGAGGATTCAGACAGAAAATCAGCAGACAGCAAGTAAAGCCAGTGGGGGTCCACACATTCTGCCTTACTGCAGAATTCTTCCTGTGCTTTCACAGTACATAAATAAATAATAATACAAATTAACATTTGTACCTATGGAAGAATATTGCAGAACAGAGTGTTCATTCTTAGAACCCAAGAGGAGAACACACCCTAAAAATTATTTACTAGTGTCTTAGTTCATTCAGGCTTCTGTTACAAAATATCATAGACCAGGTGGCTTATAAATAACATAAATTTGTTTCTCACGGTTCTGGAGGCTGGGAAGTGCAAGATGAAGGCACCTGCAGAGCCAGTATCTGGTGAGGGCCTGTCTCCTGGTTCATAGAAGGCACCTTCTTGCTGTGTCCTCATGTGGAAGAAGAAGCAAGGGGTCTCTCTTGGGCCTTTTTTATAAGGGCCTCCCCAAGGCGGCACCTCCTAATATCATCACCTTAGGGTTTAAGATTCCAACATATGAATTTGGAGGGAGCACAAACATTCAGACCATAGCAAAAAAACAGAAGAAAACCAGAAAAAAAAAAAGTTTGGAAAATTATGTTAATTCTTTATAAATGCAAGGAGGTAGATTATAAAACAGGGCAGGAAAGCCATAGTAGAGCCTGGGTTAAGATGGAAAAGAAAACTGTTGAGAAAGAGATGGATGAGGTCAGGAACTGTGAGAACAACTGAGAATGCAATGACATAAAGTTGTCCTGGAGACAGTGAAGAGCAGAGGTGAGATAGCAGTTACTCAGTGGAGTTCAACACCTACTTGAGGAGCTTTCCCAAGTGTAGAAGAGACAGACAGAGTCATGATAAGATGACAGATACCTCACAGAGAACAGAGAGAGAACTAAGCATTATAGATGTTCCTTAGAAATAGCTCTAGGAGAGGAGAAGTTACCGAAAACATAATTGAAGAAGAATTTTCTAAGCCAAAAAAGGTCTAGCTCTGCATATCAAAAGGACTTACCATGTGCCATTTAAGATTGGGAGAAAGAGGCTCCACCTAGACAAGTCTGGGCAACATTTTTAATGACAAGGACAAACTGTACATCTCCCAGCCTTCCCCATGTCGTAGACACAAACGAGAACAGATTATTCTTCAATAATAATTCTTCAGTAATTCTTTAATAATAATTTACTGCTTAAGTCTTGTGACTTCATAGCCCCGTTGCTTAGAAGGAGCAGAACCTCAGCTGCAGTTTCTAGGATACTCTTCTCTCCCATGTCTCTGGGGAAGCCCCCGTTCTAGTCTTGATTCTTGCCAGCACCTCCACCGTTGCTTGGTTCACAGACCATCAATGCTACAGAAGGCAGCGCAGGCCCCTGCTGAGTTCATCCTGTGGCTTTCGGATCCTGACATTCCTTGGGCAGCAACAGACACTGTCATGTTTCTTCCAGGCATGTCACTCACCCTCCCTGTTTCTGCCCTGGCCCCAGTGTGAATTCCAACTGTTCCCTTTTTTATTGAAGGTTTACCAATAATGGGATAGTATTCAAACTCAGAGAAAATTGGTGGTGGCTACACATATGTTGCCTTTCAGAGCCTAAAAGCCAGTCCCAGGCTCAACGTCAAGGAGCACCTTAAAGGACCACTTCCCTCCTTAGCGCATGGTCTGATGCCTAGTGGTCAAGTCTTGCTCTCCTCTCCTTTCCAGGAGTTTCCGAGAGCATGTCTTGGGCTCCTTGGAGGCCAAAGCTCAAGTCTTAAAGGCCCCAGCCTTCTTCCTTCCATGCTAAGGAATTCTCCTCAAGCTTTCCTTTCATATCCCAGAAGCTTCCTCTTCCCGTAGTGATGGACCAGGGGCATATTTACTGTCTTCACAGAAGTCCACCCCAGCTACTCTCAGGGATGTGGCCTTCTGCTATGATCTCAAGGGAACTGCCTGATCAGAGCACAATATAGTGACAACACAGAGACACACATACATGCCCTTACATTGTCCCATTCTAAATTAGAGAAAGAACAGACTGTAAATCTGGGTGGCTCAATCTTCACCCATGAGCAACTGTACCAGTTAGGTTGGAGCATCACCTGTCCAAGTTTTTTTTCCAAGAGACCTTTCCAAGAAGAAAGCTGCTCTGAAGCGTGCATGCTGGGAGTAGAGGCTCAGCCCTGGGATGATGGAGCAGGGAGGGTGACTTCCCCCTCTACATCTGGCTCCAGACATGGCTGCCTGTGCCCAGTGTAGATGATAATTACCTTCCCATCCAAGTGCATGCTAAATCTCTGCATGTCCTCAGGAGAGATATCCTTATACATGAGGATAAAGGTTAAAAATAAATCCTATGGGTATCTAAGCATGGGATTTTCTTTCTTGCAAAATAAAAATGATTAGTCTCTACTTAGATTTCTTTGAAACACTTAATTCCAAAGTGGAATAATATCTAGAGTTGATCAAAGAATTTTATATTCATCAAGATGTCTTTTACCTAAGAAGTCAGCACAAACACATTCTCTGATACACAACAGCTATAAATAGATTATACTCATCTACCCTTCTCAAAAAAAACACACAAATACAAACACATCCACTATGCAAAGAAAAAACTGGAAAGAAACATATAAAACTGTTCACAGTGGTGGCTTGTAAGTGCTAACACTATTAGTGATTTTTATTTTGCTTTATATTTCTTTGTATTTTTCAAAATTTTCTTAATGAAAGACATTGCTGTGTTTTAATCACTAAAAGGCAAAATAGCATTGGGAAAATTCCAAGCGCATCTGTAAGGAATAATACAGAAAAAATTACAGAACATTTGCAAGAAACAAAATACATTAGGAACTGTGTTTTCCAGCAAACATACTGAACCTCACCATGGAAAATAGAGGGAAGAAAGTACATGCTTTTTCATAAAAACGTCAGCTTTTGCTAAATACTCTTTTCCTGTGCTTCACATTAAAATGATAGACTTCAAGTGCTCCATGAGCAAAGCTAATCTCTAAATTTTATTTTTAATCATTTGAAAGTCTGAGGACAGTCCGAGGGGAATTACGCTCTGTGTACCACTTCTTTTTTCCTTCTCAACTTAACATTTTCACCTAAGTTCTCTTCTTGGTTTGTTAATAGGTCGAGCAATATCATAATGTCATTTTCCATGGCCCAGAAGGAAGCTTGCAAGACTACATAGCACATCAGCTTGCGCTCTGCATGAAGGTATTGATTACTTGCATGCCTCTCCTTCTCTTTGAAAATCTGAAAGTGTATAGAACTAATCATTCTGTTTATTATCACAGCACAGACAAATGGCTGCAGGATTTGCATGTGAAATAGTGAGAGCTGAAGTGGATGCTGGTTTCTCCAAGGAACAGCTAGTAGACCTGTTCATCAGTAACGGTAAGGCCATTTCGGTGAACTGGATTGTGATAGCCAAAAGGCATGCTCTTCAACAATGCCATTAAAAGGAAATAAACTTTGTTGCTTGGAGATAAATAAGTCAGACTTTCAATTATTCAGCAGCTATGGGATGAAATTTGGAACACTTGCAAAAAATTACTTTTATGTGTATTTCATTGCATTTTTTGAACATACTACATTTTCTTTTTTTTTTAAATCTTTTGTGTTAATTCATGAATTGTGAGCATGCTAAGTAACTGGCACCATTGGTATACCAAGGGAGGAAGTGGTAGGAGCAGTTTACCCTTGTGGGACTTAGTATTGTATCTTTGCTGTTTAGAATTGCTGGAGCGTAGTGATAATAAAAATCAGATCGATTTTTAGTAAATTTTATTGTTCTTAAATTCTCTACAGTCAAAGCACCTTTTATTGCTGCATCTAAGTGAACCGTTTTCTCCACCTCACCCTTTGTATGCCATTGACTGGCACTTTGCTAAATACATTCATACACTAACTCATTTAATCTCCACAACAGCACTATACAAGTAGGTATCATTATTTCTATTTCAAAGGTGGGAGAACGGGCACAGAGAATTTTAGTAACTTGCCACATTATGTAGAAGCAGAACCAGGATTAAACATGTTTATTAATATAAGTCATTCGTGAGTTTTCTAACTCAGGCTCCAGAGTCTGACACCTCAGGTTTCACCACAGGTGGAGTTAGCATAACCCTGCATAGTGATTGTGACACAAAACTGAAATGGGCCAGACTTCAGTCTTCAGGGGCTCAAAGCCTCAGAGACAACTGAGGAGGGGGTGAAGGAGGCAGATCGGTGAAGGATTAGTCCATACACAGATGCAAAATCTCTTTTTTAGGGGGAGGAATGCTTCTCATTTGTGGAGTCATGACAAAGGGAGATATCTTAGGGCCAGGGCAGCTATAGACCAGGCTTAGGAAGACAGAAATTATCTGCAGTTCCTAAATGAAGAAATAAAATTAAGAGGCAGGTTTGGGGAAGGACTGAGGATTTCACTGAGGATTCCACAAACCTAGAAGCACATTTTGGGAGCAGGAAAATCCCACCAGAATCTGAATGGCACTGTACTCCACAGGCCAGTCTTTGACTAGAAACTAGTGAAAGTAACCTACAGAGAGCTGTTTTCTCTGATAATGTTACTAATCATTGCTAACATTTATTAAGCTCTTACTCTGGCAGGTCCAATTGTAAACATTGCAGTTATTAACTTACAGCTCTCTGAGACAGCTACAATAACCGTCCCTGATTTATAAACATGAAAACACTTGAGACAGAGGTTAAGTACCCTGCCCAAAGATCCCACAGCAAGGACATAGAGCGGGATTCGTGCCCATGAAATCTGGCTCCCGAGCCTGGCCTTAATCACTACCAGCCACTGCTCCTTAAAAACTCCCCTGTGCCAAAATGTCTATTTTTCCCTCTTAGTTATCTAACTAAAGTCCCCCACATTTTTTCAACTTTTGCTCTTGTTTCATCTCAAAGTAAGAAGCTAAAATATTGTGTTCTCACCCTATCAGGGCAGATGGAAATACTGACTGAATTCTGTTCTGAGTTTAAAGAGCTAAGAAAATGGAGAGCAGTGAATTAGGTTGTGAAGCATGCAGAGGTGACAGCTCAGCATTTCTAAGTCTACAGAGGACATTTGCTTAAAGAGAATCCCTCTCCCTTATTTCTCAGTTCGGAGAGTGGCCCAAGACTCTTGGCTCCCACACTTGAAACTCAGGTCTTATTAGCAGCTCCCACACTTAAAACTTGGGTCTATTAGCAGGATTGAAAACCTGAATGCGAATGCCCACAAGTGCCAACAAGCCACATTAAAAGGTGACAATGGTTGAGTGGTGCTGCAAAAGGAGGGGCCAGCATGTCCCCGTCTACATGAGCAGCAGCAGCTCTTGGCTCCAGAGACTTGTTTCATCAGACGCATAGATCCAGTGTTGTGAGGTCTATGCCTTTTAGGAAGAAGCCAGAAATCTAGGTTTTTATGTGAAAAGTTTTGGGTTTTGTTCTTTCAATGTTGTCAACTATTTTAATTTTTTTAAAGCAACACGAGAACCACATAGAACCCCCAGGTCTCTCATTTATGGACCCCCTCCCCCTTGTCCCACAGCCAGTCCATGGTCACGTCCTGCCAAGTCGGTCTCAGTGTGCCTTTTTCATGCATTCCCACTGGTACCCTCTTACTTGATGGCCCTTTTCCTGTGACTCATCTGCATTCCTGTAAGTGGCTTCTCTCCCTACTGCTCCCCACGAATGTCCTTCGTAGGCTAGCAGGCCTCTGATTAAAAGCTGTCTGTGATTCCTGCCCCTCCACATCCATCCATTGCCCACTGAACTAAGTCCATGCCATTCAAGGCCTTCCATTCTAGGACATTTACCTACCTGTTTTGCTTCTCTGACCCTTTTTTAATAGATGCCTGTGCTCCAGCAGAATATGCTGTTTCTTCCCTATGCTTCTTTGCTTTTCTACTCTCCATGTCTTTGTTCATGCTGCAGTTTCCACTAGAATTAGACTAAACACATAAACTCCCCTCAACCCACCCCCGTGCCCCAAAAGACACACACACAAGGACTAGCACATGGCAGGTACTATGCAAAGTAGGATGTTGTTCACTAGTGACTAAAATAGACATGGTCTCTGCACTTCTAGAAACTATAGGAAAAGCTTCTGTGAAAATGCTGTAAGGACGCCTCAAATGAAGGCTTCTCTGATCGCTCCAGACATGATGTCTCCTCCTAGTGAAGAGCAGTAGTCTTTGTTTATTCCTCATGCCCCACCTAACTATAGGCCAAGGCAGTGAGGGCATTATGTGGGCTTTTGCTTTGCCCCACATACGTGTTATATTATGAGCTCCTTGGAAGCTAGTGCTCTAGCTTGTCCTTCTATTTAGCCTTGTGTACTAATTGCCAATAATTATTTTTGAATGAATGGGTGAATTTTCTGATGGAGGAAGTAGCATAGGCAAAGAAAAAGGGAATTCTCAGTGCTATTCAATTGTCATCAAATAGAAGAACTTGCTTAGAGTAGAGATAGAAGATCACAGGGGACAGGAATCGGTAAGTGAATCATTGATAACAGGGCAAAAAAACAAAATGATTTGGATTTGAAAAATAAAGGTATTGAACAAGAGACCGAGACCAAAAAAGTTTAAGAAAAAAGTAGGAAATGGTGTGTCATCTCCAAATATAGAAGGAATTTTATTCTTTAGTTGGCTTAGGAATTTGTAAGTATAAAGATCTTCCTTCAGTTTTTAATAAAACGAAGACACAAATACAAAGTTCCTCTGTTAAGACCTTGACTGCAGTTGCCCAAGTGAGCGACCTGAGCATTGTAAATTCCTGTTTGCCTTGTCCCCATGTCTAGGCAGTCCCTAGGTTCTGTCCAATCATGTCCTCTTCCTGCTCTCCGTTCCCTCTACCACCTAGCCTTTCATGCTGCAGAGACGATGGAGGCCTCATCACATTAACCTTTATATTTTCTGTGGTCTCACTCCCTCCACAAGCCCTCCAGAGGGATTCCAGGGGCTCACTCTAGAATACAAAACCACTAATGACAGTGCTCTGCTGTTAAACTCCAATGGTTCCAGAATGAAAGCTAACGTTCTCAGAATGTTAAATCAGGAATGCTATGGTCTGGTCTCTCATCTGGCCCTGGCTGCTGTCCGTCCTCATCTCCTAAAACTCCATCCTCCACCACCATCTTCTCAGTAGGACCCACTGCTATCGACTGGTGACCGATGAAGAGATAATGGAGAATGCACACTTAAGTAGAGTAGGTAGGGACACCAGAGGCTCCTGAGATGTGCAGGGCAGTCTCCCATGAGCCAGAGAGAAGGACCCATCAGTGGGTGTGGTGTCAGTCTTTCCTTCGCACACAATGCACATAGCAGGGAATGATGTTTTTGGTCAAGAGATGGTGGGAGAGGATGGAGGATAAAGAAAGCAGAGATCTGGATGAGGGACAAGGGTTTCCTAGGCTGTTTCAATCAACCTTTTAGAATAATGAGGATATAGGAATTATCTATCGGCTACTCTCTGGCTTTTTTTAATCAAAAAATTAAATCATTCAAGTGACATTACTACAAGTGAGGAATACACTGATTCGTGATGTATTCTATCCCTACTCCTGATTTTTAAGCTTATTTTCTCTAAAGAAAAAGACTTAAACTACTCGGATGGGGCTGGGGTTGGAATCTTGAACTCTTATCTTCCACTGAGCTCAGCACACGTATATGCACCTTATTAGTTCCTTTCTACAGCCCTGTAGGGAAGAAAAGCCATTGTGAAGAGTCACAGAGAATGAATAAAAGAAGTGTATGAGCAATAAGTACAAGCAGGAAGAGTTGCAAAAGTATCTTGAATAATTAGCTTTAAGAATCTGAAACTTATGTGAAGATTAAGATGGTGCCAGTGAGGAAAGGAACATAGAACAAAAGAACACTGCAGAGAGAATGACATAGCACCCTGGGTAGCATAAGTTTGTGTTTATTTTGTTTTAAAATAACATTTTCCTTCTCATATTGCCTTTCGTGAGAGAGTCACATCACGTGACTCTGTTATTTGGTAAGGAGGGTGTGAAAGTATATTAGAGTTGGGTCAAATTTCTCTTCAATGTAAGATATGCATTGGGTTAGCACGGCAGATATTTTTCAAAATTACAATGTGACTTTTTTTTTTTACAATAGTAAAAAATATGAACACTAGATCAGTATTTTAAAATAATACCTTAAATTTCTGAGTGAACTTTCCTTTTTAGAAAAAATGGGATGGGGTTACTATAATAATAATAGGAGAATATGATTGGAGCCTCCATACATGAGTTTATCTCTTTGGACCCTGCATTGCTAGAGGCTCTTTGAAAGGTTTGCCTGCCCTTCTCACTGGGACTCTCAGAGCATCATTTCTGCAGAGCCTGGATTTGAATGGATAGTGGAAGAGACAGGCTGTTTTCTGTCCCCAAAAGGGAGATTATAGACTTGGGGTCACTTTAGACAAAAGAGAATTTGGGTTTAACTGTAACTGTGGTACATTAATTATTTTTTTAACCAACAAGTGTTGCTGTAAAATTATCCAGGACTTTTAATACAAGGGTGTGTAAACCTGAGGTGTGGCCCGGAGCCTTGTGAACAAGGTGTCCAATATGATTACCAGCCTGCAAGAGAGAAGCAGGGCTGTGTAGCCTATAAAGTTGGAAGAAAAAAGAACAAAAAGTAGACTCATTTCAGAAACAGAGCTTTGAAATGACATAAAGCAAAGGGAATTTGAATGGCTAACTTTGAGGGCACAGGTCAAAAGGAATCTGCAGATGTCACATGGGGTGAGCACACTTCCTTCACATCTCCGTAAATCCCGATCAGGGACTGGTAAATTCCTAAAACTCAAAACTGTAATGAGTTTCTGCTTCTGTGGGTAATATTTTAGACCTGAAACTGTGCTAAATAACCTGAACTAGATGTGTTCTGTTTCTCAACTAAAATAAAATTCACCTTTATGCCAACTTGTTGAAAGATGTTGAACGTTAAGTGGTCAGGTGGAAAAGTAGGTGCTAATGAAAAATTGAGGAAATGAGGCAGCAGCATTGAAGACGAAGCTTTCACCACGGAAACCCACACCGTTTGACCCTTGATTGGCATCTCAAGGAAGACCAAGATAAACAAAGATGAGATAGAAATGCATTTCCTGTGGTTACAAACAGCAGCCCTACCCTGTTTTGGTCTAGGGTACAAACTGTCCATTAAATGTGGGATTATTAAGTCATTAGCATACAGTCCTTGCTCATGGACCAAGGGCATGAGTTTGTCCAAGCGACCTCCTGCACTCCTATCTCCAGCCTGAATCCTCCCAAGTTGCTCCCATCCTCATGTCCCACCTTCTGCTGTGTGTCTCAAAATGGTGCTTCATTCATCAAACACGTCGGGCCTGACACATAACCCGCCGCCACCACCCCTGCCCCAAGTACGTTGTCGATCATGTGCTCTCTGCCTCCATTAGCTGCACAACCCCTCTCTAGTGGGAGCTTCAGAGCTGTTGTGGATTCTTCTCTGCCCTTCTCTCAATAAGTCAAGCACTGAGCCTTATTGAGTCTATCTCAAAATGCCTTTTCATTCTGTGCCTTGGCTCTAGATGAGGCTCCCATCACTTCTTGCCTTAACCACGGCACTAAGAGCCTTGGTAGGTGTGTTCCCATTTCTTTCCTCTCCGGTCAAGTCTGCACCAGGGTGAGGATCTCAGAACAGGAGTCAAATCCTATTTATCCCCATCGTTAAAGACTTCTACTGATTCCCAGAGCTGGTGTTTCTCCCTCCTCAGATGATAATCTGCATCTCCCACTTTTCATTTTTGGCCAGGTTCTAAAGCTTCATATCAGCAAGTCTCACCCCTGGCTACACATTTCACTTATAAGGGAGCTTTCACAAAATGCCAGTGCCCCACGCCCAGACCAATTAAATCAGAATCACTGGGGATGGATCCTAGGTGACTCTAATGCACAGCCCAGGATGAAGACACAGCCTGCCACTCTGCTGCTGGCCACGGCTGTCACTGCATGATCCTATCCCACTCATGTGACTCTACCCCAGGTGCCAAGCCCAGTCCCGACCTGAGGTGTGGGTCAGCTTTGATCTCACCTCATGCCATTCTTGCACATTCTGACCTCGGTTTGATGCCCCAGACCCTTCTAAGACTGAGCCCTGCCCAGTCCCCATTCCTCTGCCTATGCTGTTCTTAAACCCAGAAAGCCTTCCCTGACCTGTCCATCTGTTAAGATGCCATTCCTCATAATAGGCCCAGTTTAAAGTGCCACATGCCCCCAATTAGAATCAGTCAGCTCCACATGCTGTAGCATTTAGCATACAGTACATGTAGCAAGGAGGTATTGGATAAATATTTGTGAAATGCAATTAAATATTCTTTCCAATACATTCTAGCTGGCTGCAGCAGCTTCAGCACCACTTGAACTAGCCAGACACTTATCACATATCAGGGAAAAACTGGAGACTTTCAGTCTCGAGTTACAGAAAAACACACACATAAACCATTAACCTGGTGCGTTTGGTTTTTTTTTTTAATCACTGAGTAGATGAGGTTTGTTAGTTTATCACTCTTGCTTTAACCACCTGTGAATTTGTCATCCTTCCACAGTACAGGTATTTCTAAAATAAAATTTGAACACTGAGAAGCATAGGATTTTAGCATTCTTTACTGAATAGCTGTGTTGAGTGGGACCCGACTCACACCGGGCACTAGCGTACAGTCTTCACAAGGACAGCTCAATTGAGACGTGGCTGTTATGGTTTCTAGTCCTCTAGTCTTTAAGGTTTTATAGCACCCAGAAAAGTCATTTCAGTCTGAAAAGAGATTAATTTACGATGTTCAAGGAGTTCTTTTGAAAGTGAAAATGCATTGTGTCTATAGTAACAAGAAGGAATAGAGAATATACCAAAGTACGTCAGAAAGTTCATGGAAAGATTTATCTTTCAATTCTTTTTTTCCACGAACTTTTTGAAGTACCCTCATATTATAATGAGTATTTGTGAAAAGTGGAGTACTTGACAATACTACTCTCAAGTATTTTAAATTGGTCTCTCTTTTTTCCAGGTTAATTTGGCAAGGACTCGGGTTATCTTAGAATCTTCTTAAAAATTAAAAAGTGATTTTAATACTTTTTATTGTTTAATATATAGGAAGTGCTGGGTACGTTTTAACTAAAATATTAATAACATTTGAGTGCTTAGTATGTGTCAGGCATTTCTTTAAGAATGTTTTGTGTATTGATTTATTCGTTTCCTATATACATTGATAATCTTCCATTTACTTCTCACCTTTATTCTGGGTTGATATGAAGTCAGCTCCTTCTATCCTGAGTGGAAGGATTACTAAAGTATGACTCAGAAGTCCTAGATTTTACTCCTTAACATCGTTGCTGAAACCTTAATCAAGTCACTTCCACCTCTCACATCTGTAAGATGAGGGGAGGGATATGCTTATCTCTCTGAGGTCTTGTCAACATAATTTTATGAACATTTTACATATATTTAATTTAAAGGTCACTTTAGGGTTTGTAACCTTTTGTACTGTGAAATAGACACACAGAAAAACACATACTACTCGTATTTACAGATCAATGAATAATTTTTTTTTTCAATGAATAATTTTAAATAAAATAACCATTTAACCAATATCCAGGTCAAGAAATAGAATATGAACAGCTTCCAGAATGCATCTGTGTGCCCACTCCCCTGATAACAAACCCTCCCTTCTGGAGGTAATTACTAGTCAATCTTTTGTGATAATCATTTCTTAGCTTTTTTTTTTTTTTAATAGTTTTACTACCTATGTACGAATTCCTAAATTATATATTTAGTGTTGTCTGTTATGAACTTTACATGACGAAATCGTATTGTATATATTTTTGAGATTTGCTTCTTAATATATTGTTTTTCGTAGTCTTCCATGTTGTTATAGTTGTAATTTGTTCACTTTCATATCTGTTGTGTGAATATATTCCTATTTATTTATTCATTCTATTGTTGATGGACATTGGGTTGATTCCATTTGGGATCTGCTATGGAACTAGGAGTGTCGTATCACTGTGTATACATCAGAGGGTACTTCCAAAAGTTCATGGAAAAATAAAATTGAGAGAATACGAATCTTTCTGTGAACTTTTTGAAGTACCCTCACATCTTCACCTGTATTGAATACTGCCAAACTGTTTTCCAGAGTCCTTATACTTCCCCAGCAATTTAAGATTATTCTCAGTGTACCACATCTTTGCTAATACTTTATTTCTTCAGACTTTAATTTTTGCCAATTTGCATAGGTTTTTGTAAAAGCTTTAATCACTGAATTTTCTTTTTGACTACAGCTTGTCTGATCCCAGTGAAGCAATCTCCTGTTAAGAAGAAAATCATCATCATCTTAGAGAATTTGGAAAAATCTTCATTGTCTGATTTATTGGGAGACTTTTTGGCACCTCTTGAAAATCGCAGCACCGAAAGCCCCTGTACTTTCCAAAAAGGTAAAGAAAGTGGGGAGACTGTGCTGAGAAGCAGCTTCTGTGATATCATTCTGTTCCCCAACATACAAGTTATACTTTATGTTCTTCTTTCTCTAACCTATTTTAATTTGCATTTGTCTCATAATAGGACTCTCTGAGATTAGACCATTGCTTTTGGTTTGTTTTAGGAAATGGAACGTCCGAATGTTATTACTTTCATGAGAACTGCTTTTTGATGGGCACCATTTCCAAGGCCTGTCTCCAGGGCTCCGACTTGCTGGTGCAGCAGCATTTCCGCTGGGTTCAGCTGCGGTGGGATGGGGAGCCCATGCAAGGCCTGCTGCGCAGGTTCTTAAGAAGGAAAGTTGTGAATAAGGTAACAGCAGCTGCAGCCAATTGCTGGGAAGGGGGCGGCAACCTTTAGTTGTCAGGAGATTTGGCCTTGAGTTCCATCACTTACTGTGTGGCCTCAGGCAAGTACAATTTGGGGATATTCAAGGGTTAAATAAGTTAATGAATGTGAAACCCTGTAATAGTTTCTAGACGTGTTTCATACAAGAAAAAGTAAATAGGTTTTCCTGTGTTATTAACTGTACTCATGGAATCTCACCAAGTTCTGAATGCTGTGGAATGCTAGACTAGAAAATTAATCACTTTTCTTAGAGAAAATTAAATGCTTCCTTGTAGTTACCCATCTATTCAGGCAAGCATTAATACTCAGCTATTATGCAATGCTATGGTAAATATTAAAAAGTCACATGGCAAAGTAGAATTCTATACCTTTTGACACCTTTTCAAGAGTAATAATAACTTTAAGTGACTTTTCACAGGTTAATGAAATAAATATTCAGTAGTCTCCCATATAACAAAAATAATTTAGTACTGACTGAGTCTAATACATTCTTATTTAACATTCTTAAATTGGGCCAATAGCTGAGTATCAGGGTGGATTTGAAATACCAGAGCTCAACTTAATAAGTTTTTCTCGTTTAAGACTATATAATGGGCCACACTTGGAGGACAGAATTGTTATTGTGTCTGTGCAGTATTTTAAACTGCAAATAACAGAATTGCAAGTAACAGAACACCCCATTGCTACCTTTTTCCCCACCCCCACCCCCACAAAAAGATGCTCTTTCCCCTCATATAACCAGAAGTCTTGTGGTAGGTGCTCACCATCTCCAGGATATCAGGCCCAGGTCCGGGTGAGTCTCTCGACCTTCCCTTCAAGACTGCAGCATGTCTGCAGGGTGTCTGTCACACACCACCCTCACACAAACACGCTTAAAGGCAGAAAGCAGGTCCAGCGAAGGATAGAGAGCTTCAGCCTCCTCAGTCTCCTCCTTATCAGGGAGGAAAGCATCTTTTCCAGAAACTCCCAGAAACATAAGACTCCTCTTTAATGTTTCATTAACCAGAACTGGTTTCCTGCCCCACCCCACAGTCCCAGATCATGGCCCGATCTACCTTCCCGAGATTGAAGCTCTCCACCCAATACTTGAACAGAATTCTGTGTCTGTTGTGTTAGCTTGTGTGAATGTGCATGCATGTGTGCTTGGGGGGCAGAAAAGATCCGTGGGTGGAGAAGTGTGGGGTGGCTTTTGGCAGTTCAGTGGACAGTGTCTGCCACTGGTGATTTGAATTAGTGTCTGAAATTCCTAATTTAACCAGAAAAGTCTTTTACCCCAAGTTATGTTAAAGTCATTGTCTGGTCATAAATGTACGCTCTTGCCCAAAGCACGGTCATTGTATGACCTCAGCAAGTAGTCAGAAAAGTGAGGTAAAGACTGTATAGGTCTGTAGTTTTTCAAATTACTGGTAGTTCCATTAACTTTATCATTATTAACATTTACATGTCATTGTCAAAAATAATTCACATAAATAATCACAACGATACCAGTTTTATTCTATAGAATTGGCACTATTTCAGGTAAAATGGACCTCCCCTTCCCCAACTCTCAGATAAACATGGTTTGAAAAGGACTGATTTTACTTATTTTGAAAGGACAGTTCCAAGCTTCAAGCTCTACTTTCTTTACCATTGTGCTTGAAAGTGGGGTGTGCTGCAAAGAATAGAAAGCAGGGAAAGGATAATGCCTTTCTTTTATCAGGGATCAGGCTAGCAAAACAAATTCCCTGGGGTAAGTGTACAACGGGAATGAACGGCTACTGCATAACATCAGAAATCTTGTAACTCCACAGAACCTGATCTTTGTGGGCACTTAGACACACGCTGGCACTTGGTCAAAATTTCCTCTTCCTATTCCTTACAAGGATATAAGAAAAATAGACCTTTCAGGGCAATAGTATTCTTTCTACTAGTAGTTAATAAAAAATAATATCATTTTTAGTGGAAAATTAATATTCAATTATCACTAATTATAATACACGATCTCAGAATTCTTGCTAGAAGAATATCAGAGAAAGTTTGAGAGATACATATGATTGTCCCTCTTTTGAAGAGAAGGGAAATTATTATCAAATAGATCCCGAGGCCTCATGTAGTGCAGTGATAGCAATTTAGTGGAACTGCTGGGATCACTGAAGCACTCTGTCTGTACTTGCCAAATTATTTCCTTCAAGTCGACATACCAACATTCACAATTGTCCCTAGTCTTAAAATAATTACTGGGTAAAGCAAAGATGTGTGTGCAGCTCCTTTCTTATACAAAAGTTAATTACTATATCTGACTTCTAAATAATTGAGGGATGTTTCTTCTCATTGTAAATAAATCTTTGTCCTTTGGTGAACCCTCTGTACTACCAAAAAGGGACTTGATTTTATAAAATACAATTCTAAACAGAACTGCTCCCATTACATCATGTGTGTTACACAGTATTATTTAAAATTTGCACATTTAAAATTTTGAAAACAAATTTCTTTTTGCTAACAGAGCTCTGTACATTTTGGTGAAGTTAGCATTTTAGCTGAGACCTTCCTTTCAGGGAAGTTAAGTT
This sequence comes from Cynocephalus volans, assembly GCF_027409185.1. Lineage (NCBI taxonomy): Eukaryota > Metazoa > Chordata > Mammalia > Dermoptera > Cynocephalidae > Cynocephalus > Cynocephalus volans. The sequence continues at coordinate 37,909,810 of NC_084465.1, forward strand.
TTTTTTGTCACTATTATACAAGGTGAACATGCTACAGATTCAGAAATACCGTCTTATCACTTACCCAGAATGTGAAATATTTAATGTCATTTCATTAATTCAAAAACCTTTTCTGACCATCTCTGATTTGCAAGGTCCTTTGAGGAACCTTATACACATGTGAATAATGATTTCTTCCAGAACTGATTTTTAAGAATTCACCCAAGTTTCTCCTTAGTCTCCTTCCTGCTCTATTTTGTATTAATTTCTTGTATTCAGCTCGTGATCTGTGTAATGTAGTACGCCTTAAACTGCCCGTATAGCCAATCTCAACACTTTGTAACCCCAACCCTAACTCCTGGCTTCCCCTTCTGACGTCCTTTTTTGTTATGTCAGTCATCCAGATTTAGAACTTCTAGGCTGTTCACCTGGTCAGTCAGTCCTAGCATTTTCTACGTCCTCACTCTGTGGGAGACCAAGGAAGAGCCAGCACCTGGATTGATGGACCTGTAGCTATGGAAACTGATCATCAAAACACATCAGAACCACCACAGACATTTGTTTGAGATGCATCAGAACAGTGTTACGTGCTTATTTAGTAAATATTTGCCACTAGCCTGGGGACTGAGATAACACAGGGGTCCTCCCCACGCTCATAGAGAGACAGGCCTTTGCAGAGGAACCATACTTGTAGGGTGCTAGGGGCCTTGGAGAACAGTTTTTATACAGAAGAGATTATTCAAGTGCTATTTTAGTGCTATTTTTAAAAATGTATTTAGTATATTAGAGTTGTATATCCAAATAGCTTTCCCTCAAGCTTTTAAGTTCAGTGTGAAAGCTTTATCTTTCTATGTATAAATCTAGCAAAATTTAGCAATCACTTTTGAAGGGGCACTTGTAACTTAGTTAATTAAATTCCCTTAAATAGTTTAATTGGCCTTTAAAACTTTAAAACCTTTTTTTAAAGGAATATATTTCATTTCTCTTGAGAAGTTCTGCTGTCTTACAAGTAAATCTTTCCAAGTAGTTAATTAACTCTTATAAAACCAGAAAATTACATTTATAAACCTGGTGACTCAAATGCTTTCTTAATTCTTATACCATTTATGTAAACGTAGTACAATTCTTTTATCCCTCTTAACTTAAAAATCACAATCCTAAATCAATAACTCAGTTCCTGTTATGAAGTGGAAACATAAGGCTATTCTAATAGAAGGGTACTTCAAAACGTCCGTGGAAAAATAGAATTGAAAGATATGAATCTTTCCATGAATTTTTTGAAGTACCCTTGTATTTGAAATTCTCTTAAACATTACACATACTTAAAAATATAAAATATATTATTATCCCTCATTCTAACTCAGAAACAAGTAATAATATAGGTTTGATTATATTCAATCCTGGATATTTATGAAAACAAAAATATATCCCACCCCCCAAAAAAGAATTTTGCCATCTCAGAGATTTGGATTATTTCCCCTTGAAAATTTAGGGTTATTTTCTTGGCTGGCTGAGTTTGTGTATCAGCCAGGGAGCTATGTGGGGACTTGTGCTCTGGCCTCAGGTTTTCTGAATAACAGGAGGAACCAGTAGAGCACTTTAACAGTCGCTATGTATGTAGAGTGTTTAAGTCCATGCCCTCCAGTTAAGTAGATTCGATTTACAGGTACCTAATTCTCAGGTAGGATTTGAGTCTGTAACCCCCTCCCATGGCATTTCACCACTGGACTGGATTCAACTAAGTAATTTAATCCTTTTCTCTTCCTGAAGGCAGGGCCCTGAGTCTGATACATGACCTCAGGTTAGACCCTGAACTCTCAGTTCTCATTCTGTATGGCTTCATGGGCACGACACTAAAGTTACACTGGTTACAGTGAACAGGTGACTGTAATATACACTGTAAAATGGACAGATAAGGTATCGCTGTAGAAATTAGGGCAGGGGAGGAATATAGTGGGTGGAAGGCCTCTCTGTGTTCACATTTGAGGCCTTTTAGGTTATGTTAGTCTGTGATCTAAAGAAGGAAGCGTTGCTGAGAATAGAGAGGCAGGGGGTCCAGGCAGAAGGAGGAGCACTTGCAGCAAGTCTTGGACACAGGGAAGAAGAGCGTGGTGTGTGGGGAAACTAAAGGGCAGCTACGGGCTGTGTGGTCATTCATTGGGGCACACGCGAGGCAGGGGGATCAGGCGCAGCACCTTGAATTAGTAACAGTTACATAAATTGCTTTCTTGTGGAAGCTTGTTTTTGTCATTTGCAAACGTTAGCATCCATTTTCACCCCTCCCCCACAGTCCCTTGCCCATTCTGTATTTGGGATGCTCTTTCCACGTCCCCTCATCCATCAAGTGTCCTGCACACCCTGGGAGAGACCCAGCTGAAGTCCCACCTCCTCTCCCTATCTCTCCTGACCACGCGTACTTAGTCAGTTGTTCTTTTGAATTACCATCTCAGCTTGTATCTGTACTTAAAGCTTGTCAGTCTGGAAGAGATCTTGAGGATAATGAGCCTGGCTCAACTTCTTCATTTCACAGATGGTTAACTTAACAAACAAAACAGAGAAAAAGGAAGGCACTTGCAGGACCTGGTTGGTGGCTTGCTCTACTCTGTGAAACCTCACCCTCCCCTGACACTGGTCACTTGCTCTCGGGTAGCTTTTGACTCACTTTGCTTTTGTCCTCTATCATTTGTGAGTACAGAAACTGTGTTACGTGGGCTTTTATCCTTCTTAGCAACAATAACTAGTGCTTGGACATAGTAGGCCTACAATAAATATGTTTTTAAATATGAGCTTCTAGGCATCTCCATAAAATTGTCTTTATGCTAAATGAATATATATATTAAGGAAAAAAAAAGTGTGGTAACTGGAAATACCATTTATTGGATAGTCCCTTTAATGAAACACCAGTTTTAATGTACCATCAAGTAATACCACTGTTACTGTAAAACTGCCAACTTGCAAAATGAAAAATTTTACATAAACAGCATCTGCACTTTGGAGAGAAGGGTGCCCACCTGTTTCTTCAGGTCTTCAAGATGGGCAGATTTCATTCTACCTTTGGGAATTACGCAATGTCTTTCTGTTAGGATACCTAACAGTCTGATCTTTGGAAGTAGTTTATTGGACAGTCATTAAGATTTCCTAGAAAAAAATAATGTTTCCCCGGGGACCAGGTTAAAATGAGAACTCTGCCTGCCTTGTCCTTATTTAACACGTGGTCTTGATGAGACATCTGGGGTGATACCTCCCTCTGTCGACTGCCCACACAGCCAAGCCAGATCTTTCTCTCCCCTCAGCCCTGGCTGCCCATAGAGAGTGAGGCTCTGAGAGATCATCAGAAATGTTAAGCTTGAGGGCCGGCCCCGTGGCTCACTCGGGAGAATGCGGCGCTGGTAGTGCCGAGGCCGCGGGTTTGAATCCTATATAGGGGTAGCTGGTGCATTCACTGGCAGAGCGTGGTGCGGACCACACTGTGCCGAGAGTTGCGATCCCCTTGCTGGTCAAAAAAAAAAAAGAAAAAGAAATGTTAAGCTTGAGGGAAAAAAAGGAGATTCTTTAGCTTAATCGTTATTGACTTCATTTTAAATGTGATAAAGTACTCCTTTATTATTTCAGTTAATTCTATATCCTAATACTATGTTTCTATTAAAAATAAATTTCCTATTGCTAATAATAATGTATACTTGAAAACTGCTGACAGATTTTAAACGTTCTCACCACAAAAAAAATGGTATGTATATGAGGTGATGCATATGTTGATTAGCTTGAATTAGTAAGTTCACAATGTATGCATATACGAAAACACATTGCACCCACAAATATATGTAATTATTGTTAATTATACCTTAATAAAACATTAAAATAAGTAAATAAACTCTAGCCCTGGCTTTGCCACCTGTGACCTATGTGACCTTGGGCGTTATTATTTCTTTGTACCTTATTCTGCTGATATGTAAAATGGGGTAAAAATGCCTACCCCAGGCTTGTGGGGAGAATTAAATGAGAAAAACACCCATCACACTAACACACACATTAACACACATTAGCTATCCCTCCTTCATCTGCCCCAAGTGAAGGTAAAATTATTTTCAGCTCCATTTTTGTTTTATAGTTTTAAACTTTCATATTTTTAATTTTGGACTTCTAGAAACAAAAGGAAAAGCAGCATTGTTCTAAACCCAGCCCCTGTGTTGCACCTCCCTGTCTCTCTAGTTCAGAGGTCAGGCGCCCCCACCCAGCGATCCTGTGTGCAAGGTCGTCGACTGGGCTCTGTCCGTGTGGCGGCAGCTCAACTCCTGCTTGGCCCGCCTGGGCACACCTGAAGCACTACTTGGGCCAAAGTATTTCCTGTCTTGTCCCGTAGTCCTAGGACATGCCCAAGCAACAGTGAAGTAAGTGCCATTTCTCCTTATTTGCCTACTAAAAATAGAGCCATGGCAAATTTGGGATGTTTGAGAGTAAGAACACTGACCGGGCTGCCTTGTGCCACCTTTTGTCATCAACACGGAATGCCAGTGCTCCATGCTTCTGTCAGAGGGTGAGTGTGACTTGTGTGTTGTGTAGTTCCTAAGGCGACTGTATTTTTGCCAAGAGCCAGGTGGCAGTTTTCCCTCTGTTACAAAACTCTCATCAAAGTAATGCCCAGATTGCTGTGCAGTGTCCCCTGGATAAGGTCCCACCTGAGAAATTCTGTCAAGTATTTTATGCACCGCCCCCCCCGCAAAAAAAACCAAACAGCATTCTATTTATGAATTGAAAAGTTTTCTCCTTTATTGACACTTATGTACTATGTTTTCCTTTGAAGTGGCTTATGAGAACAGTCATGTATACCCTAAGGTTAATGAAATAGAAAATCAGGAGGAAACAGAAAGGAAAAAACTTGTCACCACCCAGCTTAGTAAGTGTTCTGTGATTAGCTAGCAGATTTGATTCTGCATTTTCTGGCTTCCTGGGCAGCAATCCATTTGGAAAGCAGGGAATGCAAATAATATATCTTCTCTATCATAAGAGAAACCATCAATTTAATAACAGCTAATTGGGGGGAAAGGAAGAAGTATTATATTAAATATACACAGCATTTTCTTGCTAAAAAACCAAATCATTTATTATTAGTATAATTACCACTTTCTTCATTAAATCTAAGGCTATTTTATATCCAGAGTCTCAAGATACTAAAGAAACAAATTTTGGCCTTTCCTATATGGAGCATGGTCTTTGGCAAAAACTGTGGAGGCTCTGAGATTTTTACCCTATTTGAGAGCTAACAAGTTAGCCTCCATTGTTCAGGATGCCAGGTCAGAGACAAAGGACTTACCACTCACAGCAAAGCAGGCAGCCTGAGCTTCATTGTTTACACAGGTTCCCCTTGCCCCTCAAGTCCCATGGGGTGATGCCTAGTGGCCAAAGTAGATGCTGGATTTGCATCACAGCTTGGGAACACACACACCAGTCATTTAAAGGGGGATGCTGGCACATCTGTTCAAGCTTTGTCCTAGAAGGAAACATCTTCATTATCCTGGTCAGGAAGCAAATCTGCCCTCTGTTCCTGAAGGAGACACTGTGTCTATCTTGCCAGTCTGAAAAGATAGTCCAGAATAGCAGCTGACACGAGATGTGCAGAAATGCCACGGAGAGTTGTCTCCCAACAGCCCTGTTAAGAAGCTGCTTTGTTTTCCTTTTTAAACCAAAGCTTATTATCTTTACACCTTTAGCACTTTTAGGAATGACTGTGTAATTTTGACTTGTTGTAAAATACCAAAATTTTGTCTGTTGTAGTTTTTTCTTGAATTGCATATCACTAGACATTAACAGAGAAACTTAAAATAGATTGATGTTTAATACCTAAGTAATAGTTTTTAACAGTACCTGAAAGTCTTATGCCAATATCTAATAGCTTTGAAAACCTACTTATCCTGGGAGATGTGGTTTTGTTTCTAGCCTTTAATCATATTAACTTTTTTAAGGCTGTAACAAAGTGTAATTTTTATTGAAAGACTCTTAATTGCATCCAGCATTCCAAAGTTGGGCTAAAGTGCCGCTGCTTATAGCTGTTAATGCAGAGCCCACCTGAGGTGGTGGCTGGTTGACCCATCCTCTCTGCAGGGCTGAGCCCACCCATGTGCACCAGTGAGCCCTTGCCTCGGGGCATGCAGAATTAGTTTGCCAGTGATTATAAGATGTATCCCTATTTTAGAAATATTAAAATACAATATGTGTGTGTCTTGTTAAGGAAATGTGGGAAATAAGTTTATGCTACTTAGACATGGACTTTTAGGAAATCTAATTTTTTCTAGACTTCTTCAGTCATCACCTTCCTTTCTGTGTATTTCACTCAAGCACTGATTCCTTCATTGAGAGAGACATGTAAACAATTTCATTTTAAATATATTGTATTTTTGAGGCAAATTCAAACTACTTTGGTATTGGATAATTTCAGTTATTCTAAAACTACTTGGAAAAGGTAACATACCTGTAGAAACATTTATTCCCCCCATGGTCTTCAAACCTGTCCTTTTGTAGAGTTGTGTGTAATTCATGAGAGGCCTGCTCCTAACCTGTGAATCTGCCCCTCTCTCGCAAGGTGGATGTCTAAGCTGTGGAATGCCGTCATTGCACCCAGAGTTCAAGAAGCTATATTGTCAAGAGCCTCTGTGAAAAGACAACCTGGCTTTGGGCAGACAACTGCTAAAAAACACCCTAGCCAAGGACAGCAGGCTGTGGTTAAAGCTGCTCTCAGCATCTTGCTTAATAAAGCTGTCCTGCATGGCTGTCCCCTCCCCAGAGCAGGTATGTGGGTTTCTACAGACAGGAGAGGAAATTCACACCCTTATTTAATACTTCTTGGAATGTGTTTTTAGAGTGCTCTTTTTTCTCTGTCACTAGAGAAATTAATTGCCATTTCACAACACTGCTCCAGAACTCTGCTTTTAATTCTTGGCTCATGTTTGAATTCTAGACCTCCAAGTCAAGTTTGTGCTGGCTCACAAAACCCCGGGTTAGGGATTAAACAGGCCTGTGATTTTTGAAGAGTCCATCTCTTTAAGAACTGGAAATGTATTTTACTTTACTAGATGAAACTGTATTATCACTGTGATTCTTTTGACAAAAGGTGATTTGTGTTTTTTCAGAGTTAGACCAGTACACAGCCGATTTCAAAGGAGGAAGTTTCCCCTTATCCATAGTTTCAAGTTACAACAGTTGTAGCAAGAAGAAAGGAGAGAGCGGTGCCTGGAGAAAGGTGAACACAAGTCCTCGCAAGAAGTCTGGCCGTTTCTCTTCGCCCACCTGGAATAAGCCGGACCTGAGCAATGAAGGTAAGGCGTGCTGCCTAGGCGGAGTTGGGCACTCACGATCCAGTTTCTGAAAGCATGCATGCCTTCGTTTTTCTCACTATGCGTTCAGCAGAACGAAGTTCTGAGTATTTCGATGCACATTTTCATGGAATAAACAAACTATGTAGTGGGTACATTTCCAAAAATATATGGGCGCCCCCTACCTAAAAAATACCACTTTCATGCTAGACTTCTAAAATGACATTTCTTTTTATTGTGTTAATGGTTTTCTTTTTAGTTTGTTTTTCTTGGTGTTGGCAATTAAACTTACATAATAAAATCATTGCACTTTGGCATATTTGGTACAATTTAAGGCCTTTGAGTGAATTAGTTTTACATACTTTTGATATGGCATGTACCATATGCCAGGTTTTAAGGCATTGGACATAAAGCAATGAAAACAGCAAGGAAACAAATCCCTGTCCTTACAGGATAATGAATCGTTAGAACATTTCCTTAGTTTTTATTCTAACAAAGACATATCTATCCCTGGTTTTAGACCTCTGCCTTTGGGTGTTGATAATACGATAATTAGCAATTAGACAAATTATAGATGTCCTTCCTGTTCTGTTATAGAGGCAGAGAATAGAACAGTGGTTACTAGAAGAGACAGGGGAGGGAAAACAGAAGAGGTTGGTCAAAGGTACAAAGTTACACTTAGACAGGAGGACTAAGTGCTGGTGTTCTGTTGCACAGTACAGTGACTGGTTAACCGTTAAGTTTTGTATATTATATTATAGCTAGAAGAGAGGCATTCAGATGTTTTTTGCCACAGAAAAACTAAATGGATGAGGTGATGGATACATTAACTGCCCTGGCCCAATCATTATACAGCATATCGAAATATCAGATTTTAATGTATAAGTTAAAATTTAAATATCCTTTCTAAGGGAACTCTATATTCGAGTAAGAGTGAAAAGATGTTCCCATTATGTATTTCTGATAGGAGCCCCCTCCACTTGCCCGTCCAAAGAATTTGTTTTGTGAGATTTTATGCCAACTTTACAGCAGTGGGGTTTCCAGATCAAAAAAAAAAAATATGGTGGCTAAAATCATATTTCTTAACATAAAATGTTGCTTTAGTACAGTGGATTATCTTTGATCTTTTTTTAATGAGCATATATTAAATTTGATTTACTTTTCAAAAACGTTTTTTAGAGAAAATTTGTGCTGGCAATATTCATACAATTTTAAAATTTACTCAGAAGCAACTAAATGTTTTAATGAGTTTATAATATTTGGAGTGTGTATTGCAAACATTTTTATCAGAGTCTAAAATGGTTTATAACAGTGGTTCTCAAACTTTTTTGACCATAATCCATAGTGAGAAATCTTTTACATCGTGCCCAGTACCCACAAACCTATGCATTTGTGAGTATGTATAACCAACACAAGTCAAAATATTCACTGCAAGCAGTACAGGCTGATTCTTTTCTTTTTTTTTTTTTTTAAGTAGGTTATAATCTGTAGCTTGAAAGACATTGGTATGACTTGCACTGTTTTTTAATTCCATGACTTTTTGTGTACTTCTTATATTTTCTTTTCTGTGTAATGCAAAGCTATGGAAAGTTAAATTTCTACAAGTGCACTGCTAGTGCCGCATACACTGTAGTACATTAACAGGCCCACAGTCAAAACTACTCTTGATTACGTTGTCAGTGATGTTGGAAGGCAGGGAAAGGGAGCTTACCATCCTCAAAAGGCAAGCATTAAACTCCTCTTTTGATAGGAACTTGGCTAACAAGAAAAGGGGCTCTTGATAAAAGTGAAGTTCAGGATTCCGGAATTGAAGTTGTACTGAATTCAGTCATAAATGTACATGAAAAAGTTTATTATGCCCAAAGCATCTGTCCTTGGGGGGGAAATCTCAAGAGGTGGATGTTTATTCAAGAACAGGGTAGAAAGTCCTACAGAGTTCAATGATGCATAAGGACAACAAGCCATTCTTTTGAAAATGATTACAATTTTTTTGAACAGGTATGAAAAACAAGACTATATCACAGCTGAATTGTAACAGGAATGCATCTCTGTCAAAACAAAAGTAAGTTCCCTTTCAGATCTCACTCATAGCAAACAAAGATAAATCAAGTAACTTCAATCACTATTTTAAATGTTCCACATTCTCATTATTTTGTGCAACTATTATGCTATTAATATTTTTTAAAAAGTACTAGATGTCATGCAAATGCTAGTATTAAACTGAAATCTAAAAAAAAAGTTTAAGCTTAATATAACTTTATATAAAACCTATTTTGCTTTTAGTTTGTTGAATATTATAGGCTTCATTTTTTTTCAATCAAACGTGATAATTATTAACCCATTTGACATAAAGTAATATGGTAAAGTTCTACATTTGTGGACTTTTAGACAGTCTTTATTTTTTAATGCCAGATGTTTACAGTGATATATGGTATTCCTAGGGAATTGTTGATTTCAGCTTACAAATGTTGAGGCATAAAGAATAATTTGGTTAATCATAGAATAGAAATGTTTGGACAGTTTGTCAGTAGGTCCCCATTGTAGCCCGATAAATTGTGTGCGCTATCACTTGGCTGAGGACCTGGTCCTCTGGTCCATAGCATTACAGGAAAGGGTGGAGAGAAGGAAGGGAGGTAAAGGAAACTGCACCACCTGCCACTTTCTTCCCGGCCCACAGCTGGATTCATTATATACGACCACCTGTGTCATTTCCCAGTAACCCTAGGATGTAGGCATAAGGATTCTTTAAAGAGAAGGGAGCCCAGGAATGGAGGTGTTAAGGAGTGAAAAAAGAAAACCTGACCCATGGCCACACTGCTAGTGAGCATTAGAGGCAGGTTTGAAATTTACATTTGTTCCATCGTGAGAAGAAAAGGGAAGAGTAAGGAGATTGGAATGTTGTAAGTCAAAGTCGATCTGTTTGTAAAAGAAAAATTTATCCTATTAAGAATTTTGAGTATGAGTTATCAAAATTCTGCGGAAATGTATTACCTTAGTATACTAATCTCAGGGCTGGGAGTGGGCTGTTGCATTACACGATGTGTATGAAATACTTTAAAGGATATCACATACTTCTTCCTTACCCCACACCAAATTCCAAAAAAAAAATTGGTGTCTAGATTTCCATATTGAGATTTGGGGTGTCGCTTTCACTTTGAAAAACTCTTTTCTGAACTTTGCACTAGGTCTTTAGAGAATGACCTGTCATTGACATTGGATTTGGATCAGAGACTCTCTCTGGGCTTGGATGATGAAGCAGATCTTGTAAAGGAGCTTCAGAGCATGTGCTCCAGCAAATCTGAATCTGACATAAGCAAGGTAAGCAGTACAAATGGGTGAGGGTATTGAAGGGCTCTCCCCACTAGCAGAGAGACTTCTTGGAGCCACATCCTGACGCTTATTCCCTAAAAGAAATTTCTTATTGAACAGGATGGTAAATGCTGCAAATCAGACCATTCCTCACCTTGCTTAGAAAAGCTGTTTCTTCCAAAATATTACTTATACAATAAGGGAGGTCTTAGTATAAAGCTTGTTTTTCTAAACTCCTCAGAAAAACCTGTAATTAAAACTGTATGTTAATGACATTACCACAAGTCACACCAACACATTGAGGCAGCTTTTCATATAAGCCTAAATTTGAGTCTCCTCAGACTGTTGCTTTTTGTACTCCTATGAAAAGCACTTTACGTGCTTTTGGCACATAAGTCATCTATCAGTAAGAGAATAATTGGCCTGTGTAATGCATATCATCACAGTCTTTAAGCTGTGAAATTTGAGATCCAAATATAGAAACCAGTGACCTGAAATCTCAAAGAAAGCATTAACAGCATCAAGTTCAACCTGTTTTGACACTCTGATATCTGCAGCAAGCTTGACCAAGCTTCCTTGATAAATTCCTTTTACTTTCAAGGAAGCATAAGAAGATAGTTATAACTCATTCAGGTTCCACTCAAAGATCCAACTATTATATTTGAATAGTCTTAATCCCTAGGACTAAGTAGAACTGACTCTTATTTAACCTTGCTGGAAATGAATAGAAAAACTTGCCCCTGGAAAAATAAGGTAATGATTAAAATCTTGCAATTTTAATATCTTTTCTTTACTTGCCAGGTGACTTTTTTTACCTACAGTTTTTCTGGTCTTCTTTTGACTTTAATAGATTCTTTTTCCTTAGAGGATATTTCTCATGCATTTGCTGTTAGCTTTACATGAAGGTTTCAAGTCTTTCATGTGAACATTACAGGATTTGAGGATATATTCTATAGAACTTCTGAGGTTTGGAGAAGAGGATAAGGATAATGTTTCATATGTGGGTTTTCCATGGTGACATTTAGCTGTGCCTTGAGTGTATCACAGTGTTACTGTGGAAACATGACTTAATAAATTGTATGTTTTCCAGATTGCTGATTCCAGGGATGATTTAAGAAGGTTTGATAGTTCAGGAAACAACCCTGCATTTTCAGCAATGGCTAATATTCCAAGAATGCCAGTGTCACAAAAGGTAGGCATCCCTTTCTCTCCAAAATGGGACAAAGAAGAATTACTGTGGAATTGAGTGCACAAATCTTCTTTCAGTGTGAATCACAAAGTTGTTTTTAAATTGCAGCTAGGAAATGAGAAATAGGATAAAAGTGTTTACTAGTTAATCAAGATTAGAAACATTATCATTTGGATAATATCTTGAAAGAATAACCAGAAAGCATTACTTTTTTTCTTCTATTTAATGCCTAAAAATGTGGGTATTAGGACAGCTGCTTCCTACTCCTCTTTCTTTGCCCACCAAGTACACATAGAGGAACTCTTCCCCGATGGCTAGAAGATGGTTTTTGCAGACCTGCCAGCAGAGGGCGCAGTAGCACTGGTTTGGCGTGCTCATGCCTTTTCTACCCTCCTGAGAACTAGCATTTCTTGGTTAGATGCCCAGTTTCTTCTGTTATCAGGAAGTAACTCCCTTTAGAGGTAAGAGGTCTCTGGGTTAGTTGAAATCACTTTCTCTTTCGTGGCCAGAAGGCTGGCGATGCCTCCATCAGAGAGGAACCTTGTAGACACCATTATCCATTGAAAAACAACCATGAGTAAATCATCGTCGGTATTTGCCACAGTATAACTCCTTACACCTCTAACAGTAAGGGAATGTAATGGGGATTATTAATCAGGTGGCATGTAGCCAGACTTCTAAATTAAAACAACAAATACACACGTTTAAGTCATCAAAAGAACAAAATACTAATGTTTTTCATTTAAATGCAAACTAATCCCCCTAAAGCAAAAGTTCTCATCTTTAGTTGTATAGTTCTCATTTTTGTTTGGATAATCCACTTGAGGATTTTTTTAAACCTCCAGTGTCAGAGGTTCTGACATAATTGATCTGAGGTGCAACCTAGAGATCGGGTTTTTTAAAGCTCCTTGGTGATTCTGACATGCAGCCAGGGCTGAGACACCCCCCCCGCCGCTTACAGCACAGCTCTGATCTGTCATCCTGATTTTCCACCCTGTTTCTTTCCACACGTACCTTAGAGGTTGGTATATCTTTGCATAACTCGTTTTTTACATGTAAGTTTTTACATGCAACTCACTATTCCCGCACCTCCCCTCATCTGTCCTTTCACCCTTCCCCTTCCTATAGAACACTCTTCACCTGCCACAATCCTATACACCTTTAAAGATCCATCTCCAATGCCAACTTCACTACATGCTTTCGTTTTCCTTCTGCCCCCTACTGTCCCATCTGGAGGGCTTACAGTATCCTCTTATCTTCTGGTAGATGCTTAGTATTGAAGGAATGAGTGAATTGCTGATTTAACAATAATTCTTTAAGGCTAAATAAGTAAAACTTCCTTTAGGGCAGTGCCTTTCTATGCAAATTGGAGTTTTTCTTGAGCTTAATATGCACAGCAACATTAATAGTAACCTTATGTAAAGAACTTTTGGGTTTTAGCCCAGGAAGCATTAAACACCCAGGACACTGCACAGTCACTTGCTCTATTCTTGCACACCCGGCCTTGAATTGCTGTGGCCCACACTAAGCCCACATGACTCTCCATGTTTTCATCACACCTCATATAGCATCCTCGCAGCTCTAGAGACTGACAGCCCCACCTATCCACACCCAGCCTTGATAACCACATTTTTAGCTATTGTGGGTGCTTCTTGGTACTTCATGTGGGCATTTTCTGCCTCTGACCATGAAGATGTATTCCCCTTGCCTTCAACAGACGAATGGACAGACTTGAAAATCACACGTGGTGTGTCTCCTTTTCCTCCCTGTGCACCTTGGTACTAACTCTGTGGATTGCCAGAGGGGGAGTTCAATAATAATAGCAATATTATCTATAGTTAGATCCACCCATCCACCCCTAATAGATTCTGTATGCTAACTTATTTTATAATATGCCATGTTGAATTTCCTGGTAGATCAAATTATAAGTTGGAATTAACCTTACTGGGTCCATGGCCAAGTCCCATTTTACAGACTTAAAAAGGACTTTCTTGTAAGGAGAAATGAGGTTGGATTATGGTACCTTTTCTATGTTTTTACAGCCATGTCTTAGCATGTGACTCTAGCCATCCAACTCACCACAAGCAATGTAACTATTTCTCATTTTCTTTCTGGTTACTTGACAGCATAAGCTTCTTTACAAAACAAATGCAGCACATACTAATCAGATTGAGTGTGGTTTTATTTTCTATTTCACCCTTAACCTACCATAAAGTACAAATGGAGGTGACAGGGATCGACTGGGATGTGTGCGTTCTAACCATTTGTAGCTCAGCCTTTTTCTTATGCTCCTTGGAGGTAGTTGGTCCTTCTAATACAAAAGAACCAAGCTGTTTTATGATTCCCTAAAGAGGGAGCTTTTGACAGGAGGCTATTCCTTCCTAAGCCAAACTTTTGCAGTCTAGTCCCTTTTTCCTTTCCCCTGCAAATGCATGTGCTTTGAACGCCATATGAGTCCCCTCTTTATTCTTCATTCATTACATACTTCATGTTTGGGAAAAACAGAAGTGTTGAAACCTCTAGCACAGCTGTCCTGCCATTTAAGATTAGCTGGCTCTGAAGACCTGGCTCCAGTAGATACTTCAGTGATTTAATGGACACGTTGTGCTGGGCTCTAAAGAATTATTAGGACTTTAATAGGTGAAAATTGAGGGAAAATGGGATTTAAAAGAGTTCAGAGCCAAAATTAAAAAGAGCTTTAGTGACATGCTTAGGAGTTTGGGACTTGTTATACAGTGAGGACTTAATCCTCTTTTTTTCCATTTGCACCAAAACAGCCATGATTCTTTGCCCATTTTGCAGGCCACATTGGATTAAGTTGGGGGGAGAGAGGCAGTCATTAACGATAACTGAGGTCGTCTGCTCAGTTAACGGGAGGACATCATTAACCAGTATTGAGACAAGAGGAAAGCCTTCAGATACGGGTAGGATTGAGGAAATACAATAAACTGGTTTCAGAAAAATTGAGTTTGAAGTGCAGGCTAGCCATAGAGGTGAATTATGTCAATGAGTGGGTGGAAATGCAGTACTCAAGTTCAGGAGATAAACGAAGGCTAAAGAACGAACTTTGAGAGCTATTTAAGTAGAGATGATAATGGAAATACTCAGAATGGGCAGAAGTGGAGGAAAGGACAGTGAGTTAAAGCAGGGCTTCTCAGCTCTGGCTGCCCGTGAGAATCGTGTCACCCAGGGTCCATGCCACACTCTAGACTAAATCTGAATCTCTGGGGATAGAGTCCAGTCATCAACGGTTTTTAAAGCTCCCCAGGTGATTCCAGTGTTATGGCTAAGGTTGGCAACCACTGGTTTAAGAAGACACCCAGGAGAATACAACCACCAGCTGAAGCCAAATGGTTACTTTCCATTAAAAGCCATGTTCAGTATTTTACCTGCTAAATTCTAGTTTTATGTTCTAAATCTTTTACTGGTTACATTGCTGTTTGGATGCATTACTATTTTCAAAGAGGGAAAGTAATTGATGTCAACTGCTTCAGAGGCATTAAGAGCAGCTCACTTAGTAGGCCTCATGTCATGTTTATTATATTGCATTAAATTCTGAAAACTAGGGAAAAAACTCCTTCAGTGGAAGTTGGGCTAGCTGAGGTCTCGTCCCATCCGTATGGTAGATCTTGACTCACCTAATTGTAGAACCGCCACACAGGAGCTTTAATTCACTAGAACATAAGCTTTATTAGGGCAGGGTTGTTTCTCTTTTATGTTCTCTGCTGTATACCAAGCAACCAGAACAGTGCTTGTCTTATAATAATGCTCAGAAAATATTTGTTGCTTATCAACTAATAGTCCATTTTTTTAATTTTAAAGATCTGAAAGTAGAAAGCAGAAAATTTAGGTGACTTACCCAAGGTGACATCATTTATTTGCAGAGCTCCCTACAAATAGTTGAACTAGTCAGATTTGGTGATTTCCTCAGGCCTAGGATTTTGTGAAGTTTCTGTTGATAAAGAAATCCCAGACTCCTTAACACTTGATTCATCCTCTGCCCCCTATATTTGGGAATTTTGTGACACCAGGAAGGGCCTAATGAAAATCAAGCAGTAAGTCTATAGGAATTAATTATTCAGCCTCTCTTCTCTATTATCTTTTGTTTACTTTTTCATGAGAATCTGTGGTTAGGAGAGACTCCTGTGTGTTTGCTCAGAGGCAGACAGGAGGAAGATTTATGGCTGATAGCAAATGTGACTGGTTTCTCTTCCCTTACAGGAGGTCAGTCCTCTCAGCAGCCATCCAACTACGGAATGCAGCAACAGCAAATCAAAGACCGAGTCGGGTGTTTCAAGAGTTAAATCTTTTCTTCCTGTTCCTAGAAGTAAAGTCGCCCAGTGTTCCCAGAACACCAAAAGAAGCAGCAGCAGCAGTAATACAAGGCAAATAGAAATAAACAACAACTCAAAAGAAGAGAATTGGAACTTACACAAAAATGAACTAACGGAGAAACCGAACAAATAGGCCTACCTACAATATTCTCACTATTAACTTCTGTATATTTCACACACAAACCAAGGATGACAAGATGTAAATACCTTTAAATGAATAAAATGTTTTCACTGTAATATAAAGTGTGAGTGCGGGACCACTATTCAATTTTTTGTAAAGACTGTATTTATAACCAACATTTTATTGCTTTTTTGTAATTCCATAGGATTGAACTTCTACACCAAGAAGTTATGCCAACTTTTCAAGTAGTTTTATAATAGAAAAATTGTCATAGTTTCATTCAAGATGTTCAGGGGTATTGCAAAAGAACTGTGTACTGTATATCTATATATGTACATATGTATGTATATTTAAGGAAGTCCATGAATCATACTGCATACTACATGTTAGAAAATGTGTACAACATTGGCTCAGATGACATGACATGTACCATTTAAATGAAGATCATAATGTTATGTTCACTTGATGGGGAATGACTAGAATGGGGCAATAACAAATCATTTCTAAATAGTTATTTTCCATTAAAAGCCATATGATGTATTTTGCCTGTTAAATTCTAGTTTGTTTTAAATCTTTTAGTAGTTACATTGCCATTTGGTTGTACATGTATTTATTAATGCTTATGAGTTTGCATTATGACTCCTGTGAAATATGAAATTATAATGCAATAAAAGTTATCTTTCTTACAAAAGTTTTGTACCTAACTGGTTATAAAAAATACTTGCATAAATGCTTCATAAATTGAGAGTTAACTCCCTCTTCAATATTATTTCTAGTAGCACAACTGATAATAAAATTATGAAAATATTTTCTGGAAGTGTTTCTCCTAAAATTACTGATGAAATTACTTATGTAACTCACAGTTAAAATGCTTTGACACCAAATAAAATATTGATTTAGTGAAATGATTTTGCAGTACTTTCTATGTATAGCTCTTAGTAGTTTATCTGTACAGATAATTCGTGTTCAATTTAGGAATGTTCATATAACTTGTCCTCTATGTTGTATTTCACTAGCTATACACAGAAAGACTCACCCTTATTAAAGTGTTAGATGATTGGGTTAAACATTTAAATGGAGCTCCAGGAATTATGTGCTCACTGAATAAGACACCTTCCTTTTTTTCCATAAATACCAAAAACATGATTTTTACATTAAGAATCATTTACTTGTGTAAGGGTACTGAGAGCCCTTTTTTATGGCCAGAATGGTTATTCACATTGAAGTATACATACTGCATTGATACGATGTTAAACTTTACAAAAATGTCTACAAGTATGTTTTAAAAAACCACAATGTGAAGATTATGTCACATGGGATAAAGCTGAGGATAGGCCTTTCCAGCCAGGAAGAACTAGACTCCAACTCATGTCAGCATTCTTCCTGGGCTTCATTTCTGCAAGGCAAATCCTGGGGTGTAGAGCTCCAACCTCATGCACAGGGAAGTGTGCAGTGAGTTGGGAAGACTAGAGCGAGGGGCAGAGGTTTGGTAAGAGAGGGACTGTGGGAAATAGTCTCAGGCTTAAGCACAATAGGTCCTTTGAGCTGGACTCAAATTATGGGTGCCCTAGTAGTAGTTGATACTCTCAAGGGTTTTCACAAAAGGACAGTAAGCTTGGGAACAAAACAATGCTCTCAAGTCATAGACCAACATACCTCGATTCAGGTGGCTCTAGTGTGTTTTTCTCCTACTTATGTACACCTACTTAGATTACATCCAATTTGATTTGTTAGTGACAAGGCATTGTATTTTATATTAGCTGATTTTCTGAAGATAAGATCATGAGGTGAGAAAACACCAAATTTTGAATTGATTATTAAAATGACCTGTAGTAATTGATCTGTGCAGCTTTGATTTGTCAGTAAAATACAATGTGCACTTTATATAGTTGCAAACTATCTAAACAGGGCATTATGTCAGGGACTTTCAAAATACAGGTAGAGACCTACTGATGTGTCATTATATCAATTTAGTGAGTCACAACTAGCATTTTTAAAATATGGAATAGAAAATGTCAGTCATCACAGTCAATAAAATTAAGAACTATTAGTGAAATTTTGTTTCAATTATGAGGATGTATACATGTATATATATGTGATGTAAAGAATAACTGTGGGTCACAGTCAAAAGTCTTGGAAAGTCAGTACCATATAATGGAACCTAGTGGTGGCAGTAGGGCTGCATTGGGGATAATATGGTCTTTGATGGTAAATGGCCCTGGGGCAGAATTAAGCACTGCCATTTATAAGCTGCATGGCATGAGACAAGTTACCTAATCTTTTTAATTCAGTTTTCTCAGTAGTAAAATAAAGATCATGACAACCCTACAGGTTGTTCATGAGTGTTAAGTTAGATACGGTAAAGCATTCCTAGTTGCCTCACTCATTCATGAACTAAGTAGTGAATCAATATCTCAGAACTTTTTGTGACATTGGATAGATCTGAAAGGTGATATAGACCCTAATACAATAATAATAAGGGACTTCAATACCCCACTTTCATCAATGAACAAATTATCCAGACAGAAAATCAATAAGGAAACATTAGACTTAAGCCATACTTCATACCAAATGGACTTAACAGACATGTACAGAACATTCCTTTAACATCAGCAGAATATACATTCTTTTCAAGCACATACAGAACATCCATCAGGAGAGCTCATTATTAGGTAACAAAACAATTCTTTAAGAACATTGACATCATAATCATATCAAGTATTTTTCTTTCTGACTACAATGGTATGAACTAAAAATAAGAAATTTCAGATAATTCACAAATACATAGAAATTAAACATGTTCCTAAATCAATGGGTCAATTAAGAAAGAAAAAGGGAAATTAAAAAATGTCTTGAAGCAAATGAAAATGGAAACAGAACATACCAAAACATTTAGGATGCAGCAAAAGCCATTCTAAGAGGTAAGTGTATAGCAACAAACACATCAAAAAAGAAAGGTCCCAAATAAACCACCTAATGGTACATCTCAAGGAACTAGAAAAAACAAGAACAAACTAAGGCCAAAGTTAGTAGAAGGAAGGAAATAATAAAGATCAAGCAAAAAAAAAAAAAAAAAAACTTTTTGTGGCATTCAAACATTTTTCAAATTGTAATAATTCACAAACAAATAATGCTATATTATGAGCATCTGATTTTAAACTATGGGTGTATGAAACTGATAGAAATGTTTAACTGGAAATTAATAACTTTAAAGCACATTAGATATTTCCTTTTCCTTCTGTTTGCACTTAAAGGTTAGTTTCTCCAAAATAGCCTAATACATTTTGCCTTTGCTTGTGTCAGAGAGAGAAAACAAGTAGATTTCATAAAAGATGAGTGTTAGTAAAAGTAGCCAATTTTAATAGGTCAATTTTTCACAAATATATTTTTTTCTGTGCAGTTAAATCCTTAATAAAAATTAAATTCAGTTGATTAGCCCTAGCCATAACCTTATTTAGGCATCCATTATTCTTAAGAACTCTGACCCATTACAGAAAATTTACTTTCTGAAATTTTGTGATGCTTTCTGAATTCTATCCCATCCCTTTGCAAGATCATTTTTCTCAGAGAACATCCTACAGGTGTCAAAGTAAATTAGTGAATTAATATCCTCTTAGTCTGGTTATGACCATGAATAAATATGTTTAGTTGTGAACCAAGATGCCTGTTGACTGTTACTTTGAGTGAGAGAACTATGGAAGATACACTGAAAAGGAATATGCAGTGTTATACACCACAGCCAGTCTGTCTTTAATAGAGAAGATAACATTCAAATATCAGGAATCATGAGCTCAGGCTCTGGCCACCAAGCTAGGATGACACTTAATGTCTCTGGGCTTCAGTGTCCTCATGGGAAAAGTTAGAGGAGTTTTCTGCTTCCCAGGAAGAAAAACAATGGAAAATCAGAAATACTGATAGTTATTTCTATGTACTCTGCTACCTTAATAAAGTATCAGCGAAACATAGCACAAAAGTTACTTAGGTTCTATTTTGAGGAAATCAAGAATATATTTCTCTTGAGCTAATTTAAATGTTTATAAGAATGGCTTCAAACCTTATTCATTAAACTAATACTGTGTTTGAGGCTTAAAGATAGCATTAAGATGTGCCAGGCACCTCCCATCTTGGAGCTTATAGCCTGTTGGGATGAGCCAGTGAATAAATGAAGAAACAAAGCAAGATAATTTCCCATTTTGTATGTTATATAGAAGAAATCAGAGTGATGTGAAAGAAAACACTTGGGAAAGATCATTAGGGCAGAATAGCTCAAGGAAGGGTCTCCAAGGACCTAATACATACTCTGATACCTGAAGGGTAAAAGGGATCAAGGTATATAGGGGAGCCAGGGGAAATAGCACTGGCAACTGTATTTAAGCAAAATAGACAAATGAGGTTGCATTAAATTAAATAGCTGCTGCATGGCAAAGAAAGTAACAGAATAAAAAGACAGCTTACAGAATGGAAAAAAAAAAAATCTGCAAACCGTACATCTGATAAGAGGTTAATGTCCAAAATATGTGAGGAACTTGAACAACTCAATAGCAAGGAAACAGCCCAATTAAAAAATGGACAAAGGATGTGAAAAGACATACAAATAACCAACAGGTATATGAAAAAACGTTCAACATCACTAACACTCAGAGAAACGCAAATTAAAACTACAATAAGATATATTTGTTAGAATGGCTGTTATCAAAAAGGCAAAAGATAAGTGTTGGCACGGAAGTGGAGAAAAGGGAACCCTTGTACACTATCGGTAGGAAAGTAAATTAGTATGGCCATTATAGAAAATAGTATGGAGGTTGCTCAGAAAATTAATAGAACTACCACTACTGAATTACATATCCAAAGGAAATGAAATCAGTATGTCAAAGAGATATTTGCACTCTCATGTTCATTGAAGTGTTATTCAAAATAGCCAAGATATGAAATCAACTTAAGTGTCCATCAACGGATGAAAGGATAATGTGGTGTGTATGTACACACACACACACACACACACACACACGCATACACAATGGAATACTATTCAGTCTTTAAAAAGAAGGAAATTCTGTCATTTGCACTACAGTCATTTGACTATGATTAATAACAATGCAATATATTCTTTAAAATCCATAAATCTATAGATTTAAAGCAATCCCAACCAAAATCCAAACAGGACTTTTTTTTTTTTTAAAGAAATCAATAGTCTCAACACGACTTCTTTTTTAATCCATAAGTTTCAGGTGTATCTGCCTGACCCTCAGAACTGGAAACAGTACACAGATATTCCAGTCACTCTGACTTAGAACTGAATAATTTCTATGGTGACCACCCATTGATTTGGGGCATTTTATTCTCTTTAGGAAGAGAAAATGGACTGACCAAGTTCATTTGGTTTCCAGGTCTCTGTGCCAACGACCTGAACAATCAATGTTCTATTTTCTTTCTGACAAATCCTTCAAGGGGTGTTTAAATCCAAATATAATAATATTTCCAGTAAAATATTTTATTAAAGCAAAAGCAGCATGAATTGGTTTGATCAAACCAGTTTGTTATTCAGATCTTTCTGACAAGTAATTTACCTTACCCTGAATTTTTGAGATTGGCTTTGTGAGTAATAAAAGAAGAGCTAGTGTAATACGTAACACCTGTGCGGTGTAATCTGAGCGGCAAGGCAAGATTTTCCCGCCCTACTATCCCTCTCTTCCTTATTTCCAAATGTCTTATTAAAATATGATATATTGTGGTATTTTGTGATATGGTAAATAGAGCACAGGAATTGAAGTAATAAAATTCTCTGTGCTGCCCTTGAGTGATCTGTGTCACTGACCATGTGACACGTAACTTTCCTGGGCCTAGGTGTTTGATTTGGAACTAAGGTAGCTTCTAACTCCAGAATCTTTGCTTCTATTATCCAGTTACCTCAAATAGTCCAGATTTCTTTTCCCTGTCCATGCATTGAGGAAATGGAATCAGAATTCCTACATTCAGTTAAAGGGAAGGAATCAGTATCAAGAAAACAGGGGCCCTTAACATTAGGCAATGTCCTAGGTAGTGAAAGACAACATGCTGGGACAGGAAGTGGAAAGCAACAGAGCCAAGGAGAAAATGGACCAAAAGCTAGAAAAGTGAAGAAGAGAAAAAAAGAAGCACAGGCTAAAGATTAGAGTTTTTGTGAAGAGATATTTCATCCAACTAATCCTAGCTGAATCCAGGAACTTTAAGGGGAAAAAAATGTCATACCAAATATTTAATATCAACCACACAGGAGGTACTCTGTCAGCTACTTGAAGGCAAAGTCCAGTCATATTTTATGTATTTCACTTTACCTCTAATATCTAGTAATACTATATGATAGTACTGTAATGGATATATAAATGTTTGACAAGAACTAAAAAATATGATGATGATGATGCTATAATGGTGGTATCCTAGCCTAATCAGGGACCCCAGTTCAGTAAAAGTTCCTCTCAAGTAAAGTTGTAGTATCTTTCTACCCTCACCCCCACCACCACAAGTGGTATCTAAATGTCTTTCGTGTAGGCTTTTAGAACTCCAGGTGCTGTTACATGGAATAAGTGGATAACGGGAGGACAAAAACGAAAGAAATAGAACTGGCACTGTGGAAAGTGTGGGCAATTAGCTTGCAAACACTCTGTCCATGAGGGTTCCTGAAACCCAAATAGGGCCTCTTGCAGTAAGTGGCCTTTCTCTTTGGCCACTGGCCAGTACCCATATAGTGGCTTCTCTCTTGTACTGTTTCCTAATGATTCCCTTCCCATCTTTTGGGCTTTGGGGTTCACCAACCCCTTCTTGGTTCTCTCTTTTCTACCTCCAGCATTTCTTGCCAACCTAACTCCTTTGCCCTTGCAGAATATGCTTGGGTTCCCTCCATGCCTATACTCTATTCTCTGTCAAGAGAATCTCCAAAATATTTTAGCCATGCCGCAGAACTTGAAGACTTATTGCTACAGTCTGAATGTGTGTCCCCTCCAAAGCTCATGTGGAAGCTTGATTCCCAATGTGGCAGCATTGAGAGGTGAGCCTTTGGGAGGTGATAGGATCATGAGGGCTCTGCCTTCATGAATACATCAATCCATTCATGGATTAACGGGTTAATAAATGAGTGGGTTATCATGGGAGGGGCACGGGTAACTTAATGAGAGGAAGAAAGCATGTGGATGTGATACCCTGCATCGCCATGGGACTCTGCAGAAAGTCTCCACCAAAAATAAGATCCTTACCATACGTACCCCCTCAACCTTCGACTTCTTAGCCTCAAAAACTGTAAGAAATAAATTTTCTTTATAAATTACCCAGATTCATGTATTTTGTTATAAGCAATTGGAAACAACTAATACATTCATTTAACCAACATTATATTTCTAATGTTCATTAAGCTGATTGACAAGTTACTAATTTTACCAATGAAAACTCACTTTTTGACATTTATAACTAATTGGCAAAGGCTCTAATGTCTATCAATGATAAAGTTAAAGAAGTGCTTGTAGTAGCTGCCTTTGCGTTCCTTGTTAGAATGCTAGCTGATGACTCCTGGGGCATGGATTTCTAATTAGGTGATGACTGCTTGAATTAGGGAGTATTAAATGATAAAGAGAAAATATTAAAAGTAGCTAGAGAAGAATACACATTACATACAAAAATAAGAACTACCCCAGACTTATCAGAAACTATACTCTGCGGAAGAGAAATCGAATGATATAACTCTAAAGTGCTGAAATAAAAACACTGTCAACCTAAGACTTCCATATCTAGTGAAAATATCTTCCTAAAACAAAGGTGAAACACAAGGAGAAAAAACCCACAATCGTTTCAATACAGGAAGAAAAACATTAGACAAAATTCAACACCCATTTATGATCTAAAAAAAAACAACTCGCAGCTGACCAGGAGAAGGGACTCAACCTGAGAGAGGGCATCTACAAAAAAAAAAGAACAAACAGAACACAACTATCATCCTTGCCCCCAAGATCAGAAAGAAAATGAAAATGAGCACTCTTACCTCTTCTATTCAACATTGTACTTGAGATCCTAGCTAATAAAAACAGACAAGATAAAGAAAATAAAGGTCTGCATAGTGAAATAGATGTGAAAGTATCTGCAGATGACATGATTGACTTTACAAAAATTCTGAGGAATCTACTAAGCCACTAAAACCAATAAATGAGTTTAGTGAGTCATGATACAAGATTAATATACAAAAATCAATTGTAATTCAATAATAGCAGCAAATGGAAATTTTAAAATGTGTTATAATAGCATCAAAATTAAATACTTAGGGATACATTTAATAAAATATATAAGACATGTGCACTGTAAACTGCAAAACATTGTGGGAGGGGGAAATAATGCTGAGCCAGATGAATGGAGAGATATACCATGTCAATGGATGAAAAGGATCGATATTTTTAAGATATTCCCAAAATGATCTAGCAATTCAAAGCAATCTCCATAAAAACTCTTGCAGGTTTTTGTTTTTTTTTTTTATAGAAATTGACAAGCTGAATCTAAAGTATACATGGAAATATAAAAGATGCAAAATAGCCAAAACAAATTTGAAAGTAATAACAAAGTTATGGTTTGCACTAACAGAATTCATGACTTACTGTAAAGCTCCAGTAATTGAGATAATGTAGTCCTGGCATAAGGGTAGATAATAGATCCTGGAACAGAAAGGTGAGTCCAGAAACAGATCCACCCACGCACGCTCAATGGTGGGGTTTTTTGTTTGTTTTTTTTTAAACAAAAGTGCCAAAGTGATTCAATGGGAGAAAGAATAATCTTTACAACAAGTGTTGCTGAAACGATTGTATACCAATAAGTACAAAAAAAGAACCTCAATCCTTAATTTTTATCATATATAAAAATCAATTTAAAATGGGTCATACAACTAAATATAAGAGCTAAAAGTATACAATTTCTAACAGAAAACATAGGGGAAAATCTTTTATCTGAGATTAGGCAAAGAAGTCTTAGGATATAAAAATCATTATCTATTGAATTGACTGCTGGTGGTTTTCAAGCTTTACTGCTTCCTTTCCTCTTACCCGCATCTGGACAAGCTGGCAGGAAAGCTTGAATGGCCCTCCTTTTCTACTGGTGAGAAGTTCAAATCACACAAGCCCCAGGCCACACAACAGAACCTTCCCTCCAGCTCCAATTCCTACCACCATAAAATCCCAAGTCAAGCAGCCCTCCCTGCTTTCTCAATCCAGTTTTTCATTTGCTTGGGACCCTGGCCTGCTTTCCCCAGAATGCATGAGTAATACACATTTTCATACCCTCTTGGGTGTGAGGGTGTGGGGGTGTTTATCTGTTTTGATATCTGAACCAAATTTTGGGTGGAGAGTTCCCACTTTGAAGATGGTAATCATAACACCATCTTTCTTCCCATCCTTTGAGGTGCTAAATATTAATTCATACCTCATTTAATCCTATAAATACTTACAATTTTTGCCTTTAAACCTAATATTTGCCCAAAGTATTTGAAGAGCATTACTATACCAACTTAATCCTTTATATAATGTTCACAACTGGGCAGTCATGTCAGTCTTGGAAGTCTTGTGGTTTGTATTTGTTTATTTCAGAATAAGCTTATGCCCTGTTAGACTCACATCTACCAACTTCCCCCTTCATTAGAACACTAGCACTGCTAGGATGAATCATCATTTTGTTCCTTCTCAAACTTCCCTTGACAGATCTACTTCATCACCTCTTTAGACTTTTCAAAAATGAAACCCAGATTCATGGAATCACAGAGTACTTTGAGATCAGAGCTGAGATTAGTCATTTAAATGTCTGCCTTCTAGTTTCAATTCAAGTCACATTTCCCATTGGAAATAGCCCACCTGTACATTGTAAAGTCTAGCCAGCATAGTCTCTTTACAGAGAAGTCGACAGACTTATACTTCAGGGGACACTGTTTATATAGAATTCTGTGTGAATGCTACTTCCCTTAAATGGGAAAAATGTCCACCTTCCCAGAGTATCTGCCAGAGTACCCTGTCCAAGCTGAAAAAGAGCCTGCTTTAAATTAAAGAGGTGTTGTTTTAAAACCCCAGATGAGTGACTCATGTACACCAGAGCCAAAATGTACCTTGTCAAAAAATCACAAAGAAGTATACAAATTGTCATCGAACTTCTAAAACAGTCATAATTCTTGATTTTGAATTGATACCTAAGTCTTAATCTGTGGGGCACTCAGATATCTGCATTTTTATTGAAAGCTTGTGAAAATAAAAGGCTTTTACCAACCAAAGCAATTGAGGAAACTCATAAGCCATACCCAAACTTAAAGAACTCCCCCACCCTCAACACCCTCCACCCCCCCACCTTTCCCATCTCCTCTCAATCATACCATAAGCTAGCTCAGCTGCCTATGTTGAGTACTAGTCATGGCAACTAGTCAAATATCTTAAGAACCTTTCTTTGGGGCTCACTCTTTACGAGCTCAGTTCTGTAGTTTCAAACTTGAGGTGATAGCCCCTTCTTCCCCTTCCTCCCTCTTTTCTCCTCCCTCCCCCCTTTTTAAGCATATCAGAAGGCTCAATTATGCTATCTCATTTTTTTTTCTAATTGATTCCTAGTATCTCCAAGAATTCATTGGTTTTCTACGTAACACTATAAGGGTTAATGTAAGCACAAAGAAAGCACTGGAAACAACTTGATATCCAACACGGCTTTTTCTAAAGAAAAAAAGTGACAAGGGTTTAAACTTCTGTGAGCAGCCTGGACAGTTCAAAAATGAGTTAAAAACCTTGCACTCACCTAGTCAGCACTCAGTTTCAAAAACACACAACCTCATGACTCAAGACAGAACTACTTTTACTGTAGAATATGGTCCTATTCTGTGGAAGTCATTGTATTGATCTTATCAAAGAAAAACAGTTTTAGTTATGCCTATTTAATACCAAAATACCTAGCCAATTTATCACTGAATTAAATTTTAGACTAGCACAGACCTTTGTGAACTTCTTGGGCAAGTCTGTAGTTTTACAGAACTGGGAACCAAGACCTATAGAGATTAAGTGGTTTGATTAAGGTAATAGAACTACTTGGTTCTATATTAGAATAAAGCCCAGATTTTATGACTCATGCTGTAGCACTCTGTAATTCTGATTCTTTGTTTTTGCCTGCCCCAAATCCATCCTTTTAACCACTTCTAGTAACACACCCTGATTTTCCTTGGGAAATAATTCCTTCCCTTTTTAGTCAAGTGAACCAGAGCTGACTCTTCCCAGCTCCAAGAGTTGACATGTGACCCAGTCCAGGCCAATGAGATCCAAAGACACTCAATTCTAGTACCATGTTTCACTTCAGATAGACGTATCCTCCCAACTACTAGCACTGTTAAGAGGATAGATTGTAAGCCTGGTGCTGCTTTCAGCCATCCTGTCACCTCAAGGGGCAAGCCTGCCTGAAAATGGAGTCAGCACAAAGTAAAAAAAAAACAAGACTGAGCCTTAATGATAGGGTTGGCACAGCTAGATCTGGCAGTACCTAAGGAACCCTAGGCTCATATGAGCCAATAAATTCCCCTTTTTGCTTAAGCCAGTGTGAGACAGACTTCTGTCTCTAGTGATTGGAAGTCCTGAGTAACATGACCTTCTACTATACCATGCCATATTTGATTTTGTAAAAAAGAAAAGATAGCCTATTCCAAACCTGTCAAAGACATTCTCTAGTCATAGTGTAGATGAAATATTTTTTTTCAATGTTGTGCTTTGAAACAAATCCTTAGGATATTATACTTTGTTCTGCCTTAATTATAAAGGAAATGATGTGTTTAATTATGGACACTAGACCAAATGGAGTGCAGAGAACAGGACCCCGTGTCTGTTTCTCCACCCCAAGGAAATGGAAAAGGGGGAAACTGAAGCCATGGAATATATTTTTAAAACTTTGAAAAAATCTTCCCACTGTAGATATATAAAATAGATTAGATGTTGCTTAGGACTGGGGGAGATGGAAAGTTTGGGGGAAGTGTGATAATTAAAGGGTATGGGGTTTCCCTTTGGAATGATGAAAATGTTCTAAAATTGATTATCGTGATGGTTGCACAACTCTGAATGTACTAAAACCCACTGAATTTTAGCCTTTAAATGGGCAAATTGTATGACATCCTACCTATTTGTGAATTTTATCTCAATAAAACTGCTTTCAAAAGCAAAGAAAAAAAAAAACACTAACAAAAAATTGCAATCTAGGGACTGTGTTTCATAGAAAACACATACTTGTTTTCTTCTTCAAATGGCAATGATGTTGTAAAATGTTCTGTAGAAAAAATAGAAAGATAATTCAGTTTTGACTCTAGCAGAGTCTTTCGAATTTTATTTTGATTATTAACAGTACAGGAAATATGTTTCTTTAGCTTCATTGGTAATGCCCCATCTGTAAATCTCTTGCTAAGATGATGCTTCTAGTTGTGGATGCGATGGACCTGATGGCCGTATAGGCTGAGTCATGGTGGTCTAGATGAGAGAGCAAAATCTGACTCATTCAGATTTTTCTCCTTAAGGCAAAAGATTCTGGACCAGGTCCACTGGGGTCAAATATGGAGGTAGAAGGTAGGGCTAGTCTAGGACCATCAAGGCTTCTGGGGAAGTGCCCTGTATCTCTATTGCATAGCTGTGGATACTGCATGGTCTGGCAATTTGAGGGAATGTTTGAAGGCTTGGAAAGGGTCAGCACAAAACACCCCTGAACATTAGCTTTATGGTAGATTTCTTTGGCATATTCCTAACTCTAGGCCTGAGGACTGGCCATTAATCTAAATTAATTACAAGGGTCCCTAAGAGAGAGAGAGGAAGGGGAGGGGAAGAGGATCTGGCTATCGAGGCTTGTGTTATGAGGAAGGTCACAGTTGAACTTGGACATGAGGCTACCAGTGTGGTTCAGTGGTCCATAGATGGGCCATTTTAAGACATCAATTAAGTAATCGTTTTGTCTTGTTTTATAGGTGAGAATAAGAAAGCCTAAAGATAGGATATCAGCCCAATGTCACAAGTGATTTAACATCACAAGCAAACTTGATAGGTAACTGAACACTGTTATGTGAACTTCCTACAACCATGAGTCAACCAGTTTTCCATGTCTTTGATGTTCCCTTGTTAAGTATGGAAAGCATCTGGCCATGTTTATTTACCTGGAAGTTACCTAGTGAAAGGGATTGGTTATAAGCACTGTTTAGAAAGTACTTTGGGAAGAACTGCCAAGTCCTGGTTCTAGAGGATTACTGGATCAAAGACGCAATTACTTGTTGAAATGGAGCTCTGAATGGCCTCTGTGCACAGACCCAGACAGCCAGGAACTCTGAGCACTGGAAGCTCAAAAAGTGAGAACCTTAAACTCAAAGAAGGGGCAGCTCACCTCTCCAACCCTCAAAGAATAAAATAAAGCACAAAGAAAAAGCTTAGAGTTAGACCTATGGAGAATGGAAAAAAGAGTTCTCACATGGGTTGGAAAATGTTCTCACATGGAAGTGTTACTGGTCCCAAGTCTGGCTGCCCCAACAATAACAAGCAACCCAAAAGTCAAACTGCTGGTGGAATGGGAAGTCAGCTTTATTCAGGAACACAAATAACCTGAGCCTAACATCTCCCTCATGTCACTGGTATTCCTCAATAAATCTGCCTTCCTATTCCACCAACGATTTGACTTTTAGGTCATTTGTTTCTGTTTCGGCAGTGGGCAGCTGGACTTGGGTTCAGTAAGAAATTTTGGCAAGGTTCAGCCAGGAGCTGAATGTCATGGGTGGCTCAGCCCCCCCATTTCCAACAGAAGGGGCAACTGGCCACGGCAGCGCACCAGGGTTTACCCATTTGTGCTGTGGGAGTAAAGCTGGGTCCACCCGTGTGTGCCAGCTGCCTGTGGCAGGCCAGCCCTGTGGCTGAGATTTGGGAGACTTTCCCTGATCTCCCAGTGGTGGTGTTAACCGCTGAATCCCCGCCTTTTGGTTGGTAAGGAAGCCAGCATTAGTAAGGGGTTGATGGGCTCCAAGCTCGTAAGTCAGGCCAGGGGTCCTCTTTCTAAACCATTTGTTTGTTAAAAGTACCATTCTGGGTGTGAGAAAGGACTCCGGGACTAGTAACTGTCTTTCTCCTCAAAGGAGTTTGTTTGGGAGAGCTCCATCTGTTTGGGTTTCAGTAACTAAGTTTGTGCCTTTTGGTCATCGAAGTACAGCCAACTGACCAAACAAAGTTTTTCTGAGATTCTCTTGGCAAATTACAGAAACAGAAACTATGATCCAGAAAGTTAGAATTGGCTAAGTCTCTGGACAAAATTTGTCTGTCTGTGTACACAGTTCTGAAAGTGTTAAAACAAAAACTCACTGTTTATGGCATTTCAGCCAAGATAAGGAAGAAGAGAAGCTCATTACTAAAAATCAAAGTCACGTGGAGATTTTGCTTATCTTATAAAATTCAGCTAGTCCTATCTAAGTATAAACATTCAGAATTTAACCCAAAACTCATTTGAAACTAGATGGAAAAAAAGGTTTTAAAGGTTTTGCTTTGAAATCAGACTGCTGTGAAAATTGTTTTACCTAAAATTTGGTCCACAGCTTTTATTAGATTACCTGTCAGGGCAAATAAAATTTAGCCATGTGAACAGGCCCTGTTTTGTCTGAAATACAATTTGAGTTCAAATGTCTTTTATGAAGTGGTGATTGTACTACTATGTCATGACTAAAATGAAAGCTTTAAGGCCTTTGTATGTATGCATATGTGTTTAGGTGTGTTTACCCATATGCACATGTATTATGTTGTATGTTGTGCCTTGGCATTTGAAGCTGTCACTCCAATGTGCATGCTGGAAACTCCCTTTCTTACTGTTTGGGCTTTTAGCTGTTTGTTGGTACTGTCTGGTGAATAAAATAGTGGGACTTGCTACCTAGTTTTTTGGTCTTTGTGAAGCACTTCATTTGGTTTTTGTGGTTGCTTGAATAGTATGTTGAATTTTAGAATGACAAACATTCATATATAAAATACTGATATATGGCAGATAGTTCAAAATTACTTGCTTCCTAAAAATTAAGGTTATTAAGAGTGTAATTAGTATAGGTAATTATGTATACAAAATATACCAAAAATAAGATGTATTTTTGATGAGAAAAATTACAAGAGCGACAGAAAATGTGTTCTTTATTTAAAAGAATAATTTTGTCTAAAGTCAGAGCTTATTAGAGGTTGTTTCAAAAGGTAAATTTAGGAGGAAATAAAAACAAGACAGAAAGGAACCAGTAAGCAGGAGAAGAGAGAGATGTGAAGAAAATTATGTATATGAAGATGTAGTTTGGGTTAGGAAGGTTAAAAAGAAAAGAGAATATTTTATATGAGAAGGCGTGTTGTGTAGTGAACTTTTCTCCTAAGCAAATGACTGGTTATTTAGGAAAGAGTAAATAAAGGACAAAACAAAGTCTAAAGCATGCCCCAGCAATGTCTAAGTCGTAATAATGGTTTGTGAAAGGTGAATTTATGAAAAATTTGTGTTGTTAATTTGGCTATAAGAAGGGAAATTATTTCTAAGTCTTTCTAAAGACTGAAATTTGATATTAAAAAGACACTGATACAGAACTAAAGTTCCCCATCCTCCATATTAGAACAAGATTTTCTTGAAATATTGATCTGTTCTTAGTAAAACTGCAAGAAGTTTTGATGTTTTTCTAAAGGCATCTGCAATCAGATTCAGGGAAAAGACTATAACAAGTACTCACACAGCTTGCTAATAACTTTAAGATCAATGGACAAAATAAAAGGTTTTCAAAACTCTAATAAGAAATTTGATGGGTTTATAACACTTTTTTATACTTTAAATTTATTTTTATTGAAGCATAATTGATTATACATACTTTGGGGTGCAACTTGAGTACCATCACCTGTGTACAATGTTATGATCAAATAAATATTAGCATATTCATTATTACAAATCGTAATTTTTCTTTATGCCTCATACCCAATCTCTCCCAAACACCCCTCCCACCTCTAGTAACCTTAGATTTGTTCTCTCCTTCTGAAAGTTCAGTATATTATTGTGATTCTTTCCTTCCTTCCTCCCTTCTTTCCTTCCTTCCTTCCTAGCACCTACTTATGAGTGAGAACATGTGGTATTTCCATGTCTGGCTTATTTGACTTAACATAATTTTCTCCAGGCTCATCTATGTTGCTGCAAATGGCAAAATTTCATTCTGTTTTACGGCTGAGTAGCATTTCATTTGTATATATGTGCCACATTTTCCTTATCCAGTTGTCCATCAATGAACAACTAGGTTGGTTCCACATTTTGGCTATTGTAGAGCTGTGGTGAACTTGGGAGTGCAGGCATCCTTTCAATATGATAATTTCCATTCCTTTGGGTATATACCCAGAAGTGGGATTGCTGGATCATATGGTAGCTCTATCTGTAATTGTTTGAGAAACTTCCATACTGTTTTCCACAATGGCTGTGCTAATTTACAGTCCCACCAACAGTGTAGAAGAGTTCCTCTTTCTCACCAGCATTTGTTATTCTAGATCATTTTAATAATGGCCAGTCTAATTGGGGTGAGATGATATCTCAATGTGGTTTGGATTGGCATTTCCCTGATGATTAGTGATGTTGATCATTTTTTAAGGTATTTATATGTCTTCCTTTTAAAAATGTCTATTCAGCTGCTTTGCCCATTTTTTAAACTGGGTTATTTGTTTTTTTATTGTGAAGTTGGTTGAATTCCTTATATATTCCAGATATTAATCCCTTGTCAGATATATAGTTTGCAAATATCTTCCCCCATTGTGTAGGTTGTCTTTCCATTCTGTTGATTGTTTCCTTTGCTGTGCAGAAGCTTTTTGGTTTGATATAATCCCATGGAAAGGATGAAGTCAAACTGTCCCTGCTTGCAAATGACATGGTTATATATATAGAAAATTCTAAAGACTCTACCAAAAAACTCTGAGAGCTGGTTAACAATTTCAGTTAATATTGCAGTATACAAAACCAATACCCAAAAACCAGTAGCATTTTTATACACCAATAATGAACTAGTAGAAAAAGAAATCAAGAAAACAAGCCCATTTACGATAATCACCAAAAAAAAATGAAATGCCTAGGAATCAATTTAACTGAGTAGGTGAAAGATCTCTACAACGAGAACTACAAGACATTATTGAAAGAAATTATAGAAGAGATAAAAACATGGAGAGACATTCCAGGCTCTTGGATTGGAAGAATTAACATCTTGAAAATGTCCATACAACCTAAAGCTATCCACAGATTCAATGCAATCTCCATCAAAATACAAATGACATTCTTCACAGAAATAGAAAAACAATCCTAATATTCATATAGCACAAAAGACCCTGAATAGCTAAAGCAATCCTGAGCAAAAGAAATACAGCTAGAGGTATTACACTACCTGAATTTAAATTATACTACAAAGCTATAGTAACAAAACAGCATAGTACTCATGTAAAAACAGACATTCAGACCAATGGAACAGAACAGAGAACCCGGAAATCAACCCACATACTTACAGTGAACTGACCTTTGACAAAGGCAACAAGAACACACACTGGGGAAAAGAATGCCTCTTCGATTAATGGTGCTGGGAAAATTGGACATCCATATGCAGAAAAATGAAACTAGATTCGTACCCCTCACCATATACCAAAATCATCTCAAAATGGATTAAACACTTGAGTATAAAACCCAAAATCATAAAATTACTAAAACATAGAGGAAACATTTCAGGAATTGGGACTGGGCAGAAACTTTATGAATAAGACCCCAAAAGCAGCAACAGAAGAAAAAATATAAAACTTCTAATCAAGATCAAGCAAAGCAAAAATTAATTACATGAATTTAAATAACTGACAAAGGATAAACACTTTTGTGACTTTTACTTAAAACATTGTTGGTTCTTCACTTAAATATTTTGTTCTCCAAATTTAAGGAATCCTCTCAAGCTAACTATAACTTACAGTAACTTGATAAAATATACTTTTATGAACAAAGATGAAAACATTATTTTTCTTTATTTGATTTCTTCAAAATTTGAAAACTGAGTATCCTTATAATTTTTATGGCAATATGGTTATTTACATAAGTTCAGTAAGAATTTGCTCTCTCTATAACAGGATACAACTGGAAACATTGCTTATTAAATATCATGTCTCTTCTAAATTCTTGACCCCACTTCACGTGGCCCTAATTTGGCCTACCTGCTGTTTCAACTTTCCCCCCAACATGGGACATGATTACTTGGGAATGAATCTTCCCAGCACTGAGGAATCAATACAAACAAAAGTAGGGGCTGGCCCCATGGCTCATTCGGGAGAGTGCGGCACTGATAGTGCCAAGGCCATGGGTTCAGATCCTATATAGGGATGGCCAGTGCGCTCACTGGCTGAGTGTGGTGCAGACCACACCATGCCAAGGGTTGCGATCCCCTTACTGGTCACAAAAAAAAAAAAAGTAGGATCTTTCTGACCAGGAAATTGGTCAATGCTTCCATAAGGAATGTTTTGATCCAAAAGGGGGAAATGATGTCTTGAATCGAACTCAGCTATTGCACTCTCTTTGTCCTCTCACAGATTTGCTACCCTTCTCCCCTGGATGACGGAGACACAAAGGATTACCCAAAGCCCATTTCCTCTGAGCAGTGAGACACCCTGAAGGGGTTAACTTCCCAGAGCCCTCAAGAGAGAGGCATTCCTCCTTTGGGAAATTAACACTGAATTAGGGTTCTGTCTCAGTATTTATTCTCCAGGCCAGAAAGTTACAGAAAAAGAACAAAGGTGGGGCTATGGCTAAGTATAGTTTAACAATAGAGGCTGGTAACATCAGTGAGATAACAAAGTGACATTCCATAATGCAATTGCAAAAGGTTAAGTCGATAGGTTTATTCTTAGCAAACATTTTCTTTCCCTACAGCAATTTCCTTAGTACGTTTACGTAACAATTAAGTAAGGTTAACCAGCACCAAGGACATCTACCCTTTGAGCCAGCAATTTTGCTGTGTTACAATTCTATATCTATACCAGAGGCTTAGCCTGGGGAAAGTTTCTTGTCTTTTGCAGGGTTAACATTTCTATATGTAATTATAAGAAGTTAGGCTAAACCTGAAACTACAGGGCTTTGGAAACTAGGCCCTGTGAAATACATTTGCTTTATAAATGTTGGTGTACTCCCCACTCAGCTACACAGTTCTCTAAAAATATTCACGGTCTTGAAGGGGGGCCTCATGACTTGGATGAGACATACTATTCTTAAAGAATTCATGTATTTTCTTAAAATTGTTGATGTACCAATTAATGTATAACTGCTAACTCTGAGTAAGCTGCCTGCTACCAATCAACTGTTAAGACAATGGATAAACAAATGCCCTTGTCCCTCTGCCACTCCAACCAGGCACCAAAAGCTATATCCCCCATCATTTCAAAAAGTTTCATTCCAGATTAACTCCTTCTTCACCCTGACTCAGCACAAAGCAGTAAGGCAAGTCATCTGCCCATTCCGTAGAAATGGAAAGAACCATTGACAGTGGGGAAGTCATTGGAGTGAACAGGACTGAAACCATGTTGGGACCTAGAACCACCTGGGCTACAGGAAAATTTTTTTTAAAACTGTTTTTTCTTCGTATGCATTTCTCTGAGTTCCTTCTTTTCCCATGGTTACTTGATATTTTGAACCTTGATTATGGGGCAAGATAACATTACTTACATAAATGTAAAGATGTTGTCCAGTCAGCCTGGAGGTGCAGACTTGCTATCCAGACCCTGAGAAACCAAGGAATACACCAATAAAGCTATGCTGATTCCACCCTGAGGCAAATCAAAATCCTACAGTACCCTAAGATAATGTCAAGAAGGAGAACAGAAGCCAGAGGGAGCTTTGGTGAGAATTTGCACCTGGCCCCTTACACATCCCCCTCCATCCGGCTTTTCACTCTCCGCTTTTTACTCCTTAAAAACCCTCAGCAAGTATGAGTTTAAGATGGTTTCGGTCTGGCCATGTCCTTCAAGTTTACCAGGGAGATGGGTTAGCCTAACATCTTCCTCATGTTACTGGTATTTTTGAATAAAGCTGACTTTCTGTTCCACCAACAAATTGGCTTTGGGGTCATTTGTTTCTGTTTTGGTAGCAGGTAGCCAGACTCAGATCCAGTAACAGAACTTTCTACCACATCTGAGAGGAGAGTAAACCTCCCTCAGAGGCCTTTCCAAGTCACTACCCATGTATGTCTTCCCTTCTTGTTGACATGATGCTTCCTGCCCTAACATACCACATACTTTTTTTCGAAGTGGCAAAAACCCAGCCTGATGCCTGGGAAGATAAACACATTTTCATAATCCTAAAAGTAAATTCTGTTAATACAGAAGTATTATTAAAATAAATCCACTGTGTTCTGTTGACCTTGACAGAGTTTCCTAAAAGATAATGTCTTTTCCTCTAAAGAAAAGGTACCTTGACAGACCAATGGTAGCGACTTAGGTAACAATTAGAGCTGAAATCCCTGTATCCAGAGTGTATGTTTAAATGGAGAACAAAAAACCTCCAGAAAGGGTGTAAAGTTACTAATCATGAAACATGTAAGTACTGGCTCAGTGAGCAAACATCACCAGAAGTCTCTTGGAGGGGGTTATTGTATTAAATGCAGGCTCCATGACTTTAATTTCCTTCACAACTATTTACTGATATCTCTGCACAACATGGTAAAGCCTGGAGTGAATCAGTCAAGTGTGAAGGGTCTTAGACATGTTTTCTTGACTGAAGTTCATTGTTGTAGCATTAACAGTGAAAATGAGGCTAGTCAGGGCTAGTTGACGGACTGTATTGAGTTTCACCTGAAGACCTTAGCAATAGCACTGAATAACCTACATAACTGTACAATAGATGCATTTTTCAGAAAAAGTAACAAATCATTTCTACTTTATAAGACAGAGGTCTGGACTATGTGCTGTTACACTTCTTGTATCTTCCAGTAGTTTTTATTCCAAGTTATTGGAAAGGTGGAAGAGGATCTCATTATAGATTTATTACTGAGGGGTGAAGGCATCATTCAAATAATTCCATGTATCATGAACAGCTGGAGTCCCAACCCACTGGAAACCAACATAAAGATCCACATGAAGAATCAACCAATATTCAAGATTAGCTTATGTACTGGTAAAAGTGGTATAGATAATATAGCAGGGCTACCTCCCTCCTACTCCAGACCAAACATTGACTGGTTTACAGATTCATTGACACGTGAGAAAACTAAGCGAGTAACTAGAACTCTGCACTAACTTTACTGTGTATCAAACACGTGTAATTTCCTGCCCAAGGTTACAACCCAATAAGGCTATCACAGTCTAGTGGAGGGAAAAACTTTAGTACAATAAGGCTTGGTGCAAATGTGCAAAATTTGCAAATATGCAAGCAGTGTAAAATACAATAGCATCAGTTATTCTTGGGAAATAGAGAGGAGAGGAGAGGTTCCCCCAAAGCTTCTAAAGTATATAAACTACATAATTCACCCAGCTGTGTTTGTAGTCACACTTATGAGAGAGTAAGATTTAAAGAGTGACTGAGCAGTTCATTAGCAATGCAGGCATGAGGTATTCACCACCCAGCCCAGAGGAAGGCCCTGAATAGGAAGACTCAAAAGGGGGGGAGAAAGGGTTGTTGTCTGGTAATATATTAGACATAGAAGATAATATACCTGTCACAATTATGCCCACTCCGTGAGTCCCAAACCAAAGCCACCTCTACAAAGGCTTTTGTGATTCCTCCCCTGCCACCACCCACTCAGGTACTCTGTACCTCCTCTGAAGTCCCACAGACCCTATCTGTGCCTCTCTCATATCACTGACCATAGTTTACTTTGCATCATAGGCACTGCTGTTATTAAGTTATGCATTTCTTGATGACAGAAACACAACCTTATATGTCCCTCTGGGCTTTATACACAGTAAGGCTCAATAAATGTATATTTTTGTGTTTAATTACATGAATGACAAGAAACTAATAACTTAAGAATTATAAAACGGAGGCAGCCTTGGAACCAGGGGTGGCATTAACAGAAAAGAGATCAGTCATGAAACCTACCTTCTCTATTCTCACTACATCCCTCTGGAGGAAAACCATAGTCATGCCAGTCACAATCCTACAGTTTCTTTTCTCAGCAAGACCTTGTGTGGCACAAAATCTTTTATCTTCTTTCAGTTTCTGCTATTGCAAACCTTCATCACTCAGGTCCCTCCCCTGATTCTGTTCTTTTTTTCCTATTCGAGCCAAATTTCAGAGGTAAATGAAGCAACCAGTTGGGAACCCCCTGATCTTCCTGTTCTCCTCATTTCATGACGTCCAAATACAGCCACCATGAAAGTGCACTGCTCAGATTTTCTGATGACTCCACCTCTGCATCTGCTTTAGGGCCAGGTTTCCCACATGCTGCTCCCTGCCAGTGACTGAGTGTGGAGGGGACACTTACAGGCCCATTTCTGTGAGACACAGGACTTCTTTAACTGGAGACTTGGGGCATTCCATAGGCCTGGCCAGAACTTCCTTGGAACTGTGTTACAGCTGAAGACACTTCCTACCCAATCCCCCTTTTTCCTTCGCAGATGTCAGACTACTGGGATCTGAAGGGTCGCCTCACTGTCTCTTGCTCCTGCCTCTTTATTTTTCACAGGTGTTTTTCCAAATCTCTTACACATCTTATCACATCTTGGGTCTGCTTCTTAGAGAACTCAAACTGAAATACTTCTTATCACAAAAGCTGAGGTTTTCCATTTGGCCTATACTATTCTTTTCTCCAGGACTTTGCTTCTTCAATGACTTATTTGGTCTTCATTGTCCCTCACTGTGGTTCTTTCCCTTAAGCCTACATGTGAGCTCAAAGAGCCCCTATGGAAAATTAAAAAGGATCTTCTAACGACTGACTTCTTTTTCCATAGTGTTTCATCCGGCCTTTTCTTCCTCTCCTCTCTATTCTTTAATCAACTAAAATTTGCCCTGTGCCTTCTCTATTACTGAAACTGTTCTTCCTAAAGCCATTAATGACCTTCTAATTCCCAGAACCAATGGGCAGTTTTTAAGCCTCCAATTATTAGATTTCATTCTGTATTTGGCATTACCGATCAGGCAGCTCCTTTCCCCATGTAGCCTTTCTCCTTCCGTGGCCCCCATGACACCAATAGCTATAGGCTTTCTTTCTACTCTGATGGTTGTTTCTCAGGCTCCTTCACTGGAACCTCTTCATCTGTTCACCCCAAACTGTCCTTGACACTTTCTCTTCTACTCAAGGCACTTTTCCTAAGGGAGCTCATCCACTCCCATGGCTTTAACAACCTACATGCTAATATTTGTTAAAACTATACATCTGTAGGGAGGGTTATAAATACTTAGATCTAATTGACTGAAACAAATGTCAGACAAGTTGACATGTCCACATCTGAACCTATTCCTTCTCCTTTACCTTCATGGGCTCTTATCCTTGGTTCCTTGTCTCAGGTGTCAGGAGTGTAAAGACATAAACCTGCAAGTCACCCTTATTTCTTCCCTCTAAAAGTCAGAGAGTGCAGCGATGGCAGTTTCTAGCATAAAATGCTGAGCTCAATTCTACATCTTAATTTCAGGTGATGAAAGGATATCTACAGTGTCCTGCACATAAAGGACAGGACAACCAGAAAGAAGATGGCAAGAGAAAGGCAGAAAAATACAAAGTTGGGCATCATAAAACTTAAAATTGGAAGGACCGACTGGTCACTATTTTCCTTTTGGGCAAATACTGAAGTAGCATCTTTATCCCCAATTTGCAGATACAAAACCCAGGGGGATTAACTCAAGGCCACCTGGCAAGTCTATTATGAAGGGAAACTAAGACCCAGGCTTCTGGTTCATTAGTGCAATGCCCTTCATTCTATGGTGACAGAGGGTACATGCAAGGGAGGCCAGGTCTTGCAGGGCTGCCCCACAATAATGAAGATATCCTTCAGAGAGTTCCTTATCTTCACTTCATGCATCTCTATGCACAGGGCTTAATCTCAAACACCATCAGACGGTGTAGCATCTGTATAAACAGAGCAAAGACTAACTCAGTCTTTTCTGCTTGTCACCTGAAAGAGAGCAACATGATAACTGACCTGAGAGGCCATTTGGTGTGAATTATCCTCCTAATATCTGTGAACATCTATGAGCATCATTTCACCAGAGCTATTTTATTGGCTGCAAGGAAATCCTGGTGGAAGGAGTTCTGGCTGCCTTAAACTTGGCACAACAAAGCTCAGAGAATTACATAGTGTCTGATGAGACATGATAATGATTCCACTGGGATATTGGAGAGCATGCTGAAGTCATTGCAGATTCAATTTTTAAATGCTTATCAAATCACAATAATACCGTATAGTGGGCTTGTAGAAGAGTCTGGAATTAGAAAATTTTTTTTTTTTTCTGACCAGTAAGGGGATCACAACCCTTGGCATGGTGTCATCTGCACCACGCTCAGCCAGTGAGCACACCAGCCATCCGTATATAGGATCCGAACCCACGGCCTCAGCGCTACGAGTGCTGCACTCTCCTGAGTGAGCCACAGGGCCAGCCCTGGAATTAGAACTTTTCAGTGAACAACATCTAATAGGCCAGCCATGCAATTAAGCACACTAAACTCACCCATCCTCAGAAAAAATAACTTTCCAACCTTTTTCCCCCCACAGTGGCTAATAATATCAT
This sequence comes from Cynocephalus volans, assembly GCF_027409185.1. Taxonomy (NCBI): domain Eukaryota; kingdom Metazoa; phylum Chordata; class Mammalia; order Dermoptera; family Cynocephalidae; genus Cynocephalus; species Cynocephalus volans. The sequence continues at coordinate 37,950,745 of NC_084465.1, forward strand.
GTACTGACATTCTACAATGTAGAAGGCCCTGTGAACATTTCATCTGATTTAATCTTCATACAACTCTATGAGGGTTATTGTTTGCATTTGAGGAAAATGAAAACCATGTAGATTAAATTTTCCAAAGCCACACAGAACTTGTTCTACCAGGAAGGGGCAAGGCTAGAATTATAATTCAAGTATTTCTGAACTCAAAGATCTTGTTCCTCTACTATGTTCCAAGATAGGCTGAAAAAGGGTAACGATCTTCTTGTTGACAACCAATCAGTGGCTTAGGTTTAATTTTAGCCAACTACCACCAAACTGTAGTAGAATGTTCTCTCCGCCTCTCACCTACTCCACATGCTCAAAAAGTGCAGAACCTACATGGGAAGTACTTCCCTTACTTAGCCAGCCCAAATATTTACCTAATCCTGCTCTGCAGACAAATGTATCTTCACATTAAGCATTTTGGCTGGACAAGGGCTTGAAGCTAGGCACATTACAGGATTATAGAGTTAGGTCTCATCTTCTCCAAACCCATCCCTATGTAATCACTGTATCTTTCTATATTTTCTTCATTTGCTTTTACAAACCTGCTCAAATATAGACAGATAAAGAGATGATAGAAGATAGATTGGTTTTATAGGTATAGAATATTTTTTCCAACTTTATTCAGAAATAATTTATGTACAATGAACTGCGTCTACTTTGCGGCAGTTTGTTCTTAGTTTGAGCAATTATGTATACCCATGAAACCATCACCAAGATAAAGTTTAAAACATTTCCATTGCTCCACCATGGGTTTTTCTTAAATCATTTTATATTTCACATATTATTACACTTTCTATTTATATATTATTTCTGTAGTCCCGTCTACCACTCAGAAAAAATGTTACAATGCATTATTTTAAGTCAACAAATACAGCTCCAACACTTTCTTTTTAATAGCCAAATACAAGTCCACTTACACATGTGCTATAATTTACTAATCCATTTCTTTATTAGTGGGCTTTATCCAGATTGTTTCCATTTTTTGGTTGTTTTTGCTACTGTAATCAATGCTACAGTAAAATCTTTATACTCTATATTTAAGTATTAGTAATTTTGTTTCTGTAGGATTCCTAGGAATGGTTTTGCTGTGTGAAAGGCCATAGACATTTTAAAATTATGAGCTGTAACACTTTGCATCTCTTAACTGAATGTACGAGGATACTTCAAAAAGTTCATGGAATCATTATTCATGGAAAGATTCATATCCTGAAAGAGAATTCTATTTTTTCCATGAACTTCTTGAAGTACCCTCATACTTCAGAAGGCAGTCACTCCCTCTTCTCACGATGGGGAATATTGTACCATACAAAGCAGCAAGAAACGACATACCACAGACAGGGACGCCAGCTGCACTGGTGGGGTTTCCTGCTCCTTGTGAACCTCAGCGCACTAAGAAAGGCCCACAGGTACCCACCTGACGCTGCCCTGATTATCTCTTCTGCCTCATTCCCTACAGAGAATTTTCTGGCTTAGTGGTCCTCTTTCTTTCCTCCAACACACCAGGCTTAGGGCTTTCCAATTTGTTCCCTCTACTTGCAAATACCTTCCAAGATCTGTAAAAGACTGGCAATTTCTAGTCATTTGTGCATAAGCTAAAATGTCACTTTCTTAGGAAGGCTTCCCTAGCTACTAACCACCCAATGGAAATATCTTCCTTCATCCCCTTCTCTCCATCACATCATGTTTACTTCACAGAATTTGCCATTATCTGAATCACATCAACTCCGTAGTCAAAATCCCACCCAAGCCTGGCCCCTGTTGCACCTGCTGCACCCTATAGTCCAGTATTCACACAGTTGCCCGGGGTCCTCTTCAAAACTTAAGTACATTCATGTTACTCTCCTGCTCAAAACCT